>NW_024039375.1:0-413087 GCF_016077235.1 Cyprinodon tularosa
AATTCGAGTAAAAGATGATTTTATTAAATCTTACATCCATGTATTATATCAAGTTTGTAGCTGAAATATTTTGGTCCCTTTTTTTATTCATTTATTAAATTACTTATTTATTAAGTTTATTTATATCTAAAGCCACAAAGACTATAGTACTCAAGTAGTATAAATAATAACAGTAGGATATAAATAAATAAAGAACACAATGCAGACTGGGGTATGGCCAAAAATTATTTAAATCTTGCTACAGGTATTGGTCATATGAGATAGATCTAATCCAGTTTGTATTGCTAGCTGTAGTATGTACTCTGCTACGCAAATAATATAAGCTAATAAGAGTGGTTTTGCATAGCCTACCACACGCACACTGACACATGGGCCCACAGCTGATGAGGGGGGGGGGGACTTTCGAGTTGTCCGGATGTGAGCTGACGCAATTTAATTAGGTCGACTTATCAACAAGTCTACTTTTTGGTGAATGTCCTACATCATTGGTCACTCATATGGTTTAACTTTGGGTCCATATCTTGAAAAACCTCAGAATGTTTTTCTAAATGTATTGTAGTTCTTTAAGAGTTCCTTCAGTTAAGACCCAAACTGAATTTCTTAGCAAAAAATCATTGGCCTACTAAGAGTCAGAGCAGCACATGTATATTACAATCCAAGCTACATTGATTAAAACATACACTGATTGTAAATACAGATGAAAACAATTGGAAGATGAGATTCCAAAAATTATGTAATTTTGGTGGATAACAAAAACAATGTGAAAGAGTGCCTTCTGCCATGTTACATCTATACACTAAGAAGGAAGACTGAACAAAGATTTAATCTGATTTTAGAGTAGTGTAATGTACACAGTACCTTACACTAAAACAACTAAAGAAAAGCATTGATTGAACAAGACTTAATGTTCATTAATATTTCATCTCATGTTTCATCTTCAATCCCGATAATATGCTCCACTTCCCAGGCTTTTTTTTTTATGAAATAGGAGATGAATCTAAAGCACTTGAGAAGCAGCTGACTATCACCAAGATCAAATGTCTAGCTTCAGGGAAACCCAGGAGAGAATTTATAGGCGTTATTTTCAGACGGTAAATTCTACAGTTTTATAGGCTAGTATCTCAAATGTAAGTACTGTATCTAAAAAAAAAATAAATAAAAAATTTAGAGAGAAAAAATTCAGACTGTAATTTTTTGAAGGTACTCGACTTTCTGTTCACAAAGACACCTATACAGGCAATACACTCATGGCTCCACTTTCTAGAGGCAATGTCCGTAAGAGATGGCAAAAAACAAGTTTTAAATAAGTGGAGTATGAATCAAGGTATGGAGGAATGCAGAATGTTTTTATCTTATTTTTATTCCAGATCCTCCTGGTTTTTAGCAGAATGACATTATCCTTCCTGCTGACCACATGGGGCCTCAGGGACCAAAAGATCGCCCAGCCAAATTACAAAAGAAAAGTGATGGTAAGACAATTCTGCTTAATGTGGCATTATTTCATAGTAATGCTACGTAACATTGGATAGCTAACATAGTATACACAAAGAAGATCAACCCAACATAGAATCCTTTAATTATGAAAATACCAGTGCTAAATACAGTGTGATCAATGACACCACCCCCTACCCAATTAAAGACCAACTATTGTCTGAAAGCATGTTTTCAGCATGATTGAAACAGTGAGAACTGCAAGCAATAATGTATCAAACCGGGCAGAGTAAAAACTAAGATGTGTTTCTGTTTAATTTTCTGTGGGATGACTGTAACACAGCAATTTTAATCTTTGGTATTCTTTTCTATCTCATTATCAATTAGACTTTAGTTGCAAAACTTTACCTTGACTAACATATTATTTGTTATTGGTGACAAGTTGGTGACTTTTTTGCAATGAATTTCTTACATTTTGCTCCCTTAAATTGAGTACTGGTTTTCTATAGATAAACCTTTATTAACATGGTACTAATTGTAGCTTCTAATATACAATGAAGTGAGAAGCGGTTTTATAATCAAAGAATTTCACTTTCTTTGCAGGAAATCCTTGTTTTAATGTTGACACATTTTCACAAATTTCAATTAATATTTTTTCCTTCCTATTCACATTTTTTTGGTCTGTGCCTTTTAAGATAACTTGAAAATACAAAAGGGTAACCAATAGAGTACAAAAGGAAAATCATCAGTAGGAAAATTGTATTAGCTCCTTTCAGTTTCTAAGCCCCTATGGATTTAATCACAAACCCCTGTGATCCACAAAACCTTTTTTCCTTAGTTAGGATGAGCTACTTAGACAAACTGATTCTTTTTAATAGATTTCAGCACCCTCGGATTACTGTTGTGAGGTTCAGTGACTGCTGTGCAGGGAGATTAGGTGTGTGGGCTGAAGCAAGTCCATGAAAAGTAACTGCATGCATTACCCCAGAAGTCCTTTTAAATTAAAGCTAGAGGACCTTCTCTGCATGATACTGAATCAACTCCAGATACACCTTGACAATATTTGTTGTAATACTTGACTTGCTTTTTAAAACTTTACTACATAAACTGTGCAAATACGCCGCAATGTTTAAATATCCTGCATTTATGAAAAGCAGTGCAGAGATAAAAAAATTGGCTGGCAAAGAATAAAGTGACATCTATATTGGTAAAAATATAATGTAAATAGGAACGAATTAGGGGAAACAATTTTCACATAAAGATTGTTTAAATAGACATACTGGTTGGATAAATATTTCTGTTAAAAACAACTTTGCATTATTCTTTTTTTAGATTGTAGCACTCTTTTATGCACATATTTACAAAAGGTTCCGATTTCGACTGGAAATAGAATGGAATAACCTATTCAACCAAGAACAAATTACATCTCATTTCTGTAACACATCCCTGGGTGACTGAGCTCATTCCAATGACCATAAGTAGCTGACACACACGCCATCACACGAACTACCATTAACTCAGTCAATGTCCCTTGTACTGCACTGCCTTCTTGTATTTTATCCAGACTAAGCCATTCAGCATATTTTATGATCGATTACACATTTAGTCAAATGAAACTGCCTGGCCTTTAGGGATTGGAAAAAAAAAAGAAAAACATAAAAAAACATGCAAAGTCTCTCTTGTTTGGCATCAAATGTTGAAAAGCGCACCTTTAACCTTGATCATTAACTATGAAGAACATGACACCTTATACTTGTTTTTCATTGTTCACTGGCCTTCTAAATACATTAATCATTCCTCACCTTGAAAAGTCAAGGGTAAAGTAGACAGTACAGGAGAATCTGTGTGTGTAGTGGCTGAAGAAGTAGAGGTAGTAATGGAACATTTAAGACATAATTCTGAAAAAAAATAAAAAAAAATAAAAATAATCTAATACCCAGTCCTAAATTTTAGAAGTTAATTTTGTAACAGCGGTGATTTCTATTTGAATACTAATGAGGCTAAACCTGCCCTGTAAATTTCATAAAGGTATTGGTAAAATATGCATTGTCAAACTTAATAAATGTAGTCATTAACTGCATTAAATATGCACTAAACTGTGCCTGATTTCATGGGTATTTTGTGCATTAATCTGCTGTTTATTTCACTCTTGGGGGTGATCTGGAGTCTGCATGTCAGTCTTAAATCTCTGTTGAGGTTTGAGCCTTAATCTATTGAGGTAAGCAGCCAAAAAATAGAGCCCTTATTAGATAACATGCCAAAATACGTCACTTTCAGTGAGACTAAACCTCTTAGAGGGGGCCGGGTCCTGAAGCGGCCTGCTAGATGCTGATTGACAGACATACTTAAAGAGTTTTTACGTACCATACAGTGAGGAGGTTTTCCTCATGAGTCAAGAGGGAAAACTGATCATTCAGTCAGAAAAGTCTTCCTGAGTTGAACTCTTGGAGTGGTTACTAGAGCTTATTGTTTTTGAGCGTTTCACAACAGCTATTTTCACCTGTTGTAGTATTTTGTTTTATGTGTTTCAACATTGCAATAACGTGACGTTTGGTTTTCATTAACACCATTGAGCCTCGCCTCTTTCAGAGAGCAGCATCTGGCTCTGTTTTGTAACTATAATGATGTGTGAAAGCTCTTTACAACTGTTGATTAGTGGGATAAGAAATATCCAGATTTATTTCTAAACATGTTCTTACTCTTGAACCCTATAATATTTGTTACATCTAAACCACACATTTTTACATATTTTATTGGGATTCTATGCACTACACCAAAACAAAGTACTGCATTTCTTTCAACATTTTTTTTTAAATTTGCACAAATGTAATTCTGAAAGGTGTGGCATATAAATTTTATCTCCAAAATGGTAAAATAAAGTAGGCAGTAGTTTATTTTTTAACTGTTTTAGTTCAACCGGATAGTTTAAAATATGAAAATCAGAAAGGTGACAAGAACACCGAACTCTGAATTGGGAAGGTACTGACACAGCCTGTGCCTCAGTTCATCCATTGTTGCCATGCCTGAAATGGAGGAAAATGGGTAAGGGACGCCAGCTGTCTTCATAGGCAGTGCCATGGCAGACGGTGAATCGGCAGGGGGTATTCTGGGAAAGTGCCGGTAAAGTACAAACACAGTGTGGTGGGCAAGAGTAAGTATTCCCTCACTGCTTCTCCCACTTAAGCCCACTTCCCTCACCTTCACACTCTTATCCACCTCCACACAATATGGACTGTTTCATCCCACATGAGGGCCCATGTTTTTTGTTTGTTTTTTTCATTTTTCGAGCTGTCAACATTTGCCTCTTTTCCCTGTGGCTATATACTGTATGTATCCCTTTGCAAATTTTTGTTGAAAAAATAAAGCTTGTCTCTGTTCCTTAAAATACCTCCATGGTGAGGAAATTTACCTCCAAGAAGAGATAGAACCACTACCAGGTTTAAATGGTGTAAGTGAAACAGAGGAAAAAATAAAATAAAATCTAGTGATCCTTTTTTTGTTGCATATTTCTTGTGACAGGGTCCCCTCTGGGTGGGAAATGAGCTCTGCACTCTGAGCCAAAAGTGTCGAGACATTCAGATGGTACATGCCTGAGGTGACAGTTCCCAAGTATAAAATGCAGTACTGAGACAGACAGGAAACGTTCCATTTATGTTTGCTGTACTAGATCCGTTGCACCTTCTGATCCGTCTCTTTTTTTTTCTTTATTGTGAGCAAGAAGCATTTCCCATCCTTTGCCCAAAGCAACAACATCTTCAACCACTACCCACCTACTCTCTCCACCC
Source organism: Cyprinodon tularosa (assembly GCF_016077235.1). NCBI lineage: Eukaryota > Metazoa > Chordata > Actinopteri > Cyprinodontiformes > Cyprinodontidae > Cyprinodon > Cyprinodon tularosa. The sequence goes on from NW_024039375.1 coordinate 5,217, forward strand.
CTTATACTAAATCTGAAGTGTGGATCATAGGAGATGAAAAGGCTTAGGCAAGTAAAGCTCTCCTCTTCCCCTCGATGCACATTTGTGGTAGTTATTCATTCATGACAAAACCCATTCACGCTCTGACAGCCTATGTCCCCACTGATGTATAGTGTCGTCTCCTGCCATGATCTTGGCAATGTGCGGCGGGTCCTCACAGAATCTCTCCCACCCCATCCCCGGCATATCACTTTAGCTCAGGCAGGATGTGACGTTGGGTTTCGGGCTTTATTCACGTATAAGACAGCTTTGATACATGACAGAGAAAATGCGCTGATGGGGGTGAGCTCTAGGAAATCTGTTTAAGATCACACATCTGAGAGCGATGGCCCCACCGTGTGAATGTGAATGAAGGTGGGAAATTAATGTTCATGCCTCTTCTCTCTTACTCTCACTCTCTGTGTTATTTATTCACATTTCATTCAGTGTGCACACAGCCCCTGCAGTTTCTGCCACACTAGGCAAATGCAGAATTAGACTTGCTATATGTAAATAGAATTTCCCCTTTTTGTCTTCCCTGATGTTAAGGTGCAAGAAAATCTGATATATTTCAGATGATGTTTTAGTTTTTTGGGGTCGGCTTGAAAATCAACCTTTTCATTGCCCTTAGCATTAATTAGCATACAGAGCACACAAAAACAAATGTTACCAGGAATAGACTGCTCCTTTTAGTGGCATGATAATGTGTTAAAGTCCCCCTGCATTAGCTTTACACCTTGAACAAGGCTTAGGCATTTAGACTTCCATCTCTGTTTAGTTCTATCTTATCAATTCATAATCAAGCTGTTTTGCTTTTTTTTTGGTTAACATAAATAGAATTTTGTCAATAGTTATTTTTTTCTCTTTACAAATAATCTGAAAACAAGCAGATAAAGTTGGATACATAACACAAAGCTGTCCCTGAACTCCAATGAGGTTTAAGTAGGTGATATACTGTATACTGTACGTTTATTGGGATGTTAAAAATAGTAAGCTGATTGCCAATAATCTTCCTTAAAATAATGCCTTTTTAAATGAAATGAATGCCACAATATTAATGATAACCTTGTATCCTATAGATAAGGTATATAGATCACATCAAACAAGTCTTTGTGGGCTGGTACCATGCAACTTCTTTATATCTTCCTGGTCAAGCACACCCAAATCAAGTAGCTTAATTAGCTCCTCAGCTGAAGTCAAATTACCAGCAAGTTGTATTGTCGCAATATTTGTGAATTTACAAATTCCCTAAAATACATCTTGCCAGGAGCCAGCAGATGTGTTTTAATCGATACAGAAATATGTTGGGCCAATGAAATGCACTGACGTGTATGTCACCAAAACGTCAACCAGAGGCAGAAGGCTGAAGCAAATCAAACATGGCTGTGGTGATTTTAGCTGGAATACCCTTCATTTCTTTATGAAAAATTAGTAAACGGATGGGAATATGTTTGCACGTTCCCCCCAACTGGATTTGGTAAGAGTTTTATTTACTGTTATCTCTGCTAGTTTTGAAAAAAATCAAGCTGCTACTGCTGTTGCGATTGGCTAAGAACTTGACATGGGAGCAGATACCCACTCTCACTTGAAGAATTATACTAAATGTCCCTCCCCTTTCCCGGACCAATTTTGTATTTCAATTTGAATTCTACATGGTTTCAATTTGTCCTTCATTAGAAGTGAAAGACTTGATCTGACTACCTCAAATCTAAAAGGCATGGAGAAAGAGTGCATGCAATCATCATCATAAGTATGTAAGTAAGCTATCTGAATAGTGCTGGCAGTTAGTAAGGAGCAAAGACCAGGAAGCAGTATGCATCCTAGTGCCAAAGCAGTTAGTATAGAGACCTCCTGATGTCCCCAGCTTCCACTAGGAACTATACGATTGCCCACAATCCTTTGGGTGTCAGACTATACAGTATAAGCACAGCCCACCTCAAAAATGTTAACTAAAATACATTATTTCGTGACATGTACTGCATGAGACACATGTCCTAAACTTCATATATTTTAGATTTTACAGCATCGTTATGCATTTTTGTTTTTAGAAACAACAGCAAATAACAGAAGTAGAAAAGTTGCATCAAAAAATACTGCAAAAATATTAAACAAAATCAGTGCAATGAGTGCAATGCAATACCTAGGCTCCAGACATCCCCGCCCCCTTGAGAGACGCTCCGCTGCACGTCTCCCAAATCGTAGCTGACCGCAGACAGTGCCGCAGACAGGAGGCCGGCTTGTTTTGTTTTTATGACTGAAATTGCGGAAAACAACTTGTGAAGTTTGACCCGCTAGAAGAGCGAGGTGCACGAGAATGCTGGGACCTTTTTCCCACCTGGATCTCCGCTCTTTTTGGCCCTCATGTCCCTCCTTCGTTGGACTAAACTCGCCCCCACTTCCTCGCCGCCTCGGCCGTATCTAGACCCACAGTGTGTAGCGCAGACCATGCTTCAATATTGAGCATAATTTAAAAATGTCTGTGTCAAGCTCATAGCAACACACTGCTGCAGGAGGATAACCGGGAAGCGAGGTAGGAGGGCAAAATAGGTTTAGCGCCACCGCAGCACAGGAGGGAGAATTACACCCAGGATCAAATGGATAAAAATAGACCAGAGGAAAAAAAAAACATGAATCGATTATCTTGCGGACATGTCGATGCATCGGATCGTCGGCTGTTGGATCGATGCATCGATACAAAACGATTATTATTTACACCCCTAGTCAGCACTCTGATGAAATTCAAAAAGTGAGATCATATTTATCATATTTTAACTTCCATTCATTGGCTTTCTTTTAAATCCAAAAAGGAAAAAAAAAAGTTAATTCCTCTTTCTCACATATTACATCTAAATAACCAAGCACAACTTGTATCAGAGATCTGATCAATCCTGGTGTTCCTAATAGAGCAATTTGTTCTCATAATGCAGATTTCCTATGAGTTTTTAGAATTTTTCAAAGTAGATTAGGAGGCAGATCTTTTAGTTATCAGGCTCCTCTCTATAGTTACAATACTAAAGGTTTAGACTCCTGAAGGACATAAGCCCCATTTACACTACTCTTTTGAAACTGTGAAGAGGATGATCTGTGCACTGTAACTAAGATAACTGTTGAGCAATAATGGAAGCAACTGAACTGAACCGTGCCAGACACAACAGAGCAGCACTAAATCTAGCACTAGTTCAACAGTAGGGCTCGGCACGGTTCAGTTGTAGCTAGGTTCTGTGATAACTAAGATAATATGAGCAGACCGCGTTTATCTCTTATTTACAGTCAGGTGAATTATTTTGCGGGTTTTTGAGCTGGTCTGGCTTTACATTTCGCAGATCCCTTCGCCTTTTCACAACACAAATGTCTTCTCAGCTTATTAACAATAAATGGCAACAAAAGAGCACTGTGTCAACTGGGATGATGTCGAGACCAAGGTACTCATTGAAATTTGGGTGGAGGATGCTATCCAGGCTCATTTGTTCCTGAGTGTTATGGGTGCCGTACATTAATAAAAAATTTTCGTAAATGACTTGAGAGCTAGCCTGTTAATGGTCTTAAGGTCGATTAAAGATTAACTGATTCAAACTCAGAGGGGTAGTGTAAATGGGGTAATAGGGACCACTTAACATCATTTTGCCTCATTCTTTTTCTATTCTCCCATTCTGCTGTATTATCGTTCCCTAAGGTTATGTTCTCTCTGCTTTTTCAAGTCATAGTAACTGCATGTAGGTTGTTCCTGTTTGGCTGTAAAACAGTTCTGGAAAAAAAATATCAGCAGGTTCTGCTGCCATAAAGACCTTAGATTATACATGGGATAGCTCAGCATGTTTTCAGTGTTTTGTCCTGTTTTTCTCCTAGATGCAGTTATAGATTCAGCTTTTACTGTGAATAACTGCATGTGCTCTCTTTCATCCTTTAGACATACAGTAGGCTGTGTCTGAACATCCACCCTAACCCCTAAATCCCTCAATCACTGTATAGAGTGGGGACTATATAGTGACCGTTAACTAACCATTCAGACAGATGATCACTACTTTTTGCTCCCTGTTGGTCCTGTAACTCGGCCTTCCCAAACAGTGCTTGGGCCATCTTTGTTATTTACCGCATTTATAACAAATCCCATAATGCCTTGCGAGGAGATTTCTCACAAAGCAATCTGGGATATATCTGTTTTTCTAGATCAGTGATCTCTACTTTTTAAGGTGTATTGTGGGAAATTTCATGTCTACTACATTTTCATCCAGTAGACGTTCCAACCCTTCATCAGTAGACGTTGGCTGAAGTGGAGGAATTTAAGTATATCTGGATTTTGTACTAATCTCAGGGGCAAGCTAGCTTGGCCAGCCAGACTAAATTATGTCATAAACATGGTATATCAGTCTGGAAAAGAGCAGGTTCTGTAGTGTTCAATTTTAAAGGCAGTATTAACAGAGTCAGTGGAAACAGGTTAAATCTGATTAGATAACTGCGGATATGTTTTCTAAACCAGGGTTTCTTAACCCTGGTCTTTAGGGCCATCTGTCCTACATGTTGTAGATGTTTCCCTACCTTCATACATCAACCTGAAGGAAAAGTTGATTAACAGGCTCTTGCAGCATTTGATGGCTCCAGAATAAGTAATACAATCAGGTGTGCTTGAGTAAAGACACATCCAAACCATGAAGGACAGCAGGCTCTGAGGACCAGGCTAAATAAATACTAATCTAAAGATTTCTCTCTTAAATTGAAAAACTCTCACAGCAGTTGATGTATCCAATCCATTCGGGAGATAATAAGGGGCATCATTGAAACGTCACTCTGTTGCAGCTGAAATCTTGACGTTATGGTTACAGAAACGCATTGTGATGGGCCCTCCTCCCATGTCTGAGACCTACCAGAATGGCGTAGTCAGTCTGACTGCCCAGGCTAGATTCAAACAGTTAACATGAGCTTTCTCTCTAGAGTGGCTTTACTCTCTCCGAGATAGAATGAGAACCTTGACTATTCTGACCAACTGTTCCTCCATATGGAGGGAGTCAACAGAGTTGGTTTTGGCATCTTTAGATGTTCAAAGCATGTCCCACCATTGGGAGGCCTAGGACCCATAAGAGGGGCCTCTCTGCTGGCCTTGGAACAACTTGGGCTTCTTTCAGAGTAGCTGAAGTGCCCTGGAAGACAAATGTCTGGGTATTCACCTTAAACTACTGTCGCTGCGACCCGATTCCAGATAAAGTGGAGACAACAGGGATGAGGGTAAAAGAGACCACATGTTGTTCATCTTTGTAAAAAAAATCATCAATAGGTTTCCCGGAGAGAGACAGATTTAACAAACCAGGGTGAAGTGCTTTATGTACAAATAGCAAAGGTTGCTATTTGTACATTGCTCAGGATGAGCACGGACGCTACATACATAATTATTAACAACAAACTAAGGTGTGTAAAAAAACTCCAACAAAATGGCCTCAACTCCCATACACATACAAGGAAACTTTTACAGTAGCACCACAGAACAATGAGCAACATGTATTGAACAACAAGACATGACATGTACACAAAATAAAAATCCTAATGACTGTTAAGTCTCTGCAGTCTCTTTCAACTTTTTTAAGCTGATTGAAAGCTTATTATAAGGAAATAATTAAGCTTTAAGCTAATGTCCAGCTTACTTTTCCTGCTATAGTTTTTACAACAGATTTCATTTTTCTTTGTTTTTTTACACTTTAGATAATAATTTTATAGAATTTGTATGTCTTTGACTGTTGCCTTCTTCTTAATTTGCTTGATATCTTTATATAAATCTAAACAGTAAGGAAGAAAATCACAGATTGGGTAAAAATAGTTTATTTGGCTAAGAAATAAGCCAATTTTACACTAAACTCTGATTAGAGGATGTTCGGCTATATCATGCGCCCACTTTATACCTTGTTATGCATCTGTTGTTTTGCTACACTCATTCTTGATTTTAGTGAAATAGATTGCAGACACATTTTAGGTTTCTATTTAAATACATTATAATGCTAGTATTTTTAACCCTGTCATTCTGGTCTACCGCAGCCAAAAAAAGGGGTAAAGAAGTGTGTTAAGAAGTTAGAACAGTAATAACTTTAGCCAACAAAAGTAAATAAAAAATATTCCTCTTTTGAAAGCTGTGTTTTATTTTCCTTATTGAAGAAATGATAACATTTGAGCAGTAAAATGCAATATCATTAGAATCAGGATCTGGTATCTGGCCATAAACTTGTTCTTTTTTAATTTAAAAATAATGAAAGACTGAATATTATACTAGTTATAGTTGTCGTTTTATCACATTTTTATAGCATATAAATTCCACTTCCAAATTGAGTTACTTCAAGTCATACTCTCAACAAGATCATGTTTGTTTTTTTAAGGGGTAAAGCAATCACTCACTGAAGCCTTACCTAAGAGGATTTGGCTAGTATCTCATTAGCTTAAGGGCCCCAGCTAATTCTGCATTCACTTTTATTTGGACATAATTGCTGAGGATTAGTATTCCAAAAAACAAATTCATCCAAACCAATATCCCTTGCCTTCAGTTCAATATTCATTACTCCTTGAACTATTGTTTATTTTATATTTTTTCCTTTTTCCCTGGACTGTGTAAACATATAAGAAACAATATAAGAACAGAGTTTGACAGCACTTTTTCAAAAATAATGAAGTGGCAAACTGGAGAAGACAGGACAAACCAACATCCCAGTATCACTACATAGCAGCTCCTTCTATGAAAACACATTACATGCCAAGTGGTGACTCTGGGTAACAATGCTGTCATCCTGTTAGTTGGTCTCTAAAACAGAGTACTCCTTGCTTGAGATTGTTTCTTTAAAATTTCATAATACATCACAAATAAAACAAAAGAAGGACGGAGGCACTGTTTGAGTTTTATTTTAGTAACACTAATATTTTCTGTGTTTAATTTGTCTTGCTGTCCTTATTTCTGTCAGCATTTTACATCCGTACTACACTGCAATGCTGAATTCTAGACATTTCAGATGACTTACACCAACTTTCACTTTGTTTACTCCAAAAGAAAGACTAATACGCTCAATCGCTTTGTCTAAAGATTAAAAGCTAAATCAGATGACCATTATTGTAACCACTGCAAAATTAAATATTTTTATAAACAGAAACTTTTTCAAGTCTTAATAACTCCTGAACATTTTTACATGTGTTTACATGTTACAACAAAATGCCAACATCTATGTTTCTATATAGGAATGTTAAGTGACAAACCAACACAATACAACATATTTTTAACCAAAATTAAAAATACCATTTTTTTAAAGCTACAGTGTGTAACTTTTAGCGACATCTAGCGGTCATGCTGCAGACTGCAGCAACATGAACATCTCCCCCCCAACAGTACGGCGAGCGTTACGGGACAAAATGTCTTCCACGACGTCAGCATCACCTACTGTAAAGGAAGAAAATATTCTAATATAGTTAACTTTGGAAAAAAATTGGCTTCTGATTCTTCCCTTCCCCAGGTCCACTCGGCGAGCTGCGTTTGGTAATAAAACCAACATTGCGTGTTGACGTCACAGAATTACAGAGTTTAATCCAATATAAGACAATGCATAAACTTAGAAATAAGACAATGCACAAACCTACACCAGAAACTGCAGAACAACAGAGACATACATTCCATTACCTGACATAGGAGGAAAGAAAGCAAAGACGTACAAGACATCTTTGGAGAGTTGCAAGGGCAAATCTGATCTTTTTCTTCTAATTAGAAAGCTTTATCCTCTTGTATCTAATCCATTCAAAAAGGGGCTGGCCCTCGGTCCTCCAATCAAACGCCATCTCTGACACTGCTAGGGCTTCCCCTTATTTACTGCAAACATCTGGGGTCATTTGCTTCTTTGTTTTAACAAGAAAAGGCGGAAAGCTTGTCCTGGCATCTAGCATTCCTAAAGTCATAAAACACAAGATAAGCTCTCACAGACAGCTTGTGGAATGCGGGGGGCCTCACTTTTGACCTTCTGTAAACCAAGCAGAAATCTCTCCTGCAGGCTTAACTGTTATTCACCCCCCAGGAGATACTCATTCTATGGGCTGGTGGTCTAAATACTTATCCATTAGTAGTTTTAAATCATTAACACAGCCTTGTTCAAAATTAAGAAATATGTTCAAGTGAGAGTGTTTACACATGCCATAAGATTAACTGTATTAAAGTCTAAAAAATAATCATTTTTCTTTAACAGTCCCCGTTTTGAGGTCTGAGACATACAGACCTCACAAATAAAATGATTAAGCCTTCTAATAGAGGAACCAAAAAACTATTTAGTATACTAAAAAACTAAAACATTAGCCCAATTTTATAACAGTCCCCTTTTTAAACAGCACCTCCTAGGTCCACTGCCAGGTCATGTGTCTAAAGCTAAACTCCATAATCTAAACTTATCAAATGTATCTTGCGCTGTCCAACAATTTAATACTCACCTGATGAACCACAAAATTTTAACCAGTAAAAACTAAACTAAAAAATACATTTCACTTATCAAACGTGAAAAATCATAAAACTCAGTTATGTCAATAGAAGAAAACACACAATAGAAATATTAGCCCAAGTATAAAATTAGAAAACCAAAGCAAGATATCTCGAAATTACCAAAAAATGCTCAGCAGACTCAAAAGACAATACTCGCCACAAAAATTACAATTTGTCAATACAAAACAATAACAACATAAAAAATACATCCTAAACACATAAAAATTACAAAAGACCTTTTTTTCTTTTTTTTTTTCACAATTCAACAATAAGAAGTTAGAGTTCGTCTCTATGCTCCTTCGATAGTCTTTCAAAAATGAATATGAATTCTTCGTCAGGAAACGATCCAAAAATACGCGCAAAAAGAAACGAATGTTCTTGAAGAGTTCGCAAAAACGAAAACACGCAATAAAAAGAAGATAAGTTAATGATGATCTTGTAGCTGGATCCTTCACGTGTTCCTCCTCGGTTGTAAACCTCAGGTTTTCACCTGAGTGTCCGTTGCTCACTGAAAATTGGAGTATTATGCCAATTTAACAGTGAGTTTAAGGAGAGGGTGCAATCTCCTTTTCTCAATGGAAGGACACCGGAACAGGATTATTGTGCCTGTCTGGGCCTTTTAAGCCTTGTAATTCAGGAAAATGAAGTGGTTTTGGCAGACTTCTGCCCGGAAATGCAGATCCTCCTCCGCGCTGTGATGGCCCTCAGACACTCCTCGACCGCAGGTTGAGACTGTAGATTCTCCTGTATGCCCTGCAGCGTGCGCCGTGGCTCCTCAGCTGATGTGCACTGACTCCAATGGAACCACGTGTCTCCTTCTCTCTTGTAGACGGACAGCCTGAGATGTACTCTCCACGACTCGGTATGGTCTGGCGAAGCGAGGTTCAGACCACTTTCTTTTGATGACCATCAGGCGCACCCAGTCGATTCCCCGAACTGATCCCGAGCCTGGACGTTCCTGTGACGTCTGGTATTTTGTAAATTCTGCTGCCAGGACCTGTAACTCATTGAAGAAATCTTTATGAGATAAATGTGCAAGCTTACCTTTCCATCCTGGAATGCGGGTAGCAGGTCCTGGAAACATCCGTCCTGTCTGGAGCTCATATGGAGAGAACCCTGTTGATTGGTTAATAATTGATCCTACACTTTATGACAGCTTCACTGTCTTCCTTTTGTATTATAAATCTGCTACTTTGGAGCTGTATTTTAACCATCCTTTGACCCTCTTTTTATATAGGGCCTACATGAGAAATGAAAGTTTCCTATCATGTTAAACCCAAAACTTAACTGTATTTTAGAAGCAGTTCCATAACTGTTAATTTGTAAATCTCCAATTTAGACCAATTTAATTTCAATCATCATATTTTCTATTTTTTAAAACCTTAAAGAATGATCAGCCTGCTTTACATGAGTCACTAAATATCAAAAATGACCTACTTTATTCCAATCATATTTTAAATCCCAAAAATTTCAACCATTTTTACCTTTGATCCATTTATTCATTTGAAAACCTATTTATAAAATATTTAATTGAATAATGTATTACCCTTTTTATATTGTTTATCAATTATCAATGCCTTTTCAGTTTTGGAGAGAGATTCAATACAGCTAAATTTATTAAATGATGTAAATCTTTAGTTTAGACCTTCCTGGATGTCTTAGTTAAACAACTTATTTTAAAACATATGAATAGAGATACAACAATCCAATGATCACCTTCCTTAGTTTAAGAACACTATTTTATGTAAATTATTTGATAGTCAATATTTTGTTTAGTATATTCAATTTATACATTTTACTTATTTCATATCCAAATAGTTAGCTCATCTTTAATGCTGGTAATACACCGTAAAACATTTAATGTATTTTGATTTAACTTCATTAACCTCTTTTTCCGAAAAGTAAATGCAGAGATCCAAACTAAAAATTTGCCTATCAAATCAATTCCATTCATGTCCCCCTGTTTCTATAACAGAACAAATGTTCTGTCATAGAATACAATAAAAATCCTATACAACTCATTGAGATGAAATCCGCTATCACCACTAACTTTAGCCTCATGTAACACAGTTGGATGCAATTCAAACATGGTGTCCCAGTTACTGTTACAATCTGCACACCTCAATCAAAGAATTTAATGTTTGATTAAATTTATGAAATCAACACAGAACTTGGTGTCTTTAGCTCAGTTAGCTCAATAGACACCCATCAATCCACTTTAACACCTTAATTTCAAATTCCATTTAAATTTAAAATTTATTTTTACTGAATGGTAGCCTCTGTACTATGTAAATAAAATTTAGATCATCTTCCCTAGTAGATGAAGCGTAACACACAATGCAATTCAGCTATAGTTAAAAAAATGTAATTGCAATAGTTAGTCCCTGCCCATTCTTTTCAGGCAGGAAGGGAAAAAAAAAAAACACACTAGCATTTTGTGAGACAAACAGAGTGAATCATGGAGGAATGCAGTGTCGTAACAGTTGGTGCACACCAACCCCTAACTGCATCGTAAAACCTCTGACCCCAGGAGATGGGGTTGTCCTCAACACCTAGAATTACACTGCAGGGCTGCAGGACGTGAAGAAAACAGGGCGCCTCAGTGCTATATCTAAAATAAGAAGAGAACAATGGCATCACACACTACAAAAATTAAAAAACTTATTCACCACTACCAAGTATTGTTGGCACCCATTTCGTCTCCAACCTGCAGACTGAAGGGAACCCCAGGAGTGGGCTTTGGCGCCCAGGTCACATGATCAGAGGTGAGAATCCAGGATCAAACATGAGAACACACAACAGGACCACCGCTGAGCGACTTGCCATGCCCCAATTCTTTATCTGCTGAATCAGAACGTGTCTAGAGAAGCAGTCATTCCAGCAGTGCAGAAACATCTGGATACAGTCCCGCTTTGATGAACTTTGGTCAGCCTTTCGTGGTCGACAGAGCAGGACATAGAAACCAGCAGACCAGTCATCTACTGAAGCCCCCGTCCGGGTTTGTCTATGATCTTTGTGGTCCCGACTCACTGCTGATTTCCAGCCATAGAAGACTCCCACAGATAACGCCTGAGTCCCTTTTGTTTTCAGCCAGGCATGAAAAGCAACAGTCAAAGGAGACATCTGTTGCCAGGTAACAGTTCGCCTTCACTGACCTTCGTAATCGCTCAACAGCGTTTGGCTTTCATACAGCAGTCCAGCAGAAGATGGGCACAGTTCAGCATCATCATGTCTTTGTTCAGCAACAACAGCGGCCTGATGCGGTAATCAAGAAGATCCCTTCAAATACATCTTCCCATGATCTCTGAGCTCAAAAGACCCTTCCCCCAAGATTGCCAACAAGTCAGAAGGAAGGAGAACTGCCAGAGAAAAAATAATACAAAGTAATGAAAAAGCAAAACTTATATTTACCACATTTTGTTACTTTCACTACTATAAATAAAATTTATCTTGTGATGCCTCCTCCCGTGTGGCGCTAGATTTGTTGTTGTTATAGCACAAACGGCCAACTGCCCCAAATCCTGAACTGCAAAAAGAATAGATAGAAATTTGTTAAAATAGTCCACGATCGGATGTGCCAGAATTAAGAAAATAATGACACTTACTGTTCAAAATCAATAAACGTCAATACCTCGATGACATTCACTCTGCTTGTGCCAAATATCAACTACAAATTCTAAAATCACAACCTCACAAACTCATTAAAGAATTAGAACAAACTCTACGATGTCCAAGTACTGATACTTATAAAAGTTGTGATGGAATTGCCCTTGGTCAAATAATTATGAATTGCATATTGTTCTACTAAATACCAAACATCCTTATCATTGTCCCACGCTTCAAGACAAAGTCCTATTTCAAAATTTCAGAAATCCTTTACATTTTATCTGAATTTCATAGCAGTTTTAACCAAAATTTTCCTCAAAATTAACAATTTACACCCAACTGTATATAATCAAAGTCAGCAGTGATGCAGAAATCTATCAACAATTTAAATGTAAATAGACATGGCATAGATGTTATTTGAAACCGTTCAATTTGAGATGATCAAATCTAATTTAGTGGAAGCTTCTATATCACATACACCATACTGTAGTAAAGCAGGAAGGCCATATGACTCTACATTAAAGAAATCCATAATTCACTATTGTTGAATCGAAAAAATCAAAATTATTGATTAACTAATTTACCATTAACCATATCCAAAAATTTACCAGGAATTAGGGTCTACTTCTGCTTCTCCCCCTGTTGATATAATAAAATTCTCATTTTGAAAACAATTTGGAATCTATGTCACTTTTATATAATAATTTGCTGAAAAACCAAAATATCATAAGATGTTCCACCATTTCTCCAAATCTTCCATCTAGTATTCAAACTAGACTGAGATTATGTAAATTTCAAAGTTCCATCTGTAATGTCTTATCTTTATAACATCCCCCTGTGTTTTCTTATTTCCAAATGAAAAACAATTTAGAGGTGGAAAAACAAAAATGGAAGAACTTACCCCCATTATGCTAAAATTTCAACATGTCCAATCAGTCACCCATATGAAATATAAACCAAGTTTATTTAGTTAGAATTTAGGTTAGTTTGTTAGAGTTGTTAGTCAAAGTGGATAACACAATTTCCTAATAACTATATCTATCTGCTTTAAGCCAAGGCTGAATTCTCGTTTCATATTAATTTCACTGCACAAGCAGATGATTCAGCTTCAACCAGATTGTGACACCAAAATATGAAATCGTCATTACCTTAAAATTGTCCCTTAAAGCAGTAATAAAAACATATTTATGAAACAAAACCTTCAGTGTACCTAAATAGTTTAAAATAAGAAAAATATCACACAGCTACACACTAAACTGAGGTCATATTTACATAGAGCATCCTAAAACCCATTAAAAGCCATCTGCCTACACATTCACTCTCATTCACACTCAAGCAGACTCATCAACACATTGTAAGAAAGATGCAGGATGTTACCCCAGATTTCAAACCAAAATTCATCCTGTAAAAGTCTTAAACACAAATATTATAACACCATGGTTGAAAAAAAATAATAAAAAGACATTATTATCCAATAGTTCTAATATTGTTCAGTTTTGAGTGAACCTTTTTAAAAACTCCAAATTATACACACAACCGTATTTCATGATAGCCCACTGTTATTAAATGGCTACCTATACCCCCTGTAGGAAAACCCAAAAACCGTTCATGTGGTCATGTAATATGCGAAATGGGCTGCACACGAAGATCGTCCTACAAGAAACAAAGTCATTCATTAGTGTTTCAACATGTCCCACATTAACAGTGTAGAAAACACTGTTACGCAGAAAAACATCCATATGTTCTCCTGTTCCAATCAGTGAGGGTGTTCCCTCCTGTGTCAGGAAACCTAGAAATTTAAGTGATTGTCAATGTTACAGTATTATAATAAACAATTTGATCATTCCAGTGCTCAAGCCTGGAACTGATGCAACACATTTCACCCGCTGAGAAAGTAAAAACATCTGTAAATCTGTTATTTTGTACTTTTCATTTCAACACAAAACACAGTCCTAAAGCAATTCACATCAAAATCCAAGAATCCTGAAAGTGTGAGCTGGAAATAGCACAGAACTGAAGCACTCCCAAAATGCGAATAAGGGGGGTCAATCAGTCCCCCTGCTGTGAAACAAAACTTGCATCCAAAACGGAGACACCGCTGTCCCACAGAAGCACATTTTAACAGAAAGTGAGTAATACAACATCCAGCAAAAATATTTAACAATATTTCAGAACACAATCTTGAAACACAAATCACTTCCGCACAATCTCAGCACAATTCAGACACAGACAGACGAATAGACAGCAGCGCGTGGTGGGACATAGGCTACAGTATAACGGGGGAAGACAGACACACAGCCACAAACACAAAGAAACATACAAAACACAGAAACACAGACAACGTTGTAGTTCAGTCAAGAAAAGACAGAAAAAAAAGAAAAGAAAACGTCAGGAGCCGGCTAAAAGAATGTATGACGCATCTTTTAATTGTCCAATTTCAATTTTACAAATCCCTTTTATTCTCATTTCAACTTCTCAGTCCTACACTTCAGAGCTGGGTCAAGCTCGAGGCGAAAATAAGCCTCAATTTAGTTTATTCGATCACTCAATCCGCCCAGTGACAAAAGGTTTTTTTTTTTTTCTTTTTCAGCTGGGGAGAGCGATTGAACCCGTATTAAATCAAATAATTTATTTTAGTCCTTTATTTTCCACGAGTGATACAACTCGGTCCAATTAACCCGCTATTAGTCCTTTTCCATGAGTGATACAACTCGATCCAATTAACCCAAATAATTATAAGTCCACTGGAGATGAGTCGAAATCTCCGGCTGATACAAGCCAAAACTAACCAATACACAAATTTCCAAAATACTTTTTTTAGAGGCCCAGGCATTGCTCCTCAGGGTAAAAAGAATAAATTAATCTTTATTAATTAATCAATTAATTAATTAATCAATCAATAAAACCTTCTTTTAAAAAACCCAGCTTAAGTCAGAGTTAACGTAAAGGCTCTGTTTGAACTAGCCACAGTTCCCTGTAATGTGTATTTATTCAAATCCTTAAACAACCGACTCTTTTAGAAGGGATTTTATCTACCTCTGCAGCATCTGAATTCTGTGAGGCCGCACACAGCAAATCAGCCCCGGTCCGACCACACAGCGCTTCAGACAACTGAAAAATAATCAAATACTGTCTTACCACACCGAAGCGTCGGGCCGAAACGGATCAATCAGGACCAAACAGCCGTCCGCCGAGACTCCAGAACCGGCACGAGCCCCCAATTGTAAAGGAAGAAAATATTCTAACATAGTTAACTTTGGAAAAAAATTGGCTTCTGATTCTTCCCTTCCCCAGGTCCACTCGGCGAGCTGCGTTTGGTAATAAAACCAACATTGCGTGTTGACGTCACAGAATTACAGAGTTTAATCCAATATAAGACAATGCATAAACTTAGAAATAAGACAATGCACAAACCTACACCAGAAACTGCAGAACAACAGAGACATACATTCCATTACCTGACATAGGAGGAAAGAAAGCAAAGACGTACAAGACATCTTTGGAGAGTTGCAAGGGCAAATCTGATCTTTTTCTTCTAATTAGAAAGCTTTATCCTCTTGTATCTAATCCATTCAAAAAGGGGCTGGCCCTCGGTCCTCCAATCAAACGCCATCTCTGACACTGCTAGGGCTTCCCCTTATTTACTGCAAACATCTGGGGTCATTTGCTTCTTTGTTTTAACAAGAAAAGGCGGAAAGCTTGTCCTGGCATCTAGCATTCCTAAAGTCATAAAACACAAGATAAGCTCTCACAGACAGCTTGTGGAATGCGGGGGGCCTCACTTTTGACCCTCTGTAAACCAAGCAGAAATCTCTCCTGCAGGCTTAACTGTTATTCACCCCCCAGGAGATACTCATTCTATGGGCTGGTGGTCTAAATACTTATCCATTAGTAGTTTTAAATCATTAACACAGCCTTGTTCAAAATTAAGAAATATGTTCAAGTGAGAGTGTTTACACATGCCATAAGATTAACTGTATTAAAGTCTAAAAAATAATCATTTTTCTTTAACACTACCTTCTCAAGTGATGAGGTTTGTTTACATAGATAATTTTACAGATAGTATTTCATTAGTCTGTGTAGGGTATAGATTTCATGTAGACTTAAGATAATAAATATACCCGTTATTTTTTCTACATCGTTGTGACGTTTTGGCGATCTCGCAATCACTAGTTTGTTGGCTCTGCGCTGCCGTAGCGCAAAGATGTCTGCCTCCATGGCCGCGAGACCCGCTCCTATGTAATTATAAATAACGAATTCTAAGGCAACGCAAATATTAAGGTTAAGAGGCTGAGCTCGTAGATGATGATAAATAACATAGTTATGTATAATATATTACATTTCTGACTGTATATCCCTGTAATTATTACACACAGTAGCTTTAATGTTTTTCTTTTTATTGAAAATTTTAGTCATGCATATTTTTATTACATCTTTTCAAGCCTCAAACCCTTCCCCTTTCATCAAAAAATGTCAGAAGCGCAAAGTTACATGGAGGTCCACACGAATTGAGAACCATCGAAGGAGCTTATCACTTACAGGGCCATTCTGTTTTTGTAAATTTGTATTAAAAGAAAGCCCATAGCAGTTTGCCACAAGCCATGCAGGAACAACCCTATTTGAATAAGGAGCTCTGATCAGATGAGATCAGATTCAAAATGTTAGGATTAGCGTTGAGATCAAGGTTTTATACAGTAGCCCAACCAAGGTAGGTTTTTGTTTGAAAACATGCAAATTGAAACAGACGAAGGGGTCCACCCATTGGGAATGGGGGTCGTTTGGCCTCTTTTGTTAGACTGCAATACCCCAAGTGTCTGGAGGGTTGGTCGTTAAAGGGTGGGGATGGGAATCAAAACGTCTTCAAACTTGGAAACCAAGTCCAGTGGATTGTTTTTTATTTTTTCGGAATGACTATGACCTGGATAATTGAGAACCTTCACTAGCATTATAGTTTGTGAAATTTCTAGAA
The DNA here is from genome assembly GCF_016077235.1 of Cyprinodon tularosa. Classification (NCBI taxonomy): domain Eukaryota; kingdom Metazoa; phylum Chordata; class Actinopteri; order Cyprinodontiformes; family Cyprinodontidae; genus Cyprinodon; species Cyprinodon tularosa. Next base: position 22,292 of record NW_024039375.1, read on the forward strand.
AAGTGCTAGAGTTATTAATACTATTGCAAGACACTCTAGGTGATTTAATAGGGGCTTGGCAGCCTTTACCTCTTCCTCATGCTGTTATAAATATATAAATAAATCGTCATGAATAAATTGTCATGCTTTATTTTCGTAAAACTCTTCTTGGACCTTCGTCTAAAATTAACTTGCATGCTTCTCATCAGTAAGTATCAGCATGCCTCTCAGTCAGTATCAGTGTGAGGCATGTGGACCTGTAAAACAAGTCAGCATAGTTTTATAAATCTTGGAGCTGCAGGAGCTCACACCAGCACAATGTCATCCTTTTTAGCCCTTTTTCTAGTACAAGACATTTGCTATGCTGCCATTTTTCCCTGTCATTGCCTTTCGCTTGTGTCTGTCTTGTCTTGTTGTTCATTTCTTAAACACGCTGTCCTCCTCACATAAGCTGTTGCTCTTTCCAGCTAGTAGACACATTACATTTGTGTTTACAATCAGCAGGGATTGTGTCCCAGTCTCAAGCATGAAATAAAAAAAGTAAGTCTGTTACTTAACGAATGCAGCTGTACCTGAACTCCAAAACCAACTAGGTTTAAATGATGGTGCTTTTTCAGGCCGCTAAACTGAGTGCATGGATGCACAGGAACCCTCTATACAGTAATGCCTTTTTTTAATATATTGACACAACATGTCAGTGTTTTACAGGCGAAATAGAAATATATTCTTTATGAAATTCTGTACAGGGGAATGCAATGCTGACAGCAGCAGTAGTATGTTTCAAAAATGCTTAGCCTACCCAGCTAGTAAGTAGAGAGTAACAAGTACCAGTAAAATTGTAATAATAAGTCATGTCCAAATAGTTTATGTACAAAAGTAATTTATTGGGTTAATATTCAAAGGTAGATAATAACAAGTTAAATTTACTCAGTTACATTTTTTTAGGTAACTTTTGAGCAAATATCTAATTATTTTTACTGCACCACACTTTTTACACTTATTTGAGTAATATATTAATAAATTACTACAACTCACTTACTAAAAGAAGTGCCTCAGACAAAGACACACATTTGATGTTTATGGTAAAATGAGTGTTCTTTTTGCTTTAGCCTGGTTTCTTTTAGAAATCTTGTTTTTCATTGGTACTGTATGACCCTTTGATTAGGGTATTTCATTAGCTGTCTATCTGTTATCAAATAGCATCTCAATGATGTCAGTGGTTCTAACTGTGATGGCTTGTATCTTAAAGCCAGGCATACACTGTACGATTTTTAGCCCTTTTCGGGCAGATTCTCCAGTTTTGCAAGAATTTTGCGATCAGGCCGAATTTTTGCCTGATCGTGCATCATGTGGTGTACAGGGGGTAACAAGGGGTGATAAGCCTCTCACAACCACCTCCCAAACAGGAATCTTAAGGTTGTGAGAAAATCAAACATGTCTAAAAATTCAGCTGGTCGTGGGCAAATCGCTCAGTGGGCATGCGCAAACAAGAATTCCTCTTGTTTGCTCTAGTTTACTCTAGTGAGCCTAATATTCCTCTTCTGCTCGTTTGGCTTCCAGATAGACGAGTCCGAGTAGCCCTATCTTACTGCGGAGTTAAACCCGACGTGGTTTCTGGACGTACAGTGTGAGCAGGTGGATTGCATCAGAGCTTCGGGCCGCACAGTGTGAGAACATGCATTGTGAGCTGTGAACTCACACTGTACAACGAAACCCTGCAGTTTCGTTGTAACGTGGGAGCTGTAGCTGCGTGCAATGATTGAAAAAAATCATACAGTGTATGCCCAGCTTAAAGGGATAGTTCGGGATTTTTGACATGAATCTGTATGGCATCCCCATCACCAGTGTCATGCAATCACACTGACTTACCCCTGGCAGCATCCTGTGAGCAGAGTTCTCGTCCAGCTTTGGTCAAGCCGAAAGTAGTCCGGCAGGTTTGCTAGACCCAGCGAAATAAAACGTTTCTCTTTCCAAAACATTATGTGTTCAAAAGAGTGATATTTTTGCATCCCAAAAACATTGTAGTGGAAAAAGTCACACGTCGTTATCACTTGGTCCTATTTTCTCTCTGTTCGTATCAGTGCGCGCCGTCATTCTGACAGCGAGCTCAACTTTTCCAGCTCATTTCAGTGCTAACTTAGCAGCTGCGTTTACAAGCAACGCCACCGAGCTAGCTTTAGAGCTAACCAAGTTCATTAGACATTTGAGGAGGGCAGGGAAGTCGCTGTTGTTTGTGATGCAGACAGCAGCTGCTGCAACTCCGACATCCTCATCAATGGAAAGGTTCTGTATCCTGCGGCTCCGGCTTGAGCTTCCATCACTTCTCTGTCCACCCTCTCTCTTTCTGCCCGATCTAACTCCATTTGTCGAAGTTCATCGTCATTGTACCCGGGTTCATAAAGATATCCCTTTGGCTCTAAGTGGAAGTCGATGTTTTCCTCGTCGCTCTCGTAGTCAGACATCTTCCCCAGTAGTAAACAATCGCAAATCAAACAGGTAGGCCCTAGCTGTCAGGTCATGGTGTCGCGCGCACTGATACGAACAGAGAGAAAATAGGACCAAGTGATAACGACGTGTGACTTTTTCCACTACAATGTTTTTGGGATGCAAAAATATCACTCTTTTGAACACATAATGTTTTGGCAAGAGAAACGTTTTATTTCGCTGGGTCTAGCAAACCTGCCGGACTACTTTCGGCTTGACCAAAGCTGGACGAGAACTCTGCTCACAGGATGCTGCCAGGGGTAAGTCAGTGTGATTGCATGACACTGGTGATGGGGATGCCATACAGATTCATGTCAAAAATCCCGAACTATCCCTTTAATACAACTTTTTGGGTTAGGCCTGATATGTCTATACTGCAGTATGTACCAAAATTCAAAGGTTAATGGCCTGTACCATGTTCAAGAAAAGTGTCATGTCTAAGGACACAACAAATGAGACTGACTAGGCAGGGGGTTGAACCAGCAATCCTCCAGCTGCAGGACACAACTCTTACTTCCTATACCACTGTCACCAATTTAATATATATCACACAGTACCACAGTCCTCTCAAAGGACTTAATCATATACTTTTTTTCCAGGTCTACAAAGAGGCAGTGCAACTCTTTCTCACCTTATCTGTACTTCTCTTCATGAAGTATAAGTGGGAAAAATGCATCTGTGATGCATTTTTCACTCTTTCCTAGAGCTTCATTATATTGTTTATCAACTTCAACTGTATATGTCTGCAGTTACCTAAATTCTGTACATTCCCTTGTTCTTTAGCATTAGTACTAACACACTCATACTCCTGTCATCCTTCATCTTATTACTTTTAAGGACTCTGCTAATCAAGCTGTGCCCTCTACCAAACATCCCCACACACTATGGGCATGTCACTGGTAAAAAAAATAAATAAATACTTGTTGCGTTTAAACCTGACTTAATTGCCTCTAGTTTCCCTCTATATATGATACTCTATCTCCATATCACTGAAAATAAATACTGAAAATACTGTACTTAAATATTAACAAGATTTTGTTAGCCTGCAAAGAAGTGTCTTGCATAGTAGATAATAGTAGATCATTCAACTATATCCTCACTATTTGCTTAGAGCAGTGCACAATTGTGTCTTTGTGTCCACTCCATGCTGAGTTGTCAGGTAGGAAAAAAATGAAATAAAATAAAAATTAATTTCTGTATTTTAAACTATGTAAATAATGACCACATTATGTGCTTTGCCTATTCATTTAAATGAACCCATTTAGCTTTTTCAGGTTTTCCAATTACTTATGTTAAAGCATCAAACTTACATGTATTGTACCTGAAAAAAACAGCATAGTGCTTTTCAGAATGTATAGTGATATAAATTGGAAAATTACATTTCCATTATCATGCAGCCCCTAACTTAATACCAAACTATAGCTGCAAGTTTTTAAGTATATCCCTCCATCTTGCTTCTAAAATGTCGAAGATTTTCTCTTACTTTACTATTATTACAAAAGTGCCACAAAATGCCAAATTTAAATTGAAATAAAAAACCACAACAAAAGTCAAAGGGCAATTTTAAAGTTCATTGAATTATTTGTGAAGTAATGTCTGATTAATATCATTTGTCTCACAGCCAAAGTGTAAACATGCATTTGAAAAACTAGTAAAACATTTAAAGGAAGTCTCTCACTTGGTTTTATAAATGATTAACACTTTATATCGTTACAGCAAAATCTGAATTCCTTCATCCATTTACCTCACACATGCTGCATCTAAAATGCTTGCACATGTACTTTTCCTAACATACCTTGCTTCCATGCACTAGTTCCTCTCCAAAAGTTAATGTTTTATATTCATACACAAGTGTCAACCCCGAAATGGGTTTTGCACTTCTACATAAAAAATTGTCAAAAGACTAAGACATTTTTCAGTTAGAGTGAGTGTGGCTTTAATATGCCTGCAAATAAGCTCACAAATCTCTGAGGGCCATACCAGCACTTTTTTGAAACTGCTGAGAAACCTTTTCTGTGGAGAAGATGTTTACATGATGTTGTTTGAACACTTTTTGTAGATCTATAAATTTGATTACTCCAGTGATGGATTTTAAACAAAACCCACAGAATGTGTATCTCTGATCAAGTTTTGATTTTATTTTATTTGATTTGTCTTTCTCATCATCGTTTCTCTGGCAGTTTGCCTCTGCATGTTTGCTCTTAACTCACTCAAACCTATGTCACAGTGACAGAAAACAAGGGAAATTAAGTAATGTGCTCAGCACCATGCAAAGTGAAAGGGTAATGACAGGGACCCTGGCAGGCATGTCTTTTTCTGGCTTTCTTCCTCTTCCAGGTCTTTTAACCACTTCACATCTATCCTCTCAGTGCAGCCAAAGTGCTGCTGCTGTGCTGTTTATGTGTAAAAGAGGACTCCATTCAGGACCATTATTTCACTCTTTTATTTAATTCCACTACATTTCTGTCATAGCTTCCAACCATGATTCCTTTTTGCTAGTGCTGGATTTTTGAAAAAGGCTGCATATTTCTTCAAAGCTGCATGCATATCTAACATTTGAAATATTTATAAGGGTTCATCTGATATAGAGGATGAGGTCATTTCAATTCTTTTGTAACATCTCCCGCTGCATAGTTTTTATTTGTAATCTTTTGTTGCAACAAATGAAACGGAGGGCAGGAGGGGAGGAGAGATCTTTAGTAACCTGATCAGAGGCCAAATGCAGATTTTGCCAGTAATCTTCACAGCTTGTATGCCAAGAAGGGGGTTGCAGCCGAGGTAACTCCTGTAAAAAGGCAAAAAGGGATGTAGAAAGAGCAACTAGCCGTATGCTCATTCTCCATAACTTCATCTTTTCATCTTCTGTGCAGTGACAGGTGGTTGAGAGCAAAACAAGCAACTCTAACAAAGCGCTCAGAGCATAACAATGAAGCAGAAAATGGGTAATTAACATAAAAATGCCATCTTGTGCTGTGCTTAGACAAGAAGATTTCAGCATACTGAAAAACACCTGAAGCTCATGTTTGTGTGAGTACGTGTTTACCCACAAATGTTAATTATCTCTCTTGTTCCAGTGATAAGCACGCATATCACAACTTTTTCATCATCTTCCCTATTTAAACCTCATCTTCAGTTTTTTTGCTTTTATTTTTTAAAATATCAGCAAACCTAAATGAGTTTGGAGTAGCCTAAATATAAGCTTTTAAGCAATTAACCATATCCTCAGCATATCTACACATCCTCCTTTGTATTTCTAAAAAGATGGGAGTGTGCATATTTTAAGTGGTCATATCAGAGGTATATGATTGCTTGCAGAAGTTTAGTAAATCTTTGATGACTACCTGTCTGTCTAAAAGACACCATGGCGGTTTCCAAACGTCCCCCCTGACCCCTAAATCCCTCAATCACTATATACAGTAGAGCGGTGGACTTTATAGTGAACATCGCATAATCTCTATGTAGTGTTCTATGTAGGAGTTAGGGCGGAGGTTCGGACACAGCCTAAACTACATTTCTCTTCTGGACTTCTGGATTTATATTTTTATAATTCTTTCACACTGATATATTTACTTGTCATCACTCAAAAGCAAAAAAGAACTAACCACAATCAAATCAAAGAACTGTTTTGATTAAACAATTTTAACGAAATTCAGAGAAGTGCTGGTAGACTCTTGCTTATATCTTCTTGAGTAAAGAGTCTTCCATTAGCTGTGCAGAGAAGCTTAACACATAGCATGCTTTATAGGACATGTATTGTCCTATAAAGCATGTTATGAAATGGTAATATATCATATCATTACACAAACTAATTTCATAGCATTAGAAGTTAGTTAATTCATACAATTGCTAAAAAAATGCACCATTTGAATCAATTAAGTAGTAGGAAGAAAACTCATATGTGAATTCAGTAGGGTCAGATTTTTATAAATTGGACAGAATTTATACTAGTTGCAGAAAAAATTGTCATATCTAGTCAAGCATAGTTAATTCAGCTTCACAAAATAAGTTTAGGTTATTTACATAACACATTTCACAGAAAAAAATCGTTAAACAAGAAAAGAAAGGATCAGCTATTAAATGTCAAGCAGATATACATATCTAAACAGTTCTCCTTGAAAGAATGTCTGAATTAAAATATAATTTTTCTTTTAACTGATTCAAGAATGTTAGTGCAGTGGATTTGTTAAGTAAAGGACCTTTAATGGGTGAGGTGCTAGTTTGAAATGAAATGAAACTTTCTGAATTGCGTGCAAGGGTCTTATTTGCAGTGCTTACTTAAAACAGCTGACGAGAAAATGAGGTGCTTAACCTAACAAATCTCCAGGCCATCAGGTTACATTTTCCTAAACTATTATTGTTTAATATTAGTAAACACGTAGCTTTAGTTTAGCTGTTTCTGACCTAAAGGAAAAGCTATAATGCTCCAGAGCCTTACTTCTACCCTCATATAAAAGTCAAATAAATGTGACCCACAGAGGCAGTACTCTCTAGACCAGTAACAGGTGTGTGGCCATATCTGTTACCTTGTGGGGGCAGTGTAAGGACAATTTAGAGGTTTAGGGATTTAGAGGTACCTAAGCCTGGGGACCAGACAACTGTTCCCCTGAGGAAAGGCTCTCTTTTTGGTTTAGAAGTTAGGTCCTAGCTAAGGTGTGAATTGGGTTTAAGTCGTGTAAAGCATCTACTGTATATAGTTTATTACCAAAAAAATATTTTTGTCTGACTTGTCCATTTATCACCATTTTCTGAAATTCTGTTCATTTTGAACTTTTGATCATGTGAGATTCACTATTTGTGATAGGGAGGTTTCTTCTCTCAAATGCTGCCACTTGGTTATTCATAAAGATAAAGAATAGAGGGGTAAAAGAAGGACAAAGAGAACAAGATAATATCCTACAATTTTCACTTATACATTTTTTTTTTTTCAATTTTATGTTATCTGAATTACTAGTAGGAATTTATCTTTTTTTTTTAAAGGGAGGGTATATAAACTTTTCACCTGGTTGGCAGTATACTACAACAATATCACTAAAAATACACCATATTATTTAACTTCATTCAAATTAAATTGTTTTATTTTCTTGGTATAATTGATTTTAGTTAATAAGCAATTTAACACATCCACTTAACAAAGTAGCCAAAGCGCATGTATTTTTTTTAGAAAAATTGACTTTACATAATCCTTTCACATTTCTCCTAAAATAAACAACAAAGGAGCAGAGATGTATTAGCTTTTAGTCCTGTCTGACAAAGACATACTTTTTTATAGGGTACACACAATGAATGAAGAACAGTTTGGCTGCTGACAGTGTTATTGTTGACAACTTTTTAAAGAAAACTAAAAGACTATGAAGGGTGATTGGCAGTTTACATAGAGCCATTTCTTTCACAGGATAAAAAAAAATATTGTTTTCATCAAGGATTGTTTCTTAAAGTTCCCATCCCCTACTGTAAATAAAATTTTGAGGCATTTTTTCATGTTATGTATATGTTTCTTCTAGATGTATGTAGCCAAGCCTTAAGATGTGATATGCAGAATTGAATTCAATTGTTAATACTGTACTGCAGTAAGGTGTTGGCTCTTGTATCTACAATAAAATAAATTAGATATAAAAAATAAAAACCTAGAATGTGCTGTCACACATAGCTCAACCTAGTGTTGTTGATTCTCTATTACCTGACATCTTGTTATCTGTAGTGTCCAAGCTAACTAGTTTGTATTTAACTAATGCTATTTCTGTAGCATTGCTTGATGTGAACCCCTTCAGTAGGAATCTTTTTCTTTCATTAACATCTTCTAAATATAATTAAGAACTGATTCTGATGTTGCTCCATGCTACCTCCAATATTGCTAATTTTGATTTCTAGTTGTCAAGTGGATCCAGCGAATCTGTTTCCAACTCTTGACGTACTGGAGGGAGCCTTACACAAAACAAAGTACTCCTGTCTATTGTTGTGTTTGCCACAATGGTGTCATTGAACCAACAAATCATTTGTGTTTACAAACTGAGTCAAATCACTTCTATGTATTCACTGATTTGTCTCTTTTAAAGTTTAGTTACCACCAGGGCAAGTGAGTCAGGGGTAGAACTTCCATGTTTTGTGACTTACACAAAAGCATCTGGCCCGCTACACACATTTCAGCTTTTATTTTAAATGCGGTTACAACATACGTTTTGTTGTATGTAGCATTTTTAAATGAAGTCTATTTTTTTTTTTATTAAGTCAAAAAATAATAAGCAATTTGGTTTAAATTAATTGTTAAAAATGCCTTAAATTAAAATGATTTCATGTAATTTTTTATCTAATCTATACTTGTCTTTTTAGTGATCTTCTTAAACAAAAATGACAGAATGAAAAGATAAATAAATCAATTCCTTTTGAACACAGCCAGCCTTTTCCGAGTTAAAAATCAGTAACAAATAGTCCCACAAGCCCCCCCGAAAAACAACAATAAAAAAAAAAAGAAAAAAATAAAGAAAAGAAAAAATCAAGACACAAACAGGGACCACAAATTTGTCTTCTCTGTGTCTCCTGTGACTTAAGAAAAAAACAACATGTAAGCAGCAAAAATGTCCCCTCTGTATGCACAAGCACCAACTGTGATAACTGAAGACAATCTTTTTGTAGTTGTTGCTGGAGCTCTATGAAGAAAAAACTAATATTTTTCTTGGTGGCACTTTTCAATGAGTCGTCAAAGGATCAACCGTCTACAGCCAATGTGAAATCTCAGTACAGATGTTCTGATTAGGAATTTTCCCAAAGGCTCAAATTGAATTTTATTAGTTTTCTGTGCTGCCTTTCTGAAACGTAATTTTTCACTGTAGACTTGACACTGTGCTTCTTGTGGTTACATAGACTTTTGATCAACTTTCAGCAACAGCTTTAAGTGCCCAGTGATTTTTGTCAGACACAAAAGCCTGATTGGCAAGTTGGTGAACTGAAATAATTTTTTTCTTTATTCTTCATGCCCATTTGATTTTCTGCTTCAGGTCTGTTGAAAGTTCTTTTTTCACATTACTGTACTTTCCTTGACTGATCAACCATGTCGATGAAATTTGCTGACAGTTCCAATATTCTTCCACTTAAGAATAAGAACGACTGCAGTTCCTTTAGAGACTTTTATCGCTGCAGAAATGTTCCTGTTGCTTACTCCTGATGTGTAGCCTGAAAATGATGCCCTAACTTACAATACAGTAACAAAAACACAAGTCTTGAAAGTGTCGCACTGTGTGAGTATTGCATTAGCTCCAGCCACATAACAAGACGGAAGATGCCAGACTTGTTTGTGAAGCACTGTTGGTGTTACAATTTATAGCTCCAAATTGAGTGTCTTCCTCACAAAACAACCACCAATTAAGGCTCACAACCATCAGACTGTCGCTGATATGGTTACAATGTGAACTTGCCTTCAAAGACGTACAAGTTAATCTAAGATTTTTCTGCCAATTATTATCACACCAATCCTGGAATCTGAGGGAAGTTCCGGTGCCAACTACAGAACAATCCTTCTGCACCCCACAATCCAGTGCGTCCACAGCCGCTATTATTGATATCTTCTTAGTTGCATGAAAGTAGTTCTTAAAGAATAATCCATAACCATTCCTTCCTCTGGCCACTTCTAGTAGATACTAGTTTTAACAATGGAGTTTTTTTCTGTATACCATTTTTATTGTGTTAACTTGTACAGCACTTTATGCACATTTTCTACTTAATTTTTGTTAGTATTTAAGCAGCTATTTTTAGCACTGTTCTGCACATCATTGCAGTTTGAAACAAGAAATCTTAATTATTTCTTGAATATGAATAGAAAATTTTAATAATAGACATTTAGTCTTTTGTTCTTTAGTCTTTTGTTTTAGAGACAGCTCCTAGAACAGTGAACAGAAGAGAGGGAACTTGCATCAAATTCAATTGAATGTTTAGTAAATCAAAGGTAAATGTCTGTGAAATGCTAGCAAGAGAAGTGTGAATGTAAAGAGTTGCTTGTTAAGATTTGATTACTCACCTGAATTCTCTATATCCTCTCCAGGGTGGTTAGTCTGGGCGACCGCGGTCTGGGCAACCGTATCTTATTTATAAGTTAGACTGTAGTTAGACACAAGTTCTGGACTCGTTATAAATACGCTATACGTATGCCCAAAATTGAAAAATGTACATAGAAAGTTCAGCGTATGCCAACGTTTGAGGAGATTCTGGGACATCGGGCATAAACTGTTTAAATCAGCCAGGTGTGACTGAGCCCTAAAGAAGTTAGATTTTCGTGTCGGTTGGAAATGTGGACATACCTTCAAATGTACAAATTGTTTCAAATGTGGACAGAGAGACAGCTAAAAATGTAACATGTAAGTAGACGTGAAACAATCAGATTAATTGTAATTAATTGATTATTGAAATAATTTTAAACTAATTTACTAATTGATTAATTGTTAACTGGAGTATGGAGACTGTGAAACATGTCTTTAGCTGACAGAGCAACAGACTTAAAGCAGTAATTATATCAAAATTGGAAGAAAATATCTAAAAATTTTGCATTTAAGATTAAAAAGATGTTTTTGTCTGTCAATATGCTCTATCCAGAAATCCTCAAGTGGAAAAGTCATAGTTTTAACTGGTTTGATTCCGTGAAAAATGTTCTTTAACAAACCTTTAGCTATCCGATTATTAATCGATTAAACGATAAAATAATAAAAGATTAATTGATTTGCAAAATAATCATGCAGCCCTACAGTACATGTAAGTCTGACTAGTTGTAGTGACTACTGCCCACTGAAAACAATTCAGTTTGAAAGGTGAAACATTTAACTGCTGCCAAATATGTCCCATGCAGTAAAATGTAAATAAACTATTATTATTTACTTCAGCAGGTGAACAGCTATCCCTGACTGCTGCAAATTTATAAAATATAACTTGGAAAAGATACCTATGGGCTGCTCCCTCCCTCCCTTTGCTGCTGCAACACCACAATTTCCCCATTTGGGGACCATGAAGGGATTTTTTCTACTCTATTTCTATTATATCCTCATTCAGGGGTTGTCCAAGACAATCTTGACAATTTGCACACAAAATTGAAAAAGCTTTTACTTAGATGACTTTCTGACACATCCAAATTCAAAAACCGATCCTCTGTATCAGACATGAACTTAGTCCACTGCAGCAGAACTATATTGATATTATTAAATTCCAAAAGTGACCAGTCAGGTTCACACAGCGTGACTGTATTAAATTATATAACTTACTATGCAATTAGTTTCCACCTTATTTGTTTACATTTAAAATAGATATTACTAGATATGTTAAAGGCTATGGCCAAATGTTGACATAATGCTTGATAATAGAAATTAATAGAAAATAAATTCCCATAATTATCCTGATATTTATTTCTTTTGCTTTCATGTATCAGCTGTTGTCCACAAGACGAGCTTTGGTTCTTTTAATACCGCAAAAAGTCTGACAGCAAGCCGAGTGTCATTTTACTGTTGCAATTTGCCTCCTGTAAAGCATTCATCATATGTTTACTAAATGTAACTACGGGTAGTATCCTCAGGCTCATCAGAGTCACAGCAGGTAGATGGATGAGGAGCCAAATTCATAACTATGAATTAATTTGTATCATCTGTGGCAGAAAAATAAAGCTTAAGGAACAAGAAACTATGAATAATGCTTTGGTAATGCTTGTAATTTGTATTCTCTATCTAAATGCCCTATCTACTCAATGAGCCCTAAGTCATGGCGTCTTTTGTTTTACAGTTTTTAAGCAGTTTTTATTAGTGTTTTGTGTGTGTGCTCTTGGTTTTGTTACCTTAACGGTATAGTTTAAAAATTTTTATGCTAGATATGCTACATTGTCTGCAAAGTGTTGATGTTGTCCATCCGTCAGGGTCACAGTGGAGCTGGTGCCTATCTCCAGCAGCCTATGGGTGAAATGCAGGGTAAACTGTACACAGGTTGCCCATGTGTTCCAAGAACAGAGACAGACAACTGCTTTCTCCGGTGTACCTGGAGAGAACAAATGCAAGCATGGGGAGAACATGTAAACTCCATGCAGAAAGACCTCAGGCAGGAATTAAACCCACGAACTTCTTGATGCGAGGCAACAGTGATACAAAACAGATATTATTAATTCATACCTTCTTCACAATAAGTCCTTAAAAGCTATGTACCAAATGCTGAAAGCCAAAATCTTTCCAAAAAATTAAAAGCTAAGACCTCAACCTTAGTCCCATCCACAACACCTGTATTTATATGTGCATCTCTGGAGCCTTCCATGTAATAATGAAAAAAGGGAATGGCACAATGGACTTACAAAGTGGCACTCCAATTATTTTTGGTAGTGAGTCACAGCACATTTGAGGGCAGTGTGACATTTCTACATTTTCTTTTGACTTTTTACCATTTCTATTATCACGAAGTACTCTTGTAGGCAGGTGTTTCAGCAGTGAATCTCTACACAACTGTTATTCAACTGTTTGGTCAAGCTCTGTGTGTCAGGAGGAGCTGCTCTATCGCCCCCCAACGGATTGATGTCAAAAGGACACATTCACCCTCCACAAAGAAAACTGAGTAGTTAGATGTGGAATCAGTGTACACACACACACACACACACACACCCACACACACACACACACACGCACACACACACACACACACACACACACACACACACACACACACACACACACACACACACACACACACACACACACACACACACAGCTGCTCTGGGGCAGACTGCCAGACTTAATGCTACTAAACAACCTGCAGCACTGGGCCCTGACGACCAGCATAGCATATGATTTTATCTGCATGGAAAAGTGAAAAGAATAAGGTAAAAGAAGTATGAAGGTCAGTTTTTTCTGTCACAGGTCATGCATGAAATACTACATTTTTTTTTTTTTACTGACTTGCACAATCTGATATGTAAGAAAAGAAAGAAAATGCCACCTGCTGCTTACCCACTGGAGAGACGTCCCTCTCCCCAGCCACTTCGGCCAGCTCCTCCGGGGGAATCCAAAGGCGCTCCCAGGCCAGCTGAGAAACATAGTCCCTCCAGCGTGTCCTGGGTCTCCCCCTGGGCCTCCTCCCGGTGGGACGTGCCTGGAACACCTCACCAGGGAGACGTCCAGGAGGCATCCTAATCAGATGCCCGAGCCACCTCAACTGGCTTCTCTCGATGTGGAGGAGCAGCGGCTCTACTCTGAGTCCCCCCCAGATGACCGAGCTCCTCACCCTATCTCTAAGGGACAGCCCGGACACACTGATTCCAACATTTTCAAAAAGGCTGCAAACTTTTACAAATATAATAATTCAATGTCAAACATATTTATTCCTTAAAATTCTAAAACAGAGTAGCTTTGCTTTGTTTTACAGATTACCGTTATCTGCTGAAACTGTATCAGAATCAACTTTATTGCCAAGTAGGTTTGCACTTACAAGGATTTTGTCTTGGGGTTGATAGTGCAGATAAAACATATATATATATATATATATATATATATATATATATATATATATATATATATATATATATATATATATATATATATACTGAATACAGAATCTATAGCTAAATACAATATAAAACATACAATATATTATACACTAAATAAATTGTAAGGCCGGCTTGCTAATTGCGCCTTGCAGCAATGGATTCATGCATCCATCTTGTATTTAGAAAATGTACCAGATCTGTTTTACATTTTTCCAACTTCCTCTACAGCCCATCTGTTTTTTGTTTTCTTTAGCAATCTATCTTTTTTTCTATCACCCATCCAAAATAGACTTGATGCTTATTTTCTATGGGGTAAATACTGTAACAAGGGCTGTCTGTCATGCTGTACCTCAACACAAAGATGCTGGTGGGAATGATCCTGTTTACTAGAATGACTTCTATTTGCAACCAAATGTTTAAAAAAGTCTAACTAAATGAAGGCTAATTCTTTCTGACAGCCTGAGTTAAATTCAGACAAACTGGTAAACTGCTTGCTATGTTTTTACTTTAATACGAAACCACGGAGGGTTCAGGTAATGATAAAGGCTTCCACACCTGCCAGATATGTCGTAAAACTCTACACTGATAGTCTTTATGCTGTGAACAGTGTGTATACAGGGAATCCTGTGATAAGTCTCAACAGCAAACAGCTCTATTTCACTAAATGGTTTTCTTAATTAAAAATTCTACTGTTCAGTAGCCTATGCTGTGAATCACCCACAACAAATAGCAGATAAGTTATATAATTACAGAAGTAGTCTTAGCGGGAGAAAGACTTAGTTGCTTTGAATCCATGTTGGATTTGAGATAGACATACAGTGTACTAACTGGCACTCTAATTGAGCATCTTCTGGTAGGTTTCAGATAACATCATCTTCTAAGTTCAAATGTCTGTATGTGGGTGAGTTTTTTTTCCCTGTGCATAAGTGTGCATGTACAATGGTGGTTTTGCAGGTGTGTGTCCAATTGTGTGCATGTAGAAACTGGAGGGTGGAGACACAGGTAAACAGAGGGACGCTCTGCTGCGCTGACACTATGTACAGCAGGGGTGCGGAAATGCAGTTCTTGGCAACATACATGTAACATGTGTGCCCAGCAGGCGGTTTGAAACATACTGACATTATTTGCCAGTTAGTTGCACCAGGCATGAGGGGGGAGCCATGCCAATCTCCTGCCAACACTATGGGACTCATTCAGAGCAGAAAAACAGCCATCAGTAGGTGGAAGTGAATGTCCTTCACAGGTTCAAGTACTTCAAATAATCATATTCAAAGACACTAAATGAAAAGTGGAAAAAAAACACAATCTTTTTGTATCATTATACAAGTATATTTAAAGTGCAATTTCTTTTCAAATAGATGTTTGCATGTATTCTTGCTTCACTCAAGAACTAACCATTTAACAAGGTGCAACTCAACAATGTTATGCAACAAAGTGCATGTCCTTGTATTAGGATCCTAATGTACCCTGTGATTGTGTGTATATATGTATATGTATCTAAAGGTGTATTGGGGAGTGTGGATTTCTTGCTCTCCTGTGGTCTACTAGGAGGAAAAGCCATGTCTTCTTCTGTGCACGTACCATGTTCTCATTACCAGTGACAGCCTTGAGCCGACTTTGTCATTAGGAGAAATTATTCTCAATCCAATCACCTATCAGTAACGCCAGGCTACAGAGGCTCGCAATCTTGTTCTCATCCAAAGGCTGAGATATCTTTGTGATGTGTCTTGAATTGCAGAGGACAAATGACGGAGACCGAACAGTTCAAGAACCAGACATTTATAAGAATACTTCTGTCTACTTTAATACCACTTTCTACACGACTGATTATAAGAGTTATTTCTAAAATAGGTTTCTATGAAAGTTTAATATGATAAAACGATTAAAAGGTGTCTGAACAGTGCAATAACATAAACATATTTTGACAACTAGTTTGCTTGGATTGATGCAATAAAATATAAATAAATCTAAATAATTCTTTAAACATACAAGGAAAGACAGTTTCCTTGTACATAGATGTTTCTTGCTTATAGGTATCAGACATTCAGTGAGGAAAATAAGTATTTGAACACCCTGCTAAAAAGGGATTTTTTTTTTTTTAGATTATGTCTCTCACATTGGACATGCACCCACAATGACAATTTAAGACATCTCCATGATTTCTAAGTGGAGAACTTGCAAATTAGCAGGGTATTCAAATACTTATTTTCCTCACTGTATATAAGTAATGTTGTGCCACTTCATAGTTAAAGGAAAAGTCCGGTCATATTCAGAATTCAAACTTCTCAAAGTAATTAACATACTGTTCAAGAAAAAAATAAGTGTTAGTAATTTAGAGTACATTTCTTTTGAATGTCCTTTACTGGAGAAATCCATGTTTGTCAAAGAACTATACTGCTACCTACCGGTTTGTAATGTCATGGCGCGGTATTGGCTGTTGAGCAAGCCCCAATGCTCCATCTGATGTTTGTCACAACGCATTATTATCCAAGTCATCATGAAAACATTCTTCTTTGAAATGTTAGCTACATATGACGTTTTTTTTATCTGGCCAAAATTTCAATGGCAAATCCTCCCTCTTCAAGTTGGCAATCCAACGACGAACCTGTCGTGGATCATGAATCAGAAAGGGGATGTAATTCATTTTTTTTCCCTTTTACCCAATGTTTTTCAACATCCAACTACCATGCCCGTGGGCATTGTCAGTTTAACTATAGCTCTCGCAAATTTCAATGGTGAAGTCCTCTCAAAATCTAAAATAATTCTTGTTAATTGCAGATGTGAATAATAGTTCCCATTGGTTTTGCGTGTGAAGCAGAGATAATGAACCTAGGCGTACTGTGACGTAACTGCTGGATGTCAGGAGTGAGGTGTTACTATATTTGGGCAAAAATGGCCGCTCCCAGACTCAATGATCGCAACGAAAATTATTAATTTTTATTTTTTTTTACTGATTAACGCTGAAGTCATTAAATCACAGCAAACATATTAGTCTTAGGTATAGATAATGATACATAGATTATTCCTTGCTGACCGGACTTTTCCTTTAAAAAGAACAAGCTCAAAGTTCAGTTGACACAAATGAAGATCAGTATACTGTATGTATATTGAAGCCTTTATTTAGCCAAATCATACAGAACTTCAGAAACCTATAGGTATATCCAGGTTCTGCTGAAAAAATCTGCATCTAAAAGGAATTTTTACATTCCTCATCCAGTAGCAGATATTTCCCAAGATAGCTCGGATGCTTTAACTCGATGCTTCGCTTTAAATTTGAAGTGGACATGGCTGATGTACAGACGTGTTTGTTAAGTCCTGGAGAGCACAGTTTGTAAAAAAGTTTTTTTTTTTTTTTTTTTCTGTCTGAGTCTTCCTTTGTTAGTTCATAAAACTCTGCCAAACACTCTGCAAAACTGGAATCAGAAATACCAGTAGATGGATCATATAGGCTAGTGCTTGCAGTAGATATGCTGGTCTGTCATTCTGTTTGTTGTAAAGCCACTCTTTTACAATATACAATTTTAGGAACCTTGCCCTAGACTGTTCCCCATCCAGACGGACTATACGTTTAAAAGTACAGTCAAACTAAATAATTGTTTTCTTGCTACTACAGCTTTCTGTTTAGTTTTCCATATTATACTGTTCAACAATATCCAAATATTGTGTCACTCTAAAAAAATTAACAGTGTTCACCAGTAGAACAGATGTCTATATGTCTGTTTTTCCAGAAAGCTATGCTGACTTTCGAAAATCAACTGAACCACCTTCCATTGAGATGTATGCCATAGTAACTACACATTCCCCCAGCTTTTAAATCATTTGCAGGTAAGAAAACTTCCTGTTCCTTAAATGTTTGGTGGATAGTTTGTCTACAGTGGGGATTCTTAAGTAGATTTTCTGCTCAAATACTCCAAAATGACCTCCAGGCCTTTTACTCACCGCAAGTGTCAAAAATACTGACTTTTATCTGAAAAATATCAAAGGTATTATTTTCTACGCATCTGTATTTGTAAAACAAATATATTTAAATACAGAGTAAACATATTATAGAAGCCACCTTCTGAGGCCAAATTAGCAGAAGGTAGGAATTCAGTATTCCCTTCAGTGGCCAAATCCCAAAGCATGTAGCTAGCACAGAGAGGTATCTCAGCCATTGTTTACCCTGATTTTGAACTATGTGTTTTTGTTCAGCCATTCTGTGAGTGGGAGGATAAAGCTGTGGGTAATTTGTTAACAATGGTGCTCCTGCCAAGTCCAGTGATAACAAAGTGTGGACATTTGTGCAGTTGAGAAAGCAAGGCTGCAGCAAAGAGTCAACTAGTCATCTCTGTTATCATTAATCTTTATTGCTCTCTTACTTTATAGGAAACATTTCTCCTGACACTCATTCACTTTTTTGGAATTACAAAATCCCAAACCCCAAACCTTTCTTTCTTCTTAGTGTTTTTTTTTTTCATCTCTCTGCAGTCCTTCCCCCTATGTCTGTTTCCTTATGTCAGTGGTGGTAGTAGCTGTGCAGGTAGGGAATATGAATTACCTGGCAGGCAAACGCTGTTCTGCTTGGAAGGCTGCTGTCAAGATTGTGAGGATGGATGAGGAAAGACAGCAAAGGGATGAGGCTGACAGTTTCAGCCAACCTTCATCCTCCATCCATCCATCCAATCATCCATCCACTTTCCTTGTTTTGCATGATTTTCTCTATGGTTCTTAAAATTCCCAGCTAGTTAACTTGTTATTTAATGTAGTATCAAGGGCCTTTTTGAGGAAACTTATTGAACATAGAAAAAATGCTGTGTTATTCATGACCTTTTGACCATGTCAGGAAAGACTTATAAGCAAAGCAATACAAAACATCGATTAGTTCTTGGTTTGTAAAAAGACAGAAAACGTGTGGTCTGCCTTTGTAATGTGTTTAATGCAATGTTTTCTGTAGAAAAAGTATTTTAGCTTTCTTTATACAATTGTCAATTCCTGCAGGAGAGAGAAACACATGTAAGTGACCACGATTATCTGACAAGAGATGATTTTCCGTGTGAGTCACTTACCTGGTTTAACAGTTCAGTCCATCCTCTCCGAGAAAGGCAAGATCCAGCCAATGGATGGGCAAACGAGATGCAGCTCAGAGCCACCCAGGTTGTCCCCCATTCAGTAACCCCAAGGACCAGGCAGGAGACCAATCCAAGTCAGAGAAACAGTTCAGAACCGGACAGTTCTGAGATCCAGGAGTCTGTAGCCTGAACTAGGGTACTAAACCAAACAGGAACAGACAGATCCAGGGTTCCGGGAATCCACAGAGCATCCAGGCAGATTCAGAGTTTATTGAGTACAGCAGTGAGCTCAGAAAGACATGCTCACATGGAGACAGTGGTTAATGGAGAGAGACAAGACATGGTACCGGAATTACCGCAGAACTTTAAACTGGTCACCACCTTGGAGCCAGGGTTATGGGAATTAGCGCCATCTGAGCCAAAACCCTGAGGGCTCCGCAGAGAAGGATCCGAACACGCTCTCCCCCCACACACCGTGCCAAAACCGAGGACTCAGCCGAGAAGAGCAGGGACATGATCAGGAGACAAGAGAGACAAACACTAACACCCTCTAAATCCATTGACCTTAAGAGTCAGGACATGAACTAGGAACTTAACTAAAACTCGAAAACACACTTGAAGAACTGACACGAATACATAACACAAATAAACAAAGAATAAATGATAATACTCTGGCCCCGACAGCTCGGCTTACTGCATATGTAGCAGAGGGAGCAGGTGAATGAGATAAATGATATTTAGAGAGCAGGGAGGGAACGACAGGTGAATGAAGTTAGTAATCAGATCAGCTACCGGGGCTGCGATCATGACACCTTCATGGTTTTGAGGTCTACAAGCTTGGGATAATATTTTGTAACGTACTGTAGGTCTAGAAACAACTTTATCCTTGCGCTCTGTGGCGTACTCGCTTTTTGTTCAGTAACCTTTCTATTCCAAAAAGTAAAAAAAAAAAAAATCTTCACCAGCATACTCACCTCTATATTTTGTTTTTCTTTTAAACCTTTAGAGCAGGGGTGTCAAACTGGTTCCAGAAAGGGCCGAGTGGCTGCAGGTTTTCTTTCCAACCAAGCAATAGCACACCAGACTCCATTCATCTCATTAAGTCATCATGTTGACTAACTCAAGACTAGACTCACTTGATGAGATGAATGGAGTCTGGTGTGCTATTGCTTGGTTGGAAAGAAAACCTGCAGCCACTCTGCCCTTTCTGGAACCAGTTTGACACCCCTGCTTTAGAGTGTTCACACAACAGCTGTACTTATGTTAAGATTATACTACACACTGTGTTTCGTAGTTAGGGGAAGGCAGTTGTTGCACTGATTTTCTTTAAGAGGTCATGGTAAACTGGGCTGAACAGAAATACTCATCACAATCCTTGAAGCTTTCTTCTGTAAAACAATATTTTTTATTGATATTTAACAAAATAGTTAGCTTGGTGGTGCCATGTGGAAATTGTTGACTTGTGTTGCTATTTCTTAATATTCAAGTTATAAGTTATATTGCACATTAATTTCTCTTGATGTTTTTCATACTTTTTTTTATTATCTTATGAAGCCAAAAAAAAAAAAAGCCCAAAAATCACTTTATATTTAAAGGTTCACTCTCTTCAAAGCCTGACAGGCATTAAAAAAATTTTGGTAGCGAAGAATACTCTGTAAAGTCTGAACTATATTTTTTGGACTTGTGACTTAATGATGCAAACTTTTGCCAATATTAGCTGTTGATGCAACATAGCAGACATCAGTCTGTAATAGCACTACATTTGCCAACATTCCACAAAGACGGCTTTTCACATTGTGCCCATTCTGGTTAGCCTTTATCACTTTGTGCAGACACTGACAAAACTGACTGTAAAACTGACTCTTTTGCATCCCTAATCCTGCTGCAAAACAAAGAGAATAAGGTGCTGCAGAACGCTCTGCCCCTCTTTAGTCATCATTTGAAATATACAACACAGAGGCTGAATATGATAATACAGTGATCACATTTTTCTTGATAAACTTCACTTTTTCAGTGGCATAGCTGTTCAGAAACTCATTAAGTTTTAATGAGGAATTTCTTCTGCTGCCTTTTGTTTTAATGACCTTTCAGCATCAGACTACAGTACATTTAGGCATGAAAAAGATGTGCCATCTCGTCAATATGAAAAAAAGAAAGGAAAAAATCCCATATACATCACTATGAAAAACTGTTTGCTTTCTTTCACTTCTATTTTGGTTTGTATAAATGTTTGATAACAATGTTTAAGAAAAAAATTCCTGCCAGGGTATCAAAACTGATACAACTCCAGAGTTTGACTAAGGCACTCCAAAGCCTGAATATACTGAAATGCTTTGGATGATACAACTACTGCATAATCCAGGGAGAGACGGATAATCCATGTCCAGAAAGTTTCTTGATCATGGTCACTTAACCAAGTGATCAGCCCCCTGTCTGAGTTATGGAGCTGGAAATACAAATGGTCTTGACCGACTTCGTACATTTTGGACCTTGACTATCTACCTCTGAATTCCTTGAACTGTCCTTGACTTTAAATGCCACCAACTGATGGCTAAGCTGTTAAGCATTGACATGTGGACCCAAAGACTGCCAGATAACAGTTAGCGTTGAACAGTTTACTAAAAGGGGACTGTGGCAGTTCAGGGAAGAGTCACAAGTGTCAAAGACAGGATCTTCTGGGAGTGGAGAGGAAAGGTTAGTGACCAGGCAGATACTATGGGAAAGTTCGGCAAAGACAATAGAGACAACTAACCTTCTCACAATGGTGATAATCTCCTTGATCCGAAGTCCGATCAGGGCGGAATCAGTGAGTGAGCTCATGGGACAGGCAGATAAGCGTAGGTCGGAGGGACATGCACAGGGACAGAACCGGCTGATCAGGGTATCCAGAAAAATCCAATGCAAAATGCAGAGGCAAGGTCGGGGCATAAAAATAGGTCAGAGATCCAGGTATATATAACAATCAGGTCTGATAGGGGTTAGGCAGGCTCAGAGAATCTGGAGGAGAAACAGGTCAAAAAAGCAGGCAGACAAAAATGAAAGATGGACTAACTAAAAATGGCTCATATAAACTAGCACTGATGTCTGATCTGAGGACAGGTTACATAGCGACTGGTGCAGGTGGATCTGATGAGAGTTAATGAGAAACAGGGTGGATCAGACCAGCTTCAGTGCTGAGATCATGACATAAGCATTTTCATCATGATTTCTGACCGGAAGCAGAACTCTTGAATAAAAAATGACAGCTTTATTTAAGGTCTATAATCCAAGAAGCTTCAGACCATCAGGGTAGTACAACTATGTTGACTGCATGATGCACTTTTTTATAAAATTGTGTGTTTGTTTTATCCTCAATGTAACATCACACACACCCTCCCTAAATTATTGTATGTCCAATTATTTATTTATTTATTTTTTAATGTTGAGAAATCAATGAGAATTGGTGATTGGATTGCAGGACTAGTGACAGTAACACTTTTTTCCCAAGGAGTTCTCATATGCATTTCTCTATGGATACGTTCACACTGCAGGCCTTAATTGCCGTTCAAATTTCCAAATATATGCGACTTGTATGTGAGCTCCTGTGTGAACTGCAATAATACAACCTAACTGTCCCGCATGCGCAGTAGAGTACACAATGATGTCACAAGCAAGCGTGCTCTGTGTTTCCGGAAGTAAATGTGGATGGTAGTGCACATCTACCAATCTTTTCTATCCTTAAAAACAAAATCTTTTAAATGTGGTTAAACATAAATACTACTGTCCACATTATCGTACAGGTCGCATATAGGCAAAATAATCGGATTTGGGTCACTTCAGGCTGCAGTGTGAATGTAGCCTAAGTGATCCATTTACAGAGGCTTTGGTTCTTGATGCCATCACAAGTCCTAAACTGGTGACCCTTACCACATGTTGTTTCCCTCCAACTAAGAATTTCTCCTGTCAGTCTCCCTCTAAAAATAAAGCCCTTGAAAATGATCTTAAAAAAAATATAGTATTTTATGTTTGACTATCAGTTTTTGGTAAAATTGTATAACTTCTTGCTTTCACTTTTAACATTTTGTTTATTGTCTCTGTACATTTACATTGGTTATTTTTTCTTTTTGGTCTCTCTGTCCTCAGTGTGACTCTGGTGCCAATAAGCTGAGGCAGAGGTATCAGACAGAGCACCCATGCAGAGATCCATTAGGCAAAAACCAATTTCACACAGAGCCAATTTCATAAATATGGAGTACGGGCCCTACTTTTAGCCGTGCTTGACTAGCTTTTAGAGGAATACACAAAACCATAAACAACAAGTCTGAATACCCCTCCTAAGTGATAGCTGGAGTGTGTGGCATGGACTTATAACCATATTAAGTTGTAATTTTAAACAGTTTAATTAGAAGCACAATCAATACCCCTTTCAATAAAAAAAAAACAATCGTTTTGCAGCATGTGTGATTAGTTTTAGATAGTAGTAATCAATCAATACTTGTGTTTATTCATTGTATTTTATCAAAAGGTATAAAAAAGTCTTATTTTGTATGTTAACTAAACACGGTAGCCTTTTAATTAGTCACACTATTGTAATTTTATTTTTCTTTATGTAGCAAATTATTTGGCAAAAGGTAACTACATTTCAATTGCACTACAGTCTTCATGCAGACACACTGTGAGGGAGCAAGGCAAAAAAATAATCAGAAATCAGACCGACCGACCAGTCCGACCGACCGGATATTTTTAAACATATCAACTTTTAAATATGGCCTCCTAATGTTTTGAATGTTAAACATCTATTTTTTTGTAGGTCTATTTAAACCATCAAATTTAATTACAGATTTAAACCAAATTGCAATTTAGCGTTTTTATTTTAATTATAACACAACTATTAATTATATCAACAGATACTTGTTCATAGAAAAAAAGCTTCATTTTTGAAATGTTTGTAAAGAAGTTAGGCGTTTTGCATACATTTTACACATTTTTGACAGCTCTCTGTATTCTGCAACAGTAAACGTGATTTGCTCTTTAAGTATTCATGCAACAATGAAATGCTTTAAGTGTATTTTCACCATCCAGGACCTATTTCTCTCAAAATAAACTCCAATTCTTGAAAAAGTAAAAAAAAAAGTAAAATTTTAGCAGTGCTGTGATATATTGTAGAGGGGCTGAATGCCTGCTGTTCAGGAGAGAAACTGGAACATCAAGGTGAGTCCAAACAACTGAGGGCCCTTTAAGTTTGAAGTCTGCAGCCTCTAAGGCTGACCTCAGTGGTTTTCATTCGCTCCTATAAACCAGAAACAGTGTTATCGCTTTGCTTAACCCTGAAGCCACATCTTTTTTTGTCTTTTTACAGCTTCAAAGACGCAACCTTCCCAGGCAGTTGCACAATATTTAGAATAATCTCTTCCAAGGAAGTGGGTCAGTCGTGACTTAGATAAACTTGCCTCTTATCTAAAGTTCTTTGCAATAAATGGCTTTAGATAATTGGTAATTGCTGATTTTCTTGCTGTTGTCATGATTATTAAAGAGTTTTTTTGATTTACTTGACTACTGAAATCAAAAGATGCATTAAGGAGAAGTACAGTACTGTATGTGGCCTGTCATAAAGTTGTCCATTGAAAGAAATGTCAAAGACATAACCTTACAACAGTTAAAAACAAGCAGATGGAACTCAGGACTGTAGCCTATTTCACCCTAAGGACAGGTTATCAATACAGTTAGCTAGCTCCCTAACTTAAGAAGAATGTCCACTCAGAAACATACTTTAAATGTATGCATACCTTGAAAATGTTTGTCTTTATTTTTACCATTTAAGCTGACAAAGCTGTCTGAATTATGTTTAAAATCCTACTTTCTCAAATTCAGGAAAACATTTTTAGACAGGTACAAATCTGATTCAAAGCAATCCAACAATTACATCAAAGGCAACCAGGGTTGGGGTATGATGATTAAAAAACCAGCATTCAAATGGATGATATAAAAACTAAAGTAATGTGTAAATATGTCATTCAGAAATAGGATTGTGTAATATGACCAAAACGTACAATTAGGTTGATATATGATTTTGAAAAATGTTCTATATAATGTTCATATACATTTATTGTTAATGTTTTAAATACTTTAATATATAAACTGCACATTGCTAAGTACATTTGAATGCCTGTTTCAAAGGAGATATATGAAAAATATGTTGAGTTTGGAATATATGGTTGTATCCTTAGAAAGTCTGTCTTCCATCTCTCCCTGTTCCTTTGACACCTAGTACGTTGATTTTAGTTTTAGGAGGATAACCCATACTTTACTGGTATTGACAACTAAGCAGGCAAATCAGTGAAGGTTATTTACTAGAAACCTCTAATGATATGTAAATGGCTGCCATATTGCGACAGGGACACCATTGGTCCGATTCTCAAGTTATAGTACCAGTTAGGTTTTAGGATTGTTCTTATCAATGGAAGATTTTCTAGCCATCTAGGTGTAACTAGGACATCAAGTATTAGACTTAGACTTAGACTTAGACTTCTTTATTTGTCATTTTGTATGCACAGGGTGCATACAGAACGAAATTGCGTTACATACAGCTTATGAACGTTGCATTGGTATTTCAAATGGCACAAGTTATAGAAAAATACAAAAAGTGCAGCAGTGGTCAAAGTGTGAACAGTGCAGAGGATAAGAGACAGTGTGCAAGTTGCAGTGGTTCAATGCAAATAGGCATTTGTGCAAAAAAATGCGTTATTGAAAATAGAATGAGATGAACAATTAAAGGGCTAAAAGTTAAAAGTTCAGCAGCATTTGATGCCCGATAATGTGCAATAGGTGCAGAGTTCGGTTTGTGGATCAAAGGTTCAACAGTCTGATGGCAGTGGGGAAGAAGCTGTTGCACAACCTGGTGGATCTGCAGCGGATGCTGCGGAACCTCTTTCCAGAGGGCAGCAGGGAGAACAGTCCATGCTGGGGGTGTGAGGGGTCTTTGATGATATTACGGGCTCGGGACACACAGCGCTGTGATGAAATGTCCTTAATGGAGGGAAGAGGAGCCCCAATGATTCCTTCTGCTGTCCTCACCACCCTCCTCACATTCTTCCAGTCAGAGGCTCTGCAGCCTCCACACCACAGAGAGAGGCAGCTGGTCAGAATGCTCTCTATGGTGCTTCTGTAGAAGGTTGTGAGGATGGGCGGGGGCAGGCGGGCTCTCCTCATCCTCCGCAGAAAATACAAGCGCTTCTGTGCCCTCTTCACTAGAGATGAAGTGTGTACAGTCCAGGTCAGGTTGTCCGTGATGTGCACCCCCAGAAACTTTGTGCTGCTGACCACCTCCACAGCTGAGCTGTTGATGAGCAGTGGAGCATGGTGGGGGCGGTTTTTCCTGAAGTCGACGATGATCTCCTTCGTCTTCTCCACGTTCAGGATCAGACTGTTTTCACTGCACCAGCCCACCAGCTGCTCCACCTCCTCTCTGTAGTCCCGGTCGTTGTCGTCCCTGATGAGGCCCACCACCGTTGTGTCGTCCGCAAACTTCACGATGTGATTGGTGGTGAACATGGGGACGCAGTCATATGTCATCAGTGTGAACAGCAGGGGGCTCAGGACGCAGCCCTGAGGGGAGCCCGTGCTGAGGGTGATGACGTCAGAGGTGTTCTGACCAACCCGGACCGACTGAGGTCTGTTGGTGAGGAAGTCCAGCAGCCAGTTTCGAAGGGGTGTGTTGAAGCCCAGATGTTCCAGCTTTTCCACCAGGTGCTGTGGGATGATGGTGTTAAACGCTGAACTGAAGTCCAGGAACAGCATCCGCACGTGGGTGTTCTTCTCCTCCAGGTGGGCCAGGCTCAGGTGAAGAGCAGAGGAGATGGAGTCCTCAGTGGAGCGGTTTCGCCGGTAGGCAAACTGGAACGTGTCGAGTGTTGGGGGGAGACTGGAGACGATGTGTTCCTTTACCAGCCTTTCGAAGCACTTCATCATGATGGGAGTCAGTGCGACGGGCCGGTAGTCGTTGTAGCAGGTGACTTGAGGTTTCTTTGGCACTGGGATGATGGAGGAAGACTTGAAGCATGCTGGCACTGTGGCTTGCTCCAGCGAGGTGTTCAAAATGTCCGTGAGGACACCAGCTAGCTGACCTGCATACTCCTTGAGCACCCGCCCAGGTATGTTGTCGGGACCTGGGGCCTTCCGCGGGTTGACCCTCCTCAGAGTCTTCCACACGTCGGCTGTGTCAAGGCAGAGCACCTCCTCTTCCTGATGTGGGACAGCCTTCACTGCTGGAGTGCGATTTAGTGCCTCGAACCTCCCAAAGAAGTTATTTAGTCCATTTAGGAAGTCAGCATCAACTTCATCCACTGGGGCAGGGGGCGTGTTGTAGTCTGTGATCGCCCGTATGCCTTGCCACATGCTCCTGGTGTTGTTGCCGTCGTGGAACAGATGCTGGATTTTCTGGTTGTGTTTCCGCTTTGCTAACCTGATGGCACGGTTCAGGGTGGCTCTAGCTGTCCTCAGTGCCTCCTTGTCACCAGACTTGAAGGCTGAGTTCCGTGCTTTTAGCACGTGGCGGACCTCCTCAGTCATCCAGGGCCGTTGGTTGGCTCGGGTGGTGATGGTCTTTGTTGTGCTGACGTCCTTGATGCAGTGGTTGATGTAGGCTGAAACAGTCATGGCGTACTCATCAACATTGATCTTGTTGTCATATGTTGCTGCTGATTTGAACATGTCCCATTCAGAGCATTCAAAGCAGTCCTGGAGTGCCTCCATGGCCCCCTCCGTCCAGACCCTCAACTGCTTCACTGTAGGTTTTGCTCTGATCAGCAGGGGTCTGTATGCAGGAATTAGCATCACAGAAAGGTGGTCTGAGGAGCTGATGTGGGGGCGGGGGGCTGCTCTGAATGCGTCTTTTATGTTTGTATAAACTAAGTCCAGAGTGTTCTCTCCACGAGTAGCAAAATCCACGTGTTGATAAAAATGAGGGAGAACAGTTTTCATATTCGCCTGATTAAAATCTCCAGCAATGATGAAAACGCCCTCTGTGTGTGTAGATTGCAGCTCAGAGACAGTCCGATAGAGAACACTCATGGCCTCCTTTGTATCAGTGCTGGGGGGGACATACACCGCTGTGATGGTAACAACAGTGAACTCTCTGGGCAGGTAAAAGGGTCTGCAGCTAACAGTCAGAAGCTCTATGTCCGGAGAGCAAAAACTTGTGACTATTCAAGCATTTTTACACCAGTTGTTATTGATGTAAACACAGAGTCCGCCTCCTCGGCTCTTACCGCTGAGTTCTTTGTTTCTGTCGGCGCGGAAAGTAGCTAGCCCCTCCAGGCTAATGGCGTTGTCCGGGATTGATGATGTGAGCCACGTCTCTGTCAGAATGAGAGCGCAACAGTCTCTAAACTCCCTCTTTGCTGAGAGCTCGAGTTGAAGATGGTCAGTTTTGTTGTCCAGTGAACGTACGTTGGAGAGCAGGATGGATGGAAGCGATGGTCTGTAGGGGTTAGCCTTTAGCTTGGCTGCTAAACCTCCGCGACAGCCGCGTTTCCTGGGCCGGCTGCACCGCTTTCGCTTGGCTCTCCTCCAGCGTGAGCTGCTCGACGGGTCCGCTGCATCGCAGGCCTCCGGGGCTTGATCCCGGAGCACTCCGGAGTCACGTAAACAGTCGAGCGTAGTGGTGGTTACAAGTCCAAATACACTGCATGACCGTAACTCCAGCAGGCGCTGGCGGTCAAGTGATGATCTGCTAGATAGATAAGCAGTTTGCAGCGGGTTTGGCGGTATATTTTTATGAAAATCTCCGAAAGTTGGTCGGAGCTGTATGCCAGCCGCTGCCGCCAGGGGCGCCGCCATTAGTATGTCTATAGGGTTGGACATTGTTTGAATTTGAAATATCCTGGTTCTGATTCTGATTACTTGTCTCAATTCCTGATTCTATCGATTCTGGATTCTTTCAAGAGGAAGGATCATGTTAGTTTACATGTTTTAAAATGGCTGGCTAACCAAAATTCTGTCTGGATGAAATAGCTTGAAGTTCTTCATAATTTTTAATTTCTTTAGTTTTTAACTTTGTATAAACATTACTAAACCTTACACATAGTTATTTTCAAGCAATATGATACAAATCAAAGCAGTGAACTCTTAAAGGCACACTGCAGACTTTGTGAACTTAAGGTTTGACACATAGTTATTTAAAAGGATTTGTCTGACCAATATACAGCGCTTGACACTATCAATGCTGAAAGCGGGGCTCCCCTCTTGAAATACCACCTACTGGTCATGGCTGAGGCAAGGAAAAAGTTTAAACCTTCTGGGGAGGCTAAAAACAGAAAACCTGAAAGCAATCATGGCTGAGGAAAAACAAGAGTCCATCTTGGAAAGGAGTTTATTTGTTTGTGCAAGCTGAAAGGAGAAGTCAAGAAACCACTTGACTTGTTTTCCAATTTTGAAGACATTTGGTCTCCCATCGAGAAAACTTTCTCAAATCAAAATGTCTGGAGTAGCGATTAGTTCAAGGCTTATAGGGTACTGTAGCACAAAAATTCCTTGTTATGGCTTTGATAACATGCAAATTGAACCTTTGTAATTGGGACTCATTGAGGTAATCGTTGGCCTGCAAAACCCGATACTGGCCCATGCCTCTGAAAAGGGGAGTCGTTAGGGTCATGGTTGGCCTGGCTAAACAGGCAAAATGTTTGATCCCCTGGATAGCAATGTGGGTTAAGATGATAGCGGGAAGGAAACAACTCTATCACTACGTTTTTAAGAGCTGAAATCTGAGTCCATTCCCTCTGTGTTTTTTTTTTTTCTCTTCAGCGTTTTTCATGCCCTCAGAGCTGAAAGTAGATGCCTAGCATGGTCCCCAATCAAAAGACATAGGAGTTTGTTTATTTTTGCAACAGTGATCCGTTGCTTGTGACCGCTAGACATAAAAGTTAGAGGTCTAGCACCCCTTGTGACCAAAAGTTAGACCGTGTGCCTTAAACAATCCTTGTGAATTTTTCTCAGGGTTACTCTCTCACACCAAAATAATGCAATTATTATCTAATAATTTATTTGCTAATAATGATAACTGAATAAACACGATTGCAGTGACTTGGCAATTACCATGACTCAAGTCAAGTTACTTCGCAGGTCAGGACGGACAAGTCAAAGCCAAGTCTTTTGTTAATTTTAATCAAGCTACTGTAGTCATAAGTCACAAATCTGGTGACTCAAATCTCTGCCTTTAACCTACATCACAACCAGTTACGGGCAACAGGTGCTGCTTTTTGAAGACACCTCAGTTCAATGGAGTAGCATGAGGCGAGAGCAGTGTTCAAAGTCATGTAAAATTTAGTATTAGATGAATTATAAAGGAAATTAATTACACTGAATTTTTTGGGGAATATCAAAATAAAGAGGGACTAAATAAAAGAGGGAACCACCATATAATTTGTAAACAGTTTTGAAGACCATCTATTCCAATTTCACTAAAGGCTAGTTGGAGGGATAGTTGTACTATCAGGCTAAACCCTGATAGCACAACTCGAAGTACAAAGGTGCAAAATATGTGGATCTTTAGAAAGAAAGCAGATACAATGAACTTAATTTCCATAGATTATGAATTTTAACAAATTAACAAGATTAAAGATAGAATAGAGTAACAATTTATACTTATGTGACAACGGGATAAAGCATTTATCTCAGTTTTGGGGATAAATAACCTTCTCAATATCATATTATTTTTTTTCTGCTTACAAAGCTTACATTCATTCTGTTTTTAGATGGGATAATGTATATAGTTGGGATCAGTGGTAGTCTCAGGTAGACCTTAATTACAAAGTTTCAACATATTTGTGAAGTCAGCAGCATTAACTGATGGCGGGCTGACTAATTCCTGCTTTGAAGGGTTGTCTACAGTAATTAACAGCCAGAAGTACATCTATGCATAAAAGAAAAGTAAGCAGAAAAAGATGGCAGCAAGAGGATACTGAATGAAGGGGAAATTTTCAAAATTTATTTTGAGTGGGTTTTTTTTATTGCGCCTGTGTGATTATATTTTTTGTGGACTCAAAGATTCTTTTTATGATGCTTTTATATCCTAAAAACAGTTTTTTTAATTAACAAGAGGTGTTTTCAAACTGATTTTTATCTTCCCACATGTTTTCCTATGAAATACAACCCTGAGATGTTGTGTTTTTTGTGAAAAATAATGTCCTGTTATGCTTTCAGTTTGTGGTTTCATCAAAGATTATCTTTCATATTTAGTATGCAACAATTGAAGGATTGGATCTACTTACTGCAATAAGAGCAATCATGCAGTAGATATATTTAAATGTTAAGACCACCCTTGATTATTTTTGTACATTGTAGTGTCCGTGATCATCAGAACACTGGGGGCAGTAACCCCCCACACTGGAGAAGTGCATAATTCTAGGAACAGTTTATGTTGGGGTCAGGGATAGGTAAGAACTCGTGATGGTTAGATGCAGGTTAAGGGTCACGTTTAGGCTGTCATGGAAGTCAATGGAATGGCCCTGCAAAGATAGTGAGAGAAGGTGTTTTGTGGGTGTGTGTTTGTGTGTGTAGTAACCTGGATGACTCTTAACTTTCTGCTCCTGAATGCAGACAAAACAGAAGTTATAGTCTTTGGACCGGACTCTTTGAAAAAGCAGCTGTTTAGTCAGTCACTTCATTTGGATGGGTTTAAACTTCGATCCATTATCTGACACGCTTGTCCCAATTGGGGTCGCAAGGGGTGCTGGTGCCTATCTCCAGCTGTTAATGGGCGAGAGGCGACGTACACCCTGGACAAGTTGCCAGTCCATCGCAGTGGGTTTAAACTTATCTCAGATAATAAAGCAAAAATGATTGGTGTTAGTTTTTATCAGGACCTGTGATTTAAATCCCATATCAAAGATGTTGCTAGAATTTCCTTCTTTCATCTGCACAATATTGCAAAAAATTTAAAAATATCTTGTCCAGAGGTGATGCTGAAAAACTAGTCCATGTGTTTGTTACTTCAAGGCTGGACTATTGTAATTCTTTACTATCAGGAAGTCCACAAACTGTAATTAAAAGCCTTGAGCTGATCCAAAATGCTGCAGCCAGAGTTCTGATGAAAATTAAAATGAGAGATATCTCTCCTATCCCGCCTTCTCATCATTGGACGCCTCTTAAATCCAGAATGGAATTTGAAATGCTCCTTCCTAAATATAAAGCCTTAAATGACCAAGCTCCTTCTCATATCAGAGATATGAATGATCGATATGTTCCTAACAGAGCATGTCGCTCTCAATCTGCAGGTTTACTGTTGGTTCCTAGAATTTCTTAAAGTAGAATGAGAGACAGATCTTTTAGTCATCAAACTTGTATCCTGTTGAACCAACTACCAGTTTTAGTCCGTGAGGCAGACACCCTGTCAACTTTTATGGCTAGACTTGAAACTTTCCTTTTTTTTTTTATAAAGCTTATAGTTAGAATGGTTCAGGTTATCCTGAGCTTTCTCTATAGTTATGCTGCTTTAGGCTTACACTTCTGGAGGACATAGGGACCCCTTTTTCATAATTCTGCTACATTCTATCTCTAGTCTCCCACTCTGCAGAAGATTTCCTCTTGTTAAAAGGGAGCTTTTCCTCTCCACGATTACTACAAGCATGCTTAGTGTGAGGTTTGCTTCACTTCGAGTCAATAAGTGGATGCAATTAACTGGTTTTCCTTAGATAGAAAACTTTGAAACAATTTGACTTTATGATCTGGTGAACTGTAAAGTGCCTTCAGATGACATGTGTTGTGAATTGGCACTATATGAATAAACTGAACTGAATTAAATTATTTGCATATCCCTGAAATATATCAGCTATTTTATGCACTTATGTACAGAATGATCCTTCTTTCGTGCAGCTTTAGTTATCAATGTGTTATTCTGTCTTCAGTGACCACAATACTCCTCAATAGTTATTTCCACCAGTCAGAAATACTGGTAGTCAGTCTGAAACACCAGGGTAAGGTAATTCTGTCCTTTTCCAAGCCGTATCTTGGTCAAGGCGTGTCAGCCAGATTAAGAAGATCCTTAAAGTATTACTTTCACCGTCAGACAATGTCTTCAAACTCAGCAGCTCACTCCACCACTGGGTCCGGAGGTTGCTGCAAAGACAGACACCACAGACCTTACTGCATAGCTACAGGTTGCTGAATCAACAATGGAGGCAAAGAATATGGTTCACTTAGACTCCATGTACCCAGCCTCCTCCAGAATCTGAGAGAAGCTCTGCTAGATGTGGGAGTTGAATATTACCCTGACGAGGGCTCCATCAGACTTTACCAGCAGATCTTCCGTGCTTTCTGGGGCCTGCTATGTTTATCCAGCTACCTTATCTTCAAGCATATCCAGCTCACCACCAGATGGTGATTAGTGGAGAAGCTCTGCCCCTCTCTTGACCCATGTCAAAGATGTGCAGCCAAAATTTCGGAAGATACGACTACAATGTCAGTCCTCGACCTCCAAACTTTGGGTGTCTAAATGCCAAGTGCTCTGATGGATCATCCTTATGCTTGAACATGGTGTTCATTACGGACAATCCATGATTTGCACAGAAGTCCACCAATGAAGAATAGCCAAGTTTAGAGCGATCCATTGCTCCCGATTATGCCCCTCCAGTGTTACTATCATTTCCAACATGTGTGTTTTAACCTCCCAAGCAGAATAATGAAATCCCCCCCAGAGGGCACTTTTTACCTCATAGAAATCCATTTAAAATGCTAAGACCGAATGCAGTGTCACAGTGCCAGCATTGCTTGGCAACTAAGTTCTGGCGAAAAAAAAAAAAATTACAGCTCGAACTCAAATGTTTGTTCTTTTACTGTTTATTCTACTAGCAAACAGACAAAAGAATACATTAGGGCTTAACTTCTGAATTTGGTTTTAATTTATATCAACTGCCATAGGCCAAATCCTCCTTTTAACTTGAAATAGGCTTAAAGATTGAGGGGTACCAGAAGGATACTGGACCTGCAGTGCATTCATTCTGGAGTTCTGTAGGCAACTGTGCAGCAAGCACTTCCCAAACCCATCACCGCTACCACCAACAACTGGGCTCAACATGCCAGCTAAAAAGAGCAAATTGCGGAATCAAATTTACTTGGTTCAACCATATTTACTTGGCTGAAGGATTTAGGTTTAGAATTTAGAATCCTCTGCCGTTTTATCGGAATGGACGTACCAGCAATGCTATGATGGATTTTCAGCTCAGAGCTCTTTTGAAGAAGGATGCTGTCCTTTATGTCAGCAAAAATGGACGACGCTTCCGCAGCATGTTTCAGGATGTGATGTCAGGAGATGGGCTGCATCAAAACAAAGCTGTAATCTGATGCCCTCAGTGAAGTTGTGGTTCTCATCTCACATCTACATTTGGATTTTTGTTATGGTCTTATACTGTGGCAAGCATATGATCTTCCCTTTCCATATCTAGTGTAATGCATGATTGCAGATTAATAGTAAAAAAGTTAAACTCTGAACAATGACACAAAAGCCCATTTTAAACCACAGATTCTCTTAAGCTGCATTTCCTAAGGAACCATAGCTTTGCTATTCACAAAGCTGCTCATGCTCTTTCACTTTATCTTTAGTGGCATGGATGTAGAAAAAAGGAAAAATGGCCCAAAAACACAAAAAAGCCTTTCATGAGATTGACAGATTTTGTTGGATTATTAGACTCATCACAAGGTTTGTAACCAGTGGGGTCTCTCTCCATCTCTCTGCTTTATTCAGGCTTTCTTTCACTGGCCTTGGGCCGC
Organism: Cyprinodon tularosa; assembly: GCF_016077235.1. Taxonomy (NCBI): domain Eukaryota; kingdom Metazoa; phylum Chordata; class Actinopteri; order Cyprinodontiformes; family Cyprinodontidae; genus Cyprinodon; species Cyprinodon tularosa. Next base: position 57,035 of record NW_024039375.1, read on the forward strand.
AGATCTGAATAGATGAGTGCAATGTGGGTCCCCTAAAGTGTGGGGCTTCAAAATGGGATTCATGAATAGATAGTTACTAGCTAATTAAAAAGGCATACAAACAATGGCATTGCACAGTTCATATCACAGAAGAGCTCCAACTGGGACAGGCCTTGTTCAAGAAGGGAGGAAGACTTCAAACTTATCATGCAGCGAAAACAGTCAGACTTACACAGCATAATTAAGACAGGCAAAAAGCACAGAAAAAAACACACACAAAAAAACATTTGAAGTCAATCAGCCACTGGGTGTACAGAGGATAAATACTGGTCTAATGTTATCTGCCTCTGAAAAGATATTTCAGTCAACTAATTTTCCGAGGACAAGAACCATGTTGCACACAAGGGAAGCTTAAAGCTGTAACTTAAAACACAGCAAATGTTTTATATAAAAATAGAAAGATGAGCTCATTTGTAGATGCGCGTAGGCCTCTCCAGTGTGTTGACAACAACGCAGCATTAAACATTTAACTCTGGTTTGGTTTACATAACTGTGTTTCTTTAAGCTCATTTGATATGAATCTAGGCCAAGTAAATATTTCACCATAGGCTAGTGTTAAGGCTGATCCCTAGCTTCTCCTCTGTTTCTTTGCCACATTGAGCACATCTCTCAACCTAATTTGGCAGGGCTCTCATCGTGCAAAGATTCTAAAAAAGCTCTGGATGTGTTGCTAAATTTAAACCAGACCCCATATTAAATATCTTCATAGGTTATTTCAGCTCATAACAACTTTTCCTAATTCAATTGTAAAGCTCTTTCGCTGTCTCTCCAAACGACAACACGAACATGCCTTTTTTCTTGGCTGTTGCATGATTATGTAGATTTACCACCATCAGGCACTCCATTTCTACTACTTCGCCCTCAGCTTTTCATATATATATATATATATATATATATATATATATATATATATATATATATATATATATATATATATATATATATATATATATATATATATACATATACATTGTTTGTCTTAGGTTTTAATAGTATTTTTTGTTTTTTTTTGTCCTGTTTTTCCAATAAACTCTGGGAATCTATCTCTCAGAGCAAGATTATAGCCCAACACTTTAGCTTTCTCCAGCAAACCATTATGGCTGTTGCCACAAGGTTCCAATTGGTAATAGTATTTGAAACCTTATTGAAAACTTTATTGATCTGACAGTAGTGAAATTTACTTGTCACATCAGTTCAAATAGTCAAAATGAGTAGAAGAAGGTGCCAAAGGAAGAAAAAGATGCATAGGTATATACGTGCATCCACATATGCCAGCTAAAGTCTTTTTTTATAGCAGGATTATTATACAGGGGTTTTAAACAGGATGTTTAAATGAGTATTAAAGGGATAGTCTCCCATGTCTCCCTCCGCCGCGGAGGGAGACATGGCTGTTGTTGGGCTCGCTGTCTGAATGACGGCGCGCACTGATACGAACAGAGAGAAAATAGGACCAATTGATAACGACGTGTGACTTTTTCAACTACAATGTTTTTGGGATGCGAAAATATCACTCTTTTGAACACATAATGTTTTGGGAAGAGAAAAGTTTTATTTCGCTGTACCTAAAAACCTGCTGGACTACTTTCGGCTTGACCAAAACTGGACGAGAACTCTGCTCACAGGACGCTGCCAGGGGTAAGTCAGTGTGATTGCATGCCGCTGGTGATGAGGATGCCATACAGATTCATGTCAAAAATACCGAACTATCCCTTTAATATGGATAGATATTTATATATATAGCTATTGCACTGGATATCAAATATAAAGAAACAGGTTGTTGCTCAGGGTTTTAAATAGTTATAGCACATTACACTGCATGAAAAGTGAGATTTTCGTCCCCGTAAACCCCCGTAAACTCCCGCAGATCTGCCTGATTTTCGTCAGTTTCCGACAATTTGCAACCCGTGCTTGTCCGCGTTTGTCGTGCCACAAATTGTCGAAAACGTACCGTGACGTATGTGGAGAGCGATCAGCTGTACTAATGGCCCTAATTAGCATATAAATGCAGCAAACCCGCGCGGCTGGCCAGGTCTGGCTTGAATAACCATCTCAGTATTGGCTGAAACCACTATTCTCAAACAAATGAAATCGCTCGTGATTGGCAGCAAAACCACACGTGGCCACGCCAGGCTTTAATTTTCTTACTGAGTATTGGACGGAACCACTTCTTTTTAAACAAGTAAAGTCGCTCGTGATTGGTTGGCATATATATACACTATATTGCCAAAAGTATTTGCTCACCTGCCTTGACTCACATATGAGCTTAAGTGACATCCCGTTCCTAATCCATAGGGTTCAATATGACGTCGGTCCACCCTTTGCAGCTAGAACAGCTTCAACTCTTCTGGGAAGGCTGTCCACAAGGTTTAGGAGTGTGTTTATGGGAATTTTTGACCATTCTTCCAGAAGCGCATTTGTGAGGTCGCACACTGATGTTGGACGAGAAGGCCTGGCTCTCAGTCTCCGCTCTAATTCATCCCAAAGGTGTTCTATCGGGTTGAGGTCAGGACTCTGTGCAGGCCAGTCAAGTTCATCCACACCAGACTCTGTCATCCATGTCTTTATGGACCTTGCTTTGTGCACTGGTGCACAGTCATGTTGGAAGAGGAAGGGGCCAGCTCCAAACTGTTCCCACAAAGTTGGGAGCATGGAATTGTCCAAAATGTCTTGGTATGCTGAAGCATTCAGAGTTCCTTTCACTGGAACTAAGGGGCCAAGCCCAGCTCCTGAAAAACAACCCCACACCATAATCCCCCCTCCACCAAACTTTACACTTGGCACAATGCAGTCAGACAAGTACCGTTCTCCTGGCAACCGCCAAACCCAGACCCGTCCATCAGATTGCCAGATGGAGAAGCGCGATTCGTCACTCCAGAGAACGCGTCTCCACTGCTCTAGAGTCCAGTGGCGGCGTGCTTTACACCACCGCATCCGACGCTTTGCATTGCACTTGGTGATGTATGGCTTGGATGCAGCTGCTCGACCATGGAAACCCATTCCATGAAGCTCTCTGCGCACTGTTCTTGAGCTAATCTGAAGGCCACATGAAGTTTGGAGGTCTGTAGTGATTGACTCTGCAGAAAGTTGGCGACCTCTTCGCACTATGCGCTTCAGCATCCGCTGACCCCGCTCCGTCAGTTTACGTGGCCTACCACTTCGTGGCTGAGTTGCTGTCGTTCCCAAACACTTCCATTTTCTTATAATACAGCTGACAGTTGACTGTGGAATATTTAGGAGCGAGGAAATTTCACGACTGGATTTGTTGCACAGGTGGCATCCTATCACAGTTCCACGCTGGAATTCACTGAGCTCCTGAGAGCGACCCATTCTTTCACAAATGTTTGTAAAAACAGTCTGCATGCCTAGGTGCTTGAATTTATACACCTGTGGCCATGGAAGTGATTGGAACACCTGATTCCAATAATTTGGATGGGTGAGCAAATACTTTTGGCAATATAGTGTATATATTTACATATATATATTTATTCATCTATATATATATTTATTCATTCATATATTTATTCATTCATATGCTGTGTATTTATGTTATCCTACACTACTACACAATTATTAGGCTACCATCAAGGACATGAATGAATTTATACAGGAAATGAACATTTGCAGGAAGCTGTTTATGCAAAGAAAGAGCTTTATTGAAACACACACAACTATATACAACGCGTATCCAAACACATGCGTTTCTAAAAATTAAAAGTCCGTGAACGGTCCGTTTGCTTCCTCGGGGTTGGAGGTAACTGGCAGCATTCCCTCCGAGGCAGGTCCGATGTGCAGACGCCTATTGTGCGTGGCCCTGTTCTTCGGCATCGCTTCTAACCGGGACTGCAGCTTAACACAGAGTTCAGTGAGATCCGGCCTACGAAATGGCGGCGACCGTACAATCCATCCAGAGACACCGCCGAGGAAGGCGGCCTTCCAGAGTTCCACTTCCTCATCTGTTAGCACACTCTGCCTCGCTTTCAGCAGCTGAAAAAAAAAAAACAATGAATCAGCGCACTGCGCATGGACACAACACATCTATTAATGCACCTGAAAAATAGTCACCAAATAAAGTCTTACCCTCTTTCTTCTGGTCCGACTCCGAGCAGATAGCCTCCGCACGCAGCGTGTTGGCTGGCAGCGTATATCTGAAGCTCCTGCGTACCGTCTGAAAATACGTCTTACAGGCAGCTGGAAAACAATTAAATGAGAGTGGTATAAATAAAAAATCAAACGCAAGTCACAGTAACAAGGAAGGAGAAAACATTAAAACAAGTCACTTACACACAATGTCGTCTTTATCAACATCGTGCAAATCTGGACTTGCTGATTATGGCTCCGAGCAAATAGGAGGTCACCGCCTCATTGTGAGGCGACAGTAGTCTGTGAAAACAAAATGTAAAAGCTATGATCGGTATCTATCCGTATCCATTGCCTTTTACCGCAGAATGAAAGCATATTCTTTAAATCTTACCCTTGCTCCGGTTCATAGCGCCTGCAATTAGTCTCCGAGTTGTTAAGACGGCATACTGCTTCCTGTAATCACAAAAAATACACTTTAATAAAGCTTGTTCTTGCAAGGCTAGGCTAGATAGGCTAATAGCTAGGCTGCTATTAGCCGGTAGCTTAGGCTAGGCTGCTTTTAGCTTAGCAGGCAGTAATCGAACATATATTTACCGCTAGCATCTCTTCTTTGAGTTCTTCTTGTTCGATTCAGAGTCGCCATCGCGTCCAAGAGGAGTTTTACCCCGAAATCCAGACGCTCCAGACCGCCTGCACAAAGCAAAGCAGCATCCTCCATTGTGGATCCAGACCCCGCCGCTCTAAGTTTCTTGGAGATCGTACAGAGCATGCGCGAGATGAACCAGAGTTTCCGCGGATCAATAAAAATAATTAAAAAATCATTCTTTTTTTTTTTTTTTAAATCAAGGCCTTAATTGGCACTAAAATTATTTAAATATGTTTATCGAAGCATTTATAATTCTTTAATAAAAAATGCTTATAAAAACAATTTCGTCAGATATATTATATCGCTCCAGGCGGAGAAAAAGCTAGAGGATATATATATACGTATATATGTGTGTGTGTGTGTGTTTACATACATACAGGAGTCATGGAACTCTGCTTGCAGCTCCTTCATATTTCATGTACACTAATAACTTGTGTACATGATTCTTGTTGATGGTATTAAAATCATTTCTAATAGCATTTAAATAGCATTAAATTAGAGTCACTCATTCCTGTATGAACCCTGTGAGCGCTTAATTTAATATGACATATTAAAAAATTCCCACCATCATCCAGCATATGTTCAGTTTCTGCCCAAATATATATATATTTTTTTGTAGATTTTTGTAACGGGGATAAGGAAAATTCAAAACTGCTTTTTTTTTAATGAACTTGTTCACTACTTCCAAACTCAGCATCTCTTTTCATTCCTGTAATAAGAAGTTTCTTTTGAATGGATTTCATTAAAGTTTAAGTCCCTCGGTATAAAATAAATATTTTGATGGAGATGAGAAATCTGCTTCCTCGTTGGTGAATAACCAATAGTTTGGATCCAATCATTTAAATAAACGGTGTTAGTTTTTTTTTATATATATATATATATATATATATATATATATAAGAATTGTGCTATAATTTCTAGTCACCGATCTGTTGCTGCTATATTTTAATTTGACGAACCGGAATTTGTCGATGTTCTTTTTCCTGTTTGGTGCAATTGCAATTGCGGATCTTGACCTGGCCGGACCTTATGACCACAGTGTACCAATCTTCTGATGGCTACTTCCAACAGGATAATGCGCCATGTTATAAAGTGAATCATCTCAGAATCATTTCTTGAAACTTTTCCACTTAAGTAATTGTGAATTGAGCATATTGACAGACAACATTTTATTTTTTATCTTAAATGCAAATTTTAAAAAAAATAATTACTGCTCTAAATGTATTGCTCTGTCGGCTAAAGATCTGTTTTGGTCTCTATACTTTAATTAAATAAATCAATTCAAGCTAAAATGTGAGAGGCTATACTAAGCCTGATCTCTTTGTATCAGAGATTTTCTTCCTCAGAAAGATGTCACTTGGGGTAAAACCCCCCCTGCAACCCTGGTTTGCATTTGTATAGCTCACAGCATGTTCATTTACATGTTAAAGCCTCCCCTAGAATTCCATGGGGGGGAGGCATGGGGGGAACACTGCCTAAGAAATTCCACGTCAATTTCTGACAATTTACGGGAGTTTTCGACGAAGCCTGCAAATTGCCGTAAACTGCCGCTAACCTGAAGTTCCACGACAATCTACAGTGCCGTATATTGACGAAAATCCCACTTTTCATGCAGTGTTATATATTGCACAAGTTATTACTGTTGTAGTGTCACATTGTAGAGTCTAGTGGCAGCAGGAATGAATGACCTGTGGTAGCAGGTCCACACTCTGGTGCAGGTGGTGAAAGGTGTTGTCCATGATGAATTTAAGCTTGGACAGCACCCTACTCTGAGCCACTTCCTCAACTGAGTCCAGAATGCAGCCTAAGACCAAAACTGTCTTTCTCACTAGTTTGTTCAGTCTCTTTCTGTCCTGCTCTGCGCTTCCAGGTGCTCAGCATACAGTGTAGAGGAGGGCTGAGGCCACAACAGAGTCATAGAAGGTTTTAAGTGGGGCCTGCTCAATCCAAAGGATCTCACCCTCCTCAGAAGGTGGTTGCGGCTCTGGCCATTCTTATACAGGGCGTTGGTGTTATGAGTCCATTTCAGTTTCTTATTGACATGAACACCCAGGTATTTAAACTCTCCACAGTTTCTATGTCCTGCCCCTGGTGCACGGGGGGGGGGGGGGGGGGGGGGGGGGGGGGGGGCTTCTCCTGAAGTCAATCACCATCCCCTTGGTCTTACTGGTGTTAACACAGGTGGTTCTTCCCAAACCAGTCCACAAAGTTTGTGATGACCGATCAATACTCCAGCTTGTTCCCCTCAGAGACACAGCCTACAATGGCCAAGTCATTGGAGAACTTCTGGTGAGGGTAGCTGTCCGTGTTGTTGGTGAAGTCCGAAGTGTAAAGGGTGAAGAGGAGCGGAGACAGAGCGGTGCCCTGGGGACCTCGGTACTGCAGACTGCCACTTCTGACTGACAGCCGTGCAGCTGCACGTAATGAGGGCGTTCAGTGAGGTAGTTAATGGTCCAGGCAGGACGAAGTCTGTCCACTCCAGTATCTTCCAGATCCCCCTCAGCAGCTCTAGTCATATGGTGTTAAAAGCGCTGGAAAAGTCAAAGAACACGATTCTCACTGTGCTTCTGGTAGTCTCCAGGTGGGTGAGTGCCTGTTGCATCCTCCACTTTGATGTCAGGTCAGAAAGCAAACTGCAGCGGGTCCTGGGTGGGGCACACCATGGTGCACAGGTGAGCTAGGATGAGGCGCTCAAAGGTCTTCATCAGGTGGGAGGTCAGGGTGACTGGTCAAAAATGGGACAGTTCCTTGACGTGCAGCGTTTTGGGAACTGGTACCACACAGAAGGTCTTCCAGAGAGTGGGGACCAACTCGGGGGTGGGAAGCACAACAGAGAGTGGGAGTGGGTCAGGAGTTGGTGAGAGTGGCAGTGAGGGGGAGGGTAGGTCACTGGTGGCCTTGGGATTGTAGACATGTTAAGAGTTGTGGACATGGAGGGGGCTTGCGTGACAGGGGTCAAACCAGGTGAAAAATCTGTTTAACTCGTCTGCAAACTTAGTCTCACTGTTTGCAGCCCTGCTGATGGTTCTGTGCCCAAAGCCAAAGATGTTCTTGAGACCCCTCCATACATCTCTTACATTGTTCTGTGCCAATTTTTCCTCTTCTTCCATTAGTCCTCCTTTACCACCCTGATCTCGCTGAACTATATGCTGCTATTCACTGTCCCCTGAGTTGAAAACTTGTGCCCCTCCCCCCACTAGTGTCCTAGTGGGGGGAGGGGCACGGAGGTGTAGGCACCTTTAACGTTTGCATAAAAAAGGTCTAAGGTATTATTGTCCCTTGTTTTACATGTGACTTTATTATTCAGGTAAAACAATTGTTTGGATTGGACACAGAGACAGAAAGAGAGTTGAGAGAGGGATTTTTGTCATGGCTGACTATATTTTTCTTTATGGTGGAAGAGTGCACGGGCCATGACTTCAGCTGGGGAGGGTCACCAGGGTCGTCAAAAAACTCACTAGGGGCAAGACATAGGGGTGGATGTGATCAGCCCTGAGAACCTTTACGTCTTTGGGCTATCATGGTTGGGAATAGTGCCACTGGACTGGCATCCTGGGGTGGTGGATCCCCTGCATAATATAACATATCAGTTACTGCAACATTTAATTTCCCTTTGGGATTAATAAAGTATTTTTTAATTGAATTGTTCCAACTATAGGGGTATCAGACTTCTAGGAATTCCCATGGTGATAAATGCCAGTCCCAGAGGATATGATGTTAAATAGAAAAATGTTATCAATAAGAAAAGATTATAAAAATAATGGCTTGTCAAACACGCTACAAGAAAAATACATTTACAAAGCAGTAATAATCTAGTTATAAAACTCTAAGTGTAAATTCTTTTTGAGTTGCTCTATAATTGCTTTGGCTGCTTAACGTATAAATGAACCCATGCTATGCTGCCAAATGGTTGGAATTTTGCAAGCATAATTTCAATTATAATGTGAGCAGAACTCCTCCCCACAGTATATTTCAGAGCTTCATCTGGAGTTTTAGCAGACTACAGGTTTTCTCAGTCTGCCCAGGTGTGGGGAGAGCTTGTTGTGGATCTTTGTAATTCTGGACAAAGCTTCAGTTATAGCCTTCACGCCGTGTTCAGGGAAATCTCTTCTACATCAACAGAATACTAACAACACTCCTCCTTGACATTTAATTGCTTTTACCCATCTTGTTAAACAAGAGCTGTGATTGAGCTCAGTGGAAGTTGTTTTTTTATGTGAATTGCCAAATGCGCTCTTTAAAGCACTTTAAGTCCTCCCTTGAAGCCTGAGGTAGAACATGACAAAGGGGAATATGCTATCACTGTATTTCTTTTACAAAGTATTACTAATTGTGTGCTAACAAGGAAGTAGTTTGAATGTGGACTCATCAAGCAAGCTTTCAAGTTAGGGAATTTGATGTAATTCAATGTTAGAGTAATTAGTACGGAAGACTGATGAAATCTGTCTAAAAATGGAGAATGTTGTTCCTTTTAGAACAAACTTCTTCCACTATCCATTCATAACTTAGTCCCAGTGAATCTTGTTCAGACATATTAATCCTTTTATATTTTGGTTTGGGGTGTCAGTATAAAGGGAGCTGATAACAAATATATGCCAAGGCTCCAAGTTTTTCCACTTCAAAAATTTTATCAAAATTCAATAAAGTTTAAGTGTGCAAGTTAAAGGTTGTTTTAAAGGTACTTTTTTATGGTTTTCTTTGACAAATAACACACAGAGCAGTTGAATTTGGAGCTTTTTTGAATGCTCGAAACAATGTTATAGCTATCAAAAGAAAGTCATATAACCCTAATTTTACTGCAGTTAAACATAATACAGCTTACTCTTCATATTTTTAAAACACATCACAGTGTCATGGAGGATAAAGAGAAAGCTTGGTGTATTACAAAATAAAACAAATATTTTTTTTTTTTATCATGCTGAAATTAAACCTGACACAATATGCATTTTCCCAAAAAATTTAACTAAGTCATCAAAACATCTGTGCTAGTTTTTAACAACATTGGTGCACATGTCTTTAGGCCTCCAGCTACAATGTGACTCATCCCACAGAGATGCTCTGTCTTTTAAGCCCTACTTGCTCATCACCTCCATAAATTATTAATTCAGAGCAGCATGAAAAACCCATGTCAATTAGCCAGGTTTATTTTTTTTCACGAATGAAAAGCAGCGGGTCTCTCTCCCTTCATGCCAACCAGAGGAGTTATGTGGTGAAACAGTGCATTATTTAGCATTTCTGGTCATAACTGCTCAGACTACATGTCCTCATTCCTCTTTAAAAAAGGAACAAAGGGACAGTGATAGTTATTCTCTTTGATTTCAGCAGGTTTTGGAGGGGTTTTTTGTTTTAATTTTTTTATGAGAAAACACTCAAGGTTTGCCTGTGGTGTTATTGTTGCTGAGACTGACTTTAGTTTTCAACAACTGTTTTTGACCAATATGTTTAACATATCTTTCTGAAAGCAATTACTGAATATCACGATTCTGTTTATCTGAGGGTAAAGTACTATTTTCTTGAAAAAGAACAAAAATAATTTTAGAATTAGTTTTTCTGCACCCTATCCTTACTTAAATAACAATATGACAATACTGCTGCTCTTAGTTAGGTAATTAAGCTTAATTGTGAATTAAATCTGAAGGACTATTCAGCTTCACCTGAACCCCATATGTAGTCCCTCATTCAGCTCCAGCAAATCAATCGGGGGCTGCACCTTTTCCAAAGCCAATCATCTTGTAGGATCCCCTTCATTTAGCTCCTGGCCCAGATTCTCTCTCCTTCATGCACAAACTTTCACCCACCTCCACCCCGTCTCCTCCCTCATTCTCAGTCCCACTTACCCTCTGGCTTATTCCACCACGTGTCCAGGCCCTGAGTGAAGACTATTCTAATCTTTTTCTAGGTTACTCATCCAAACTTACGTTGATTTACAGCATCAAAGTCTTCTGCCAGGCCCGAGCGCCAAATAACATTTCGTTAATGTTTTCATCTGCTTCTGTCTCCTTTAACCCCAGTTGGCCTCAGCAGATGGCCGCTCAAACTGAGCCTGGTTCTGCTAGAGGTTTCTTCTTGTTAAAAGGGAGTTTTGCTCTTCATTGTCACTACATGGATGCTTAGTGTTAGGGATTTCAGAGTCTCCTCACAGTCAGCTGGTTTTCCTTATATAGAAATATCTTGAATATTGTATTATTTGTATAAATAAATTGAATATTTTATAATTACAACTTTTCTCTTTATAGCTATAATTGCCTGAGTAGAATATGGTAAAACTGAAGAAATGTTTGCCCATATAACATTTGGTCATTCTTAGGGTAAATTCAACTTAAAATTCGGCTGTTTAACCTTATATTGAGCAAAAACAGCTCTGTTTTAAATGAATATTTTTCCCTGTATAGCCAATTTACAACCTGTAAATGTAGGAATGTATTGGAATCAAAACTGCTCAAACTTATAAGTACAGTATTTTTTTTCTGTCCATATACCCTACCTGCTGTACATATTGGTTTATACATTTTGTGCAAAAGAAAAGGAAAAGTTGACTTTTTTCTTGTTGAATTTCATATTTATTGTTAAAATGCAGTATTTTTTCTCATAAGTTTTCCATCAGTCAGATTATATAATTAAAAAAACATTGATTTAGTAACCGAGTGGCCTTTTTTTTTTTAAATCAAATATGTTAGCATTCTTACCTTTGGAATTTCTGGGTCAGGTCCTTTATAATAAACATATGTAATTTATTTTTTATTTTTATTCATTTTTTTTTACCAATTTCTGGGTCTATAGCCCTGCACAATAGTGGTGCTAGAATAGTGTCTGATATACTGTCAAAGCCACTGAATAATAAATTGTCTGCTCTACTCTAAACCTGTAACCTACTTAAGGACACACACACATATATATATATATATATATATATATATAAAAAAAAAACTGTTTTCTCACCCCTCGTGGGGTGGTATGTGTCATCCTCAAGCTCGGGTCCTCTACCAGAGGCCTGGGAGTTTGAGGGTTCTGCGCAGTATCTTAGCTGTTCCTAGGACTGCGCTCTTCTGGACAGAGACCTCTGATGTTTTACCTGGAATCTGCTGTAGCCACTCTCCCAGTTTGGGGGTCACAGCCCCCAGTGCTCCAATTACCACTGGCACCACTGCTGCTCTTACTTTCCACATCTTTTCTAGCTCCTCCTTCAGTCCTTGGTATTTCTCAAGCTTCTCGTGTTCTTTCTTCTTGATGTTGCTGTCGCTTGGGATTGCCACATCTATCACTACTGCCTTCTTCTGCTGTTTGTCGATCAACACGATGTCTGGTTGGTTAGCCATCACCTGTTTGTCAGTCTGGATCTTGAAGTCCCATAGGATCTTAGCTCGGTCATTCTCAACTACCTTAGGAGGTGTCTTCCATTTTGACCTTGGGACTTCCAGCCCATACTCATGGCAGATGTTCCTGTACACTATGACAGCTACCTGGTTGTGGCGTTCCATGTATGCACTCCCTGCCTGCATTTTACACCCCGCTGTTATGTGCTGTATTGTTTCAGGGGTATATATATATATATATATATATATATATATATATATATATATATATATATATATATATATATATATATATATATATATATATATATATATATATATATATATGTGTGTGTGTGTGTGTGTGTGTGTATATATATGACCTGTAGTTGAACTTGCATGTATAACCCTAACCCTAACCCTAACCCATGTGAAGTAATACCTAAAAAATACCTAAACCCAAACATATAAAAAAAAAATAATAATTCTAAAAATTTTAATTTGCTTACCCATTACTAGTTTTTACAATCAATCACTGCATTTTGTTGTCTATTCAGAAAAAAAGGAAAACAATATAATGCATAATAAAATTAATATCTTTGATTATTTTTTACTTCCTGAATGAAGCTGCAGAGAAAATTGAATCTGGGAAACTCTTACCTGCAACACATCCTTATCGTGAGCCTTTTTTCCAGCCTATCAGTGCAGCTCCCCATCTTCATTAAAGCCAATCACTATCTGGGACATTGTTGCTTCTCACTGAACAACAAACCTTCAACACTCCTTCTCCAGGGGGATAGATAAATCTAACCTAGACCTACAGTACCTGTCCTACACACAACTGCATTCAACCTGGTCTGCTGGTGTCTGAGGATAAATCACTGTTAAAACTTTTTAATTGCTGTTTTTCTAAGTGTGAGTCTCTTCAGGTTGAATTATGTTCATGCCTATATACAATTCACACAACTGGCTTTTTATTTAGTTTTTGTTTCAACCAAGTAGCACACACATAAACCATCCTAATGTTATGGCAAGAACAGACACGTCTTCTCACCAAGCAAAGTCGAATGAAGTAAAAATCTCCCAGTCAAGCAAAGTTCAATGCACCGGAAAATCAACAAAAAGCTCCTCAAATACCTTTCGATATGCTATCATTATGCCTTTCATAGGTTAATTCTTGTTTTCTTATTTATAAAGACTTGCAGGATTGCTACTGGTTGCATGATGGTGATGGCACAGTGGGGAGTGCTTTCCTTTTTATTCACCATTAAAACTTAGTTTTATTCACCGGGGCTTTCCAATATTTAGCACATATAATAAAACCTTTCTGTGTTTCCCAATAACAGAATAAAATTAGATTTAATCAAACTACACTTTAATAAAAGGTGGAATCAGAGACACAGTGCTCAAGACATAAGCTTCCATCAGTGTGGTGTTGTTAGCAAGGAGCACTGTGTGCAGCCCTGTTGCTTAGTAACTATGCCTGCAGTAAATCATGACTCTGATGATGGCCCTGGGCTACTCAGGTAAAATTAGTTCAACGAAACAGGAATTGGAAAAATGATATTTGTGCTTATGCGGGGCTTGATTGTTTTGTCTGTTTGAGAAGAAGCATGTGGTGCAGTATTTCTTAGAAGCTTTGAGAAACAAAAATCTTTTATGTAAGTATAAAATAAAACAACAACAAAAATGTAGCCATCTGCACAGTGTTTTCTCCTGCAATTATAGAAAACCATTTTTCAATTGCAAGGTTTCTACTGATCTGGATTTCAGACCTACAGTATAGGAAGTTGTTAATCAGATCATAAAGACCTTTGCAGTATCATGTGTAAATGTAAAAATATTTTCTCTATCGGTTTGCCTTAATGATTCATAAAACATTTTGTGATGTTTTTATAACACAAACAGTATAAAACAAGAGTTATTGTTGTCTGTGCAAGATGGAGAGATGAATATGAATGTGTTTTAGAAAAAAAAATACCATCACAACATTTGCCATGCAGCTTCCTGTAGCATTTTAGCCTAATATATTTTCCATCCATACAGGAATGCAGTAATGTAACTTCAGCTAAAATAGACAAGCTGATTAATAAATCATGCATTGGCTAGTCACCCTCATATGCCACCATCCTCTTTGTCAAGGAGATTCTCACAAATTTAAAACCAAAATAATATATATTTTTTAAAACCTCAGCTGTTTAGAGACCTTCAGTGACACTAAGACTAGCAACAGAAATATAATATATATAATATTACAGAATATAACTTATGCCATTTTTATGACAAGAACATCCAGTTTTAGGGTCAGATAATGGAAATATTGTTGGGCTTACTTTAGGCTCGGGAAGTTCTGTTGCTGTAAGGGATCACATTTTGAATTGAGGGCTGTGTGAAACTGAATGTGTAATGTGTTTAGATTTTGAACAAGGCTACACAAAACACTGAAGACAAGGAAGACATACTGTATTGAGGCTACAATGAAACTTTCCTAAATGTGTTTCTCAGACATCTGCATTATGATAACCTCAAAATGAGCTTAAATCTTCTAATTATAAGAAAATAGTTGTGATGTACTCATAGAGATATAAATACAGGTAAATGTAATGTGCATACATCAGAATATATTTAAAGGCTGACTGATTCAGTTACTGAATTCAAAGTTGAGCCCATCCAATGTCTGTGAGTGAAAAAAGGCTGTTGGAAATGTATGCTAATGCTTTACTAAACTGTGCAGTTTAAATTTCCAATCTGTGTGCATGATCTCCTATCTGTGCACTCAGATTACTTTCTATTTTATTAAATTACAGTTTAAAGGATGCTAGAGGAAATATTACTCAAAGTGGTGAAGATGGTTTCACTGAGGGCATGCGCTGTCTGGAACTGATGTCCATTTTTAAACTTTCCTTATCATTCAACCCAAACGGGTTTTAGATTGGAGTTAGATCAGGAGAAAAAAAGAAAACATGTAAAAAATGCATATTTTGCTGGAAGAAGTCCTTTGTCAGGCATTGTGAACTGCAGTACTGGGCTGCAGAAAATCCCAGTCATTACCACACAGACAATGATCTTCAGTCATTAGGGATGCCACTGTTGATCAGCCTTTTATTATTAACAAATATTTTGACAAACAGACACAAAAGGGAGATTTTCTGTCACATTCCTATTACAGTACCTGTAAACTCATAATGAAAATAGAAAAGTGGTTATTATTTTTATTTGTAGTAAAGTAGTACCTGTTGAATTCACAATCTGTTGGATAAAGTATAATTTTTCAAAACCAAATAGCGGATGGATATATAAGAAATAAGATATTAATGGAATAACAAAATAGTAGCGACTTCTTTGTATAAATCGTGATTCATCTTTAATTCAACTTCATTCATACAGGTGAACTTCAGAAAGTCATTAGATCTAATATGCAAAGGACATCTATTTTATAAGTGTTTAAATACAGAGATTTAAGCCTGTGACAGACATTTGTTGATAAAGGAAAGTGTATACCTCAGAGTGAAAAAATAAAAAATAGGTAAGGTTATCAGAAGGTTATAGTCTTAAGTTAAATGTGTTTTGTGTTTGGTTACAACACACACAAAAAAACTTAAAGAAAGGGTATAACAAATATTATGTATACAGTCCACCCCTAAATATTAATGTCAGTTTGTCCTCAAAATCAAATGACTGTGTTAGTGTGAAACAATAATACACAATCAAATATAAAGCTAACATTTGAACAATTATATTAAAAGCTCAGATAGGATATTAAAATAATATGTAAAGTAGAATTACATTTAAGTCTTAAACCAAAATGCTTAATAAAATACTTTAGCCAAAACACAAGAGGAAAAATATGCACCTTTAAGACTTGAGTGGTTAATATTTTGTTCTTGAATGACGTCCAGATTCATACATCCTAGAGAGGCATCTATGAATGAATCATGTGCTTGATTGAATATTTGTTTATACCTCTATGAACTGAATTAATTTGCCTTACTAGCTTGTGGAGTGCCATGTTTAACAACAAAAAAAAAATAAAAAATAGCACAGTATATTACTCAACCTTGATATTTGACTTCCTTTAAAAAAAGAAAGGAGTTTTTGATAAAAAAAAATTAGATAAACACTTTATCCACCAATATTTCTTTCATAGTAACAAGTGTAGAATTAAAAAGCAATGATGGCCTTTTCTTAAAAATGTCTGTAGGCCTAAAGTCTGTTTGAGCGTGTTTCTAAATTTTAACTTTCAGGCATTCTGAAAGCATTAGTGAAAATTTGACTTAAAAAACTAACTAAACTAAAAAAAACTTTTTCACTTTTACTTGAGTAAAGAGGTTAAGTTGATTGACTGTTTTTCAACTGCAGTATCTATACTTCTACTGAAGAAACAAATGTGTGTACTTTTGACACCACTGTCTATATATTTTAAAGTATTTATAAGATGAGAAGGCAAATCTATCCTTTGTGACTGGCTTGTTTTCGTTGGCCTTTCTTCTGTCGGTAATGAAACAGGCTTGTTGTGTCAAGATCACCTGCATAACCAATGGCTTCAGCGAACAACTTCACCACCTATAAAACAAAAAAAGTGTAATTCCTTGAATACCATGAGACAAAACCAACCAAATTTTTAAAATTTCCATTCTGTGGTTAAATCCATTAAACTGACCTGAAAATTTGTAATGAGGGGAACACCATGGTCAACTGCCATTCTTCGTATCAGGAAGTTATCGTGCAGATGGCGTGTGTTGTTATTGGGCAAATTGACAACCAGGTCAATATGGCCCTCACTTATCAATCTGTAGATGCATGCAAAAAAACTTTTAGAAATAGCTAAATGTATTTAAAAAAACACAAAAAGCAAAACACTAATTTAAACTTTAGCAAAAAGTATGCTTATGAGATTAATGTAATTTAATCGATTTGTTATTCGTGGACATGTGTAGGATGCGAGTACATCGGTGTTCTGACAGGATGCAGTTTTTTGATTAGATGCATGCATCAGTTTTCAAAGCTTTGCACTGGAAAGATACGTCATTCTAATGTACGAGACATAGAAGACCTTTTCTAAAACTACATACTACATTTGTAAGTACTTTTAATATTAAAATTCAGTTTTGGAAAAAAAAATCAGAGGGAAAGGACTTTGATGTCAGTTAAATGATATAAAAAATACATAAACTAGTCTGATTTTGTTGAAATTTAACTATAACTATATCCAAATATATTGCATTATATAACATCAAACTCAAATTGGGCTGTGCTGGATTAGTCAACAGTGTTAAACTTTGGTTGACATTTGAATAATATATAAATTTAGTGATATATCTTTACTGTATAAGACTGATATACTTTCTCTTTATGTGAAATAATGCAAACGTTTTATACAATATTATTTCCAGGGACTACAAGAACACTGGGAAAAGAAAGCTGACTGAAGATTACTTGTTCTCAGAGATTCTACTGTACACGGGTCCAAGGTCAACCAATAAACAATAGAGAGGAAATATCAGAATTTGGCAAGTCAAGGTGACCCAATGCTTGATCTCATTGGATTAACTACTAAGAAAAGAAAGAGAAACAAAACAAAGCAAACAATACAACTAAAAGGCATGAAAAAGCTTGTTAATATTCTTTCCCCTAATACCAAGCATGGAAAAGTTTTGCTTTAAGAGACATATTTTTGTTTTTATATAATGAGCAAGTCAGTCTTTTAAAATACTACTTTTAAATATATTTGTAGCTCTAATACAGTGAAAAACTGCAAAACAGAAATGGCAATTTCTTTAAAACTAAAGTAACGCAGAAAGAATATAATTAGATTTTTATAGCTGAAATACTATTTACATATACTGATTTAGACATGGGCAGGACATTGCTGCAGTTTGTAGCACTGTTGCTGTGCAGCAAGAGGGTTCTTGGTTTGATTCCCAGCCAAAGGTCTTTCTGCATGGAGTTTGCATATTCTCCCCGTGCATGCGTGGGTTCACTCCTGGTACTCTGGCTTCCTCCTACAGTCCAAAAACATACCTGTAGGTTATTTGGCATCAAATTTGCTCAAAATTCTAGAATTGCGCTGCTTAAGGTTGCTGCATGTTGGAGTTGCTCTGATAGCTTGACTCTGATATTCTTTTTTAAGTGAAGTTGAATTCTTCCATTTGTGGATCAGAGTTCCTTTTTCTGATTTTTTTTTGCCTCTGTTGATGAATGCTGTGACACTGGATGAATTTTCACTGATAGTTTTGTCCTCTTGTTATGATAGTTAACCACAGCAATCATAGCAAGTTGATTTTTTTACACCCAGGAGAAGCTCTTTAAGATCTATAAAGTTGAAATAATATTTCAACCACTTTCTCAAGGACATACTAATTTGAAAAGGAGGCACCCAGGGATGCCGAGCAGGAGCAAGGAGAAGAGTGAGGAAGAAGAAATTTAAACCATCTCTTCCATCAATCATAATGGGCAATTTGAGATCTTTAGGAAACGAGTTAGAAGAATTCCAAACCCTAGCAAGGACCCAGCCAGAATATTGGCAATGCAACATTATCACATTTTGGACTCAAGCATCTCTCTGTCACACTTTTTCACCATACAAGCAGACAGAAATTTAAAGAAGACTGGGAACTTCAAAGGAGGTGGGCTGCCAGTGTTTAACAACACATGGTGTCATCCAGGACAATGGTTTTTGGTCATATTATTTGCCTAGAGATTTCAGCAGTGTTTTTTTTAGGAACTGTTTATATTCCACCTTCTGACGTTGCTGACACTGAATGAGATATGATCAGTTCCATTGTTGCTAAGCTTGAGACACAACAGCCAAATGCATTGGTGAAAATAACTGGTTATTTTAATTGCGTCTCACTCACACTGCCAACACTCCAGCAGTTTGTCAGCTGCTGCACCAGAGAAAAAAAAAACATTGGACTTGTTTTATGCAAATGTCAAGGAATCCTACATCATCTATCAAATAAGATCTACTCTTGGGAAATCAGATCATCTGCATTATAAAGAACTGTAAGACGATAATCAAAGGAAGCTGAAGAAGCCCTGCAAGGTTCTTTTGAGGCTACAGACTGGGATGCACTGTGGTGAGGAAATTCAATGGAATGACTGAGTGTGTGACTGACTACATAAACTTCTGTGTAGCTAACACTATCCCTACCAGAACAATGAAATGCTTCCCAAATAATAAAACATGGATCACACGGGCTCTGAAGCTTTGCTCTACAAGAAAAGGCAAATCTTTAAGAAGGGAGACAGGGAATTAATAAAAAGTATACAGAAATAACTTAAGATCAAGATAAGAGAAAGCAAGGAGGCATATAGGAAAGGGCTGGAAAACAAGCTAAAGTAGAAAAACATCAGACATGTGTGGTCAGGGATGAAGAAGATCACAGACTTCAAGCAGGATGATCCGACAGATGGAATTCTGGACAGAGCCAATGAACTGAATACATTCTTCAACAGATTCAGTTCAGGAACAAGCTCAGCATCTTTTTCTCCTGCCCACAGTCACAAGGACATCCTGCCCTCCTCTGCCATTGACTCTCTTGCTTCTATTAGTTTGTTATCTACCTAATCAGAAGATGGTGTTCCCCTCTGCAGAGCAGTTCTGTGTGATTCTACAGCACCTCTTTAACATTAGTCTGACTCTGGAGACATTTCCAGTGATGTGGAGGACCTCCTGCCTTGTTCCACAGCCAAGGAAGACTCTGCCAACAGTCCCCAGTGACTATAGACCAGTTATCCTGACATCCTGTATCCTGAAGGTCCTGGAGACACTTCTGTTGGGCCACCTCAGGAAGCAAACAAGCAACTATCAAGACCCCCTGAAGTTTGCTTATCGCTGTGGAGTTGGAATTGATGATGCTATCATACACCTACTTCAACAAACTCACTGTCATTTGGACAAGTCATGCAGTACTGCGAGGATCAAGTTCTTAATTTCTCCAGTTTATTTAATACAATTCATCCTGACTCAGAAGCCTCCTTCTGAGTCAATAAACGCCTGGATCAAAGACTACCTGACAAAATAGGAACGTACTCTCTGCATTTCTTTTTACTCTGTAAATGTCTGACTTCCAGTACCAGATAGAGTCCTGTCATCTGCAGAAATACTCAGATGACTCTGTAATCATTGGATACATCAAAGATGGACAAGAAGTGGAGTACAGCACTGTTGCACCACTTTGTGGCAGGGTGTGGAAACAATCATTTGATCCTAAATGTCCACAAAAAAAGGGAGATGATTGAAGCTTTCAGAGCAAACAGGAACAAGTTTAAACCTATACATTATGGGAGAAGAATTGTAGATGGTTGAGGAGTTCACTTGGACAATAAGCTTGACTGCAGACACAACTGGGAAGCCATCTACAAGAAGGGACAGAGCAGATTGTACTTCCTAAGGAAGCTTAGGTCCTTCAGTGTTTGCAGCAAGATGCTATATATCTTCTTTAAGTCTGTTGTGGAAAGTGTGATCTCTTCTTCCATGCTATGCTGGGGTAACAGCATTAGAGCTATTGACTTAAAAAAACTCAACAAGCTAATGAAGAAGGCCAGTTCTATTATACGAACTGCTATAGATCCTCTGGAGATTATTTCACAAAGAAGGATTCTTCATAAAGTTAAATTATGGATAACAGCGAGCATCCACCTTAGAAGATTTGTGAAAAACAGCTGAGTATATTCAGTAAGAGGCTTCTCCAGATCTGGTGAAAGACAGGCTGCTACAGAACATCTTTCCAGCCTACAGCTATCAACACCTGTTTAAAAAAATAATGTATGAGTAACTGCAACATTTAATTTCCCTTTGAGATTAATAAAGTATTTTTGAATTGAATTGAATTTTGTGTGCATGGTTGCTTGTCTTTGTGTGTTGCCCTGTGAAAGACTTAATGACCTGTCCAGGGTGTACCCCCCCATTTGCCCATACACTGCTGGAGATAGGCAACAGCCCCACCATGGTCCTGACTAAATAAGCGAGAGAACACAGATGGATGGATTAAGACAGTTGCATTCCTATTATGAATTTGGCTTGACATAAATCATATGGATCTGTAATTAATATTTCTATTGTTTTGTCTGTTAGAGTGATTAAATGTTATGGCTTTAGATCCCTATGCCATATTGTTTGCTAATTACAGGTTCTGAATCATTGTTTATGCAATGTTGCAACATTTACTTGTTACCCTGATCAAAATGTGTAAAAGCCTAACAAAGAAGAAGTATTTTTTTTAAGGATTAGAATATTGGACTGGACTTGAAAACGTAAATCTTTATTTATCAGCATAATTAGCTAATAGAAAAGAGAACCAGTTAGATCTTAAAAGATCTAATCTTAAAAGATAAACACATTTACTCTCTCTCTCTTTTTGCTCAAACCTGCAAAGATGTTATAGCAAAAACCTACTTCAAGTGTTGCAAAACAGCATTACTACAAGGTATGGGATTCAAAGTATTGACAATAGGGATATATACCTTGAATAAAAAAAACAAAAAAAAACAACTATTTTTTGTTGTTGTTTTTTTTCTTCTTTGTAATAAAATAATATGACTACTTAAATATAAGTTGTGTGTAAAAAAACAGGTTCCGTGTTTTTATTTTGTTGTGAGATTATATAGTTTTGGAATATAACATTATTTTTAAGCCTTTTTTAACATATCTAGCAGATCCTTTGCACAACTTATTAAAGGTACTAATTTTACAATATATAGACTATTTATTTGGGTTTAGGTTTCTAAAAGGGGTATTAGTTTTTTGCATGAATAAAAATTTAAAATGAATAACAAAAACCTGCCAACCTTTTTATACTTGGCAATGTTGTGTTTTCTTCTTTTTCAGAGGGCCAAGCCACTGGAATGGCATTTACGTCATTGGCACACAACCAGGCTGAGGTAGCTTCAGTAGCATAGAGCTGGATGGAAAAATAAACACATTTACTTTATTTAAAACTCTAAATTAACTAGTTTTCAATCAGTTACATAGATTTGACTTTCATGAGATGTCTCATCCAATGTCTTACTTTCAGCCCTCACCTTGAAGCCTTCTTCTTTCAGCTGATGTGCTGTAGCAAGGAAATTTGGTCGGAAAGATTGCTGGAAGGGGACAATATTAAAAAGAAAAAAAATTTTATATATGGAAGAATAGTACAAAATCAAATAAGCTCCGAGATGATGAGTATCAGAAGTTTGTTGCCCTTAACTGAAGTTCTCTTTAACTTTAAATAAATCTTTAACATTTAGCCAATTACACATTCACACTGTATAAATAATATATGTTGAGATGTAGTAAGTAATTTTCTAGTAAAAACCTTGGTCTTTTTTTTTTTCACACAAATTCTTGGTGTAGCAGAACATGTGGCTAGCTATTTATTTGAACTGGATTGTTTAGTTCAGTTTTTGTGATTAAATGTCCAAAACACAATAAAGGTTTTTCATGAAGCACTTTTTTTCAATATGGAATTATATTTATGCAAAAAAAAAAATATATACATTTATTAAAAGGCTTATTTACAGGAGTGCCAGTCATTTAGCTCTGCTGTACATGTTCCCCTTGGAAAGAGTGTTTTTGATTTATTAAACACGTCCATTCTCGACTAATGATAGTTTAACTAGTTTAACAGTTTAACTTCTGGTTGCTAACAACCAGATCACTGAACTTCACTGAACTTCCAAACAGTGGTTATTTAAACACCTATCAAACTTATTATTGATTTTTTTTTCTTCAATATTCTGAAAAAAATTAATAAATACACTCAATTTACCTCCATCAAATGTTATTGTTATTACAGAAGAAATGTCCAAAATGCCTGGGAGTTGTTCAATATTATCAAATGAAATACCTATATCCAGTGTGATACTTTTTTTTGCCTTCAAATGATTCCAAGCCAGCAAAGGAATTTTGTTGTGTTTTATATGAGGATGCAAACAAGTTTTAGTTTCATGATATTCTTTATCAGTGCATGACAGAATACATGCATTTCTGTACACTATCTGTAAATGACATGCTATTTTAATTTTTGCCACTTTTCTAAAGTTTTTTTTTTTTACGTAAGGTAACAGCAGGTCCTCTGCAGTGTCTTATATATCAGCCTAACATATTAGAGCTTGAAAACCACAGAATTATCTTTTTATGTATCAAAAATATGTTTAATTCAAATCATGTTAGTTATCTTTTGTGTTTTAAGTTTTAGACAGTATCTCAGTAGAATTTATTCCAAATTTGGAGCCAGTCATACATTTAAGTTATATTAGTATTTTATGAAGAAGCTGAGAAATGGCAAGATGACATTATAAAGAGGCTGATATTCCTGAAAGATTTGGACTGCCTCTTTATTCTACACCTTGGTTTTGATGTCTTGTGCCGAGCAAAAACAAAAAGAAAAAAAGGAGCAAGTTGAATGTTGACCTGTAGGTGGCTGAATTGTTACCTGAATCCCAATCAAGATGCCCTTCTGTGGAAGCTTAAATCCTGTGGAGAGGATGGCCTTCAGGAAAGCTGAATAAATGTTTGGTCCAAAACAAGCTACCTAGATAAAGACAGTAATGAAAACATTTCCAAACTGTTAGAAGTATTGAATCCTGAAATGTGTCCTTGTAATTAGACATGAAAGAGTTTTACCAAAAGCTGAAAAAAAACAACAAACAAAAACAGTTGAATGAGACTGTATAACAGCAGCAAGCTTACTTCTCCAGTGGAAGCCATCTCACAGCGGAGAACAGGGTCTGCATCCCTTAGTCGTGGCCAAGAAAACATTGGTGCCTAGAAAAAGCAGAAACGTTCAATTTGAGGGAATAGGATGTTCCATTATGAGTCAGTTGATTGCTGCTTTTGAAATACAGTGTATCATTTTAAATTGGTTGTTCAGATATATATATGAAGCAGTCTACAAGAATACAAAAGGCAATACAAGTTCACTTTTTTTATCTAAACTTCCTCTAAAAAACAACAATTTCGGAAGACAGACAAAGAAAAAAGATATCCTTTTTAAATCTTAAACTTCTATAAAATCATCAATTCATTCTAGATCTGTCTTGCTGTTTCAACTTGTAGAATGTAATGTGTGTGTGGTTGTATGAATGTCACTTTAAAAGGCTGCTTCCTTTCAAGGAGCTTCTGTTGAATTTTGAAAATAAGTGAAAGTTGTCAATCATGGCCACCGGGTAAAATGAAGAGAGCTTTTATTTATTTTATGATATCAACGTTAAAAGGCTAATGTTAAACTGACAACAGAACCAATTTTTCAGCTTTAATCATGAGTAAAAGCAAGCCATGTTGGAACTGAATCGAAGCAAAACCCAAAAATGTTTCTCTCTAGACAGCTTAAAGTGGACTTTTTACCCTCAATATGAAGCCCATCGCGGAGATGCATGGAAATGGTATGGGATATAAAGAGAGTATTTTATTCCATCACAAAACAACAAGGGGTAGATGAGAAAGGCTTGCGCACAGTTTTATATAAAGTGGGGGCTGTATTAAATGATAGACCAATAACCGCTTGTTCTGACGATCCCAATGATTTAGAGGCTCATTTGTTCCAATTAAAGAGTATTCCTCTATACTCAGAAGTATTGTATTTGAATTTTTGGTACAGCTGTTTGGTGAAGCAGTGGATAGGGCTGTTAACTCTCAGCAAGAAGGTTCACTGTTCAATTTCCTTCCCAAGGTCTTTCTATACGGACTTTGCATGTTCTCAACATGAATGTGTGGGTTCTCTCCGGGTTCTCCAGCTTCCTCCCACAGTCCAAAAACATGACTTTTAGATCAGTTGGCTTTACTAAATTATACTTAGGTGTGGGACTGTGTGTGCAAGGTTGTGTGTCTCTCTGTTGCTCTATGACAGAAGGGCAGATGGCAAACTGTTCAAGGTATACACCGCCTTTTGCCCAAAGACTGCCGGAGACCCTACCAAAATAAGCAGGAGAAGATGGATAGTTGGATGGTTTGGGAAGCTAGAAGGCCACAACACTGTTGGAAAAGCTTAGATTCAAAGACAACAGTGCAGTAAAAAATCATGCTTGGTGGGTTATCTACACTAATTAGAACAAGAAGCAGAGTAACTCAGCCATATCAAAAAAGTGACAACATCACAGTCAAAACAACCTTTAACAGTACTCTAGTTAATTGTATGTACTCTCTCTCCCTGCTGGACATCATAGATCATGTTTATCCCTTTTAACCTGCTAATCTTAAACAGGCAGTAATTCCTCCTCTTTTAAAGAAACTTTCTCTTAATTCTGATATTTTTTTAAATTGCAGACCTATATTCAAATTGCCTTTTATCTCAAAAAGTCTTCAAAAGTGGCTTACAAGCAATCAATGGCATTTGCTGAGGAATGTATTATAGTTTTTTTTATCAGGTTTTGGAGCATTAAAAAGCAATAAACCTTCCATTTTAAGAGTCTTTAATGACGTGCATTTAGCAACTTACTCAGGGTACTGTGTTATCTTTTTGCTTCTAGATTGAACTTCTGCCTTCGACAAAGATGACCAATACATTTTAATTTCTCGTTTGGAGGGGTGTGTGGGTGTCAGGGTGTTTGCATTACAGTGGTTCAGGTCTTATTTGGCAGAGTATCCTTTCCTTCAGTGTTTGGTCCTGCTTATTCTTAGGGCATTTTTTGGGAAACATGGAGTTTCCTTCGACTGGTAAACAGATAACTCCCAAGTCTATCTTGCTCTTAAGAAAGCTAAGGGCTTCTTATTAAATGTGCAGGTCAAATGTATTGATGATATAAAGGCCTAGATGACTTAAAACTTTTTACATTTGAATGAGCAAAAGAGATGGAAAACCACATGGTTTTTGCTGGCACATCCCATGTCTCCGACATAAACCTTGATTCTCTGGTACAATATGATAGGCAAGTTATCACAAATTCAAGATGAAAGTGATCTTAAAACCTTGAAAGCCAGATTAGGGTACTTGTTAAATCAAACTTTTTTTTCATTTGAGGCAGGTAGCTAAAGTAAAGCCATTTAATATCAAGACAGCTCTTTGAAACAGCAGTTCATGTATTTGTTGCATCTAGAATGAATTACTGTAACCCTTTATGTCTTCGAGTTAGTGATGCATACACCAGATGCCTGCAGGTTTTGCAAAATGATGAAGGATGACTTTTAACTAGAACAAAAAGGTTTGACCACATTAACTCTATTTTCAATTTTACCTCATTGTTTCCTATGTTTTAGGATCCTTTATAAAAATGATCTTATTTCTTTTTATTCCTTTTAATGCCCCCACCCCACCTTTCTGAGTTGCTGAACTGTCTTACAACTGCCCACTGCCAATTGGTTGGTAGACCTTGAGGAATGATCCCCTCAGGATATGCAAAACCCTTATGCAAACAGGCAGCCTTTGAAAATAGCCTTAAACTGAAAGAGAGGAAACCTGCCTGACATCGAAGGGTGGATTATTCCACAACTGTGGAGCAGTTAGAGCAAAAGCACAATTTCATCTTAGTATCTGTTAAAGCAACACAAAAGTAGCTAAGGAGTAGGAAATGTATTTTTGAAGAAACATTTTCATTCATTTTTATCACCATCATCACATTTTCCTGAACATATTTCTTTATAGTGCTACAAATCTAATCTTATTACTGCATCTATGACAATCTGGTATGATTTATCAGGTTTTTTACTTTTCTCTCACATTGAAAGTACTTCTGGATCAGAGTTCATCTTGTGTGTGCGCTCTGTCAGCTCATGCCAGCAGTTGATAATAGCAGCAGGGACTTTACATTGGACATGGTTCTGCTGGAGGTTTCTTGTACAAAGGTAGTTTTCCTCTCCACTGGCACTACATGCACTCTAGGTAGTGGGGATTACTGCAAAGTCTACCAATGACTGTCCACGGTCACTTGATGCTCATCCAGTGGGAATTAATTCTGCAAGTCATTGACTCAATAAATTAACTTTATTTAGAATGTAACCTTCTGAAAGAAGACTAACTAAAAACTAGTTAGTTATAACTAAATTTGACCTAGTAGAATAATTAAACGTAAGTAATAATAATAGGCCATAAAAACAATGTAAAAGTAGGAATAATTAAAAGAGACTGAAATTGACAGGGGACATGAAAAGAGAAGGACACAAACAGTAGGAAAGGAAGAAGATACAATTGTGAAAGCAGAAGATAAGATCAGAAAAAAAGGAACAGAAAGGTTCAGAAACATGAATAAACAGTGATTTCCTCTCGCTATTGTATTAAACAAAAAAGTAAGAAAAGTCAAATGTCATTTGGGAAGCCATTCTTATTGCTCCACTTAAAAATTGCAGAACCCTTATTACCTTGTAGAGAGCAAGCGGTGGTGTGGTGTTGTGTGATTTAGGTGGCCATTTCCATACACAGACAGATACACACATACAGGCAAGAGCCACTGGGGGAGATTCATCCTTGAAGAAGGCTATCTAATCAGTAAATGTAATGTTAGCATGCTAATGCAAGAAGAAGTGAAGAAAAGTGAAGGAAATGCACAGAGGGAACCAGAACAGCTTATCATGCCTTTGTTTAAAGAGTCAGAGACAGACGGGGATGTAACCAAGAAAGAAAATGAAACAGGGGGGAAGAACATGTACATTGGGAATAACAATGAGAGAGAATTTTCTTTGAAGGCTTAAAAGCAGATGCAAGTAAAAAACCAAGTAGAAAAAAAAGACATAGGCAACCATTCTAACTGGCTAATTTCACCACCCACCACAATAAATAAAGAAACCAAGCCTGCAGGGGGTTCTCTCTGTCATTAAACCTAAGAAATAACCTTCAGTGAAAATGAGGTGAAAGTGTAAATGCACAAAAAAGGCGAGGAAAGAAAAAAGCCACAGCAGCAGTAGAAAAATAAACAGTCACATGCAACTTTAAGATACAACGTAAGACATAAAAGCTTTTTTACTTTTAAAAATATCCCACAGTTACAAATATGTGCTTATGAAATTACAGGATTTTCTGGCGCAATAACCACGTTTTTTAACCAAAACATCAAATCCCACTAGCACATACTGTAAGAAGGACTTCCAAATTCCCCAATTCTTTGCTGACTGCCCTCTCCTGAGCATTACTGAGAGGCTTCAAAGCATGAACAATGTTATTATGGGACACCAGATGTTCTAATGAACAAAGCATTTTTGTTTAGTGATGGTTCACCGAGTTGGAGATGGGAGTGGTCCAATTTAAATCTCTCAATAGATTAAATAAATTTAGTTTCATGAAATAAAAATGAATGAACATTTAATATTGTTTACAAACAGAATCTTATTGAATATTAATATAACCATATAAATGCTAAAATTATTTATTGGTGAGCATTAATTTGATGTCATTCAATTTATTAAAAGAAAATTAAAAGCCTAGCCCAAATTTACTACATTTGCTACAATTGCTAATCCTTGAAGTGGGTAATAGTGGCAGTTGGGGGGTTAACTTGTCATAGCCTCTGCGTCATTATGCAAGATATGTGGAACATCCTGGACAAGGTTTAAAACAACCACTATTTTGTCAAAAAAAATATTTTTCTCAATTAGATGTACCAATGTCTTAGAATACACTGGAGATTTTCCACTTGAAATTCACTTAAAAGAATCTGTGAAGGAAACTATGGTATAAGATGAAAAAAAGTATTTAAACTCCCGAAGTGCAGAATTAAAATAGCAGTGGAAAAAGGTTTAGTAGGTTTAATTGCTTTAACTCTCGATTTTTTCTACTTCTTTTAAGAAAGATATGCACTTTTCAACATGCTTTTACCACACTGTTGGTAAAACCAGCGACAATTGTATTATAATTTAAACTTCTATTACATTGTTACCTTTAGCTATATATATTTAGCAACTGTAAAGTTAAAATAATTTTAATCCAAATATGAATAAAATATCTTTGGTTCATTTTAAATAACTAATTGATTGGATGCATTGAAGTTTTACCGATGTTAATATAAAGCACCAAGGGTTCCAAATATAGTAACTGTTTATTTATTTTGTCAAACAAAGTAAAAATATCATAGTACTACCAAAAAGTATTTTTGGTAAAATAACTTTATATAGCTGGCTGCAAAGTGATGCAGCCTATCACCCATTGAAACCAGCACCCTTCTCATGGATGGAAGGATAACTTAAAGTATAGTGGAGGATTTTCATAAATTTTTTAAAAGACACGCCCTACACATGCACAACCCTGTACCCGCTCCCGAGAGGGTACGGGTAATAAAAGCATGCGAGAGCATGCATGAGCCCAATTCTCCTTGTGCACGCTCTGCTTAAAGTTGCTGTTTGCATCGCTCATACAAACTTATTTTCCAAAAGAAGATTTGTAATTTTTTCACTATGTCAAACTCACCATCAGTGAAAATGGGGACCAGTACGTAGGACCGCCTTACATAAACATACCAACAGAACGTTTGACAATTAGAGGGACCACTTATTTTGATGACCCACCTGCAAAAAGAACATCCTCCACTATACATTAAATATAAAATAAATGTAAATAACCAGTGAAAACTGGTGACAATACATCTGCTGCACCACTGACAGATTTTTCCAGATTTGCTTTTTAACATACACTTTGGTTAAGTAAACTTTCCAAGATATTTTTCTTCCCCACTGCACTCGAGAGTGACACAATATCAAATATCATATGGTGTTTAATGTTCTTCTTTGAGTATAAATAAGTCAACCCTGATAATGCTCATATGACTTTATATTTTATATGAAAACAGAAATTATACCACAGGGATTTGTTAATAAAAATGAAAAAAAATTGAAGCCTTATAGAAGACAATGCCAGAGTAAAAAAAAAATGAGCAGCAACTAAGAGTTTCCAAGGAAATGAGACGCACTGTAAATGATCTCTCTGGATGATGGTGACTTGTAGTTTGAATGATATAGTGTGGCTGTGAGAGATGCAATATATATTGAACACTCTTTTAGTTTAGCTGGAGATACTGCAAGTTGTTTACAGTACCTGCTTAATGTTATTATGCCAATAATGTGTTTAACAGTAAGAATTAAACTGCCATTATTTTGTTTTACAAGCTGCAATACATTGTAGCAGAGTTTCCAGCACAGTGCTTATTGGTTAGGAGAATGAAGTATGCATCACTGAATCCATGTACACTTTAGAAGGCTTTTAAGTCATGCACCAAGAGAATTTAGAGATTCTATTAATATTCCTCACCATTGGAAGAAGGGAAATTGAAAACTTTTGGTGGCAGGGAAGAGTGGGGGAATATACCTGCATGATTGGTTCCAAACTACAGCCATTGTTACAGTAACTCTCTTGTAATTAGACTGAGAAAATATTTTTGACAAAAAAGGTTTAGAGCAGCTGGGGACAAGTAATCTCTCTCATACTATAGCAATGTAAGACTTCAATTCAGTAAGGAAAATGTACCTTCTTCCTCCCTCATCACAAACACAGCAGTAATTAACAGTATGAAGCAGTAGCCTTTTATGGGTTCCAGTGGAAATTCTTTTTGTCGGACAATATCATTTAAAACCTTATGCATGCACTATAGTGCAGTCATTCAGCAGAACACTCCAAGCTGGCAGTGGTTCAGAGAAACTGTTTGATACATTAATTTATTTTCAGCTTAAAGCTATAATCACATTTTGTAACATTTGGATCACTGGGCTTTGTAGAATGTAACACAAACAAATACTTAAATTTTATAGTGAGATTATAATTCAGGTCTATTAATTTTATTTATATAGTGCCAATTCACAGCACATGTCATCTCACAGCACTTTACAGAGACAATTAAACTAGATCATACAGTCAGATGGATTCAAAATTTTCTATCCAAGGAAAACCAGCTGATTACATTGATTCATTGAGTCAACAGCAATCCCTCACACACAGTATGCATGTAGCGACAGTGGAGAGGAAAACTCCCTTTTAACAGGAGGAAACCTCCAACAGAACCAGGCTCAGTGTGAGGCTGCCATCTGCCGAGGCCGACTGGGGTTCAAGGAGACAGAAGCAGAGATACAGAAAGAAGCAGAGATACAAAAAGCAACTGTCAAGCAGCTCCACAGGCAGCCCCATCCAGGAAACACACAGCCAGGCAGATGAGCTTGGAGCCAGCCCCCACGTCAGAGAGGAAAGGTTCTGGCCTTCCATTACCCTTTTTATGGCCTCAGATACCCAGTTTTAAATATTGTCACTAAAAACTGTTATAACATATTCAAACTGGTACCCTGTTGCAGCTTGAAATGACGTACCCTTGCCTACAGTATAAAAAGGGGAAACTTAGCACTACCGTGAACAATAGATTTTCTATTTCATTCAGGTCTGGACTTTGACTATGCCCCTCCTCAACAGGGGTATCAGTAGGGCATTTTAAGGGGGGCTATACAAACTAACATATAAATGATTGTAATTGTTGATTGGAGCATATTCAATCAAAATTGTAAGAAATTGATCTCATGTTAAATGACCTTAAAATATTGAAAAGAATAAACAGAACACAAGTGTGTAATGGCCACAGTCATTTGAAAATGTTGTTAAGAGGTTAAGTGGACCGACCTAATTAAAACATTAGTCAAATACAACACAAGTAGACATAATGCAGTTTATACATTCAAATTATTTTTTTATATTAAGGGAGAAAAATCCACACTTTTTTACCACAGCACATATACAGAAATTAACTTGACCAAAATATTTAGAAAAGCAGTTTAATAATATTTTAATTCAAGTAATTTTTTTTTTTAAGTTTATGGGGTTTTAAATTACAACCATTTTAGCCACATTTGGGCTCAAACTGTTATCTGTGCAACTTCCAAATAATGGGCAGCAACAATTATTGTATTATGAGCAGAAGACATGTCATTACTCTTTATGTTGGTCAGTCTTCTATTCAGTTTATTGTGTTCCCAAATATCATTAAGGGTCTTGCTGTGGGGATGATGAAGGAAGAATGGACCAACAAACATAATTCCTATATTTTGTTGTTGTACAGTATTAAACATCTAATGTTTGCTTAAACAAAAAATAGATTTATTAGACTTTTTAGGGGGTTCTCTCAATATGTGGAAGGTTAAGATATTTAAAGCCTTGTGTGGTTTTAAAACAGAAAAATTGTTTACATTTCTCTACTCTCAGTAACCTTCATACTGTAGGTGGGCAGCATACAGTATTTGTGCTTAAGTAACAATAGTACTACTTCATGATATTTTTACTCAACTAAAAGTAGCAAAGTAGCCTTTAAAGAAAGTACTCAAGTAAAAAAAGGATTTGGCAAAAACACTATTCAAGTACTAAGTAACTGACTTTACTTTCAGCCCATGATCAAGTCAATAGAAATCATATTTCTGGAGTTATAAAACTTACTAAATCATTAGGTATAGTATGTTATAACAGGTAAATCACTGTGTACCATTTACTGTATTTTAAGGGGGACTGAGCAGACAGAAAATAAAATTTAACCGATAAGTCTTGGTTACAAATATGAAGAAAGTGTCTCTCAATAAATAATAATAATAATAAAAAATAAAAATAGAAAAAATTGTAAAAAGTACAATGTTTTAAAACTACTCCTAAGAGTCCATTCTTTAAACAAGTTACTCAAGCAAACGTAACTGAGTAAATGTAACTACCTACCTCTAGTAAACTGTCTGTCTATTCCACAGGCTCCATGGTGCTATGCTTATAAATTAGTTAAAGTAATAAAAAAATGTATTTCAATGTTTCTACTATAAAGATATTTCCTTAATTGTAACTTAAAATATGTGTTTATTCACCAGTATGATCAGTACATTTCAATTATCCTTTAGATTAGTAATAAAAAATCTTACACATTATCAAGGGTCGACCTATTCCATAGTTTGGAAACATTTTCCCACAAGTCAGATAAGCACAATGGTCAACACGGCCCTTGCCTTTTAAATAACAGCCACTTAGCTCAAAGCAGTGTCAAATGGGACACATGAAGTAGCACTTGGAGATGATGACTACTTAGGGTAGGCTATAAAACCCACCATGGCACACTAAAAAGACAATGTGACCAAAAATACTGACTGATAACTACTTGACGACAGCTGCATTCTGTAATCAAGTAGCTGCATTCTGCCCCTCTTCCCCATTTGGGCAGAGGAACAGAAACAGAGCATTTTGACTGACCATAGAGTCTTTCTGAGGCTATTGGTTAGGCTGGATGGGTTCTTAGAGTGCTCCATCCAGTGTTAGTCTGGGACACATAAAGAACAAAAAATAAACTATGATACTAAAAAAAACTCCTGTTCTTACAAGTGCAATTGACACTGGTTCCACTCTTGTCTTAATCATAAGTTCAATAAGGAGGTATATGGGAGAAGGCCATTCTCATTTCAAGTACTACAAAAAATACACACCAACGGTTTGAACTACTTCCACCACAGGTTTATTTCTTAGTCTTAATTTTTGGAACTTCTGTTTCTTAGAAGCACTTATCTGTGGCAATAGTCTGGAGCACCTGTTGCCAATCTTTCTATTGGTAAACCAACTGATACTTTTACTTCATACATTTAACAAGTGTTATGTCTGTTCAAATCTGGCCAGCAAAACAAGCTACCAGAATAGACTCCACTTCCCCCACTCCACTTCCATTCACACCAGAGTGAGGAGCAAGAATTTTTTTGCAATGATTCAAGCACACCTGCTGTGAGGTTCAAAATAAGGGAAGAAAAGGAGCCAAAAATTTGCCTGCCCAGAAAAACACAACCCCCTTAGGATACCCTAAGGCAGATCTAGGCCCAGGCAATGCTTCCCCTTCTTTCAAAACCCCCAAATGGACAACATCAAAGCCCTACTTGACTACATTGGCAGCAGCTGCTCCTTCCCAGGCTTTCAGGTTACCAGGAGCCCACAAGACAATATTGGGACAAAATCTGCAATGATGTCACTCTCCTCTCTAAGAACCAGGTGAGCTGCTCTCAAAAAGCCAGTTTAAGTTTAGTGAACTATAATAATGTGTTAACGCTGGCCACAAAGTCTGTGGCAAAAGCATTGAATTTATATAGTAACCCTACAAAAACCGAGTGGACAAGAGTGGTAAAGAGGTCAGCTGTGAACTCAGTGCGATGAAAGCGGTCACCTCCGAACTCTCACCAAGTGGTTCGAGTCGAGCTGAAAAAATATGAACTTTTCTACGAAGCCACATTGCGGCAACCATTAAGGTTGTAACGTAGATTAAAGGAGTGCAGGAGAGACAAAGCTTTTCTTTTAATAAAAACAGAATATAAAAATAATCTTGAGAATAAAACATGAAATGCTCTTTAGAGGTTTTTAGGTCGCTTTTAAAAAAAATCAATCAATCAATTTTAAGAACTGTTGATTATTAGTCATTCTAGCTCAAGTTCAGATCCAGCTGCTGCCTCTCTGCAGGACTGGTGCTCTCAGCACAGCTAGATAAAGGAAGTACCACATAATCCCATCATTACTCAGATGTAGTTTTTTGGAATAGGAGGTGTTACTCTCCAAACTGTTACTGTATCTGGAGAATCTGGTTGACCAACTCCGATAGTGCCATTGTTGAGCTTTCCACAGCAAAAAAAGCTCTGTGACTTGCGCAATAAAATCATAGTTTCCCGTGCTAACTAGAACAGAAGCTCAAGCTCCTCCCAGTTGATGATGCAGTCCACAGTTAGAACAGTTAAATGAATAAAATAAATAAGACATTAAGCACAATCCAATCACTCCAACAACTCTGTCCAGCTTTTCCTATGCCCTATATCCTCAACATGCTGTTTGATCTGCAACAGAAATAACTTCTCCTTTATGGGGGTTTTTACTCATGCAAAACCTGTAATAAAGCCAAGATTTGTTAAATAAATGGCCAAACTGTTTTAACTGATTCTTGAAACTAAGAGGTAAATCAATTTCTTCAATTAATGCACTACTTGACCTGTTATATGTTTAAATACAAAGCTATGCCTTTATAGGGCATGATGTTTTGAAACCTTGCTCTGTGATGTTTCAAGTTAAGGATAAGTGTTTCCCGAACCCTTATCCCTAAACATTTTAATGTGTCACCATTAAATGGGCAATTAATTGCACTGGATTTTATTTGGATTTATTTATTGTATAAATCTGGTATTAAACAAAAGAATGTGCATACAAAATTAAAACCACCTGTCCTATTCTACAGTTTTATTAGATCTAATCCCAATAACACACAAAAAAGCATTAAAAAACATTCTTGGTTTAATGTGTCAAAATACATAAATTGCCAAGAAATACTGGAGGCCCTAAAGTTTGGATTCCCTTACCTTGATTCCAACATAGTCGACTGGAATGATTGGTTTCTCCAGTGAAGGCAGACAAGACTCATCTAAAGGCTCTCCCACCATCACTTTAGTCGCTACATTGATAAAGTCGACACCAATTGTTTTAGATACAAAAGGGAACGACCGCGATGCCCGCAGATTACACTCTATTACCTACAGGGGAGACAGGACACAAGCAAGACATAGCTTTTATTAAAAAGTTAAAGTTATTTCAGCCTTAGGGTTTAAAAGTTAAAACTGGAAGCTTAGAGAACTACATTTTAAAAATTCATAAACATAATATTTGACTGTATGACCTGGTGAACTGTAAGGTGCTTTGAGATGACATGTGTTGTGAATTGGCGCAACATAAATAAACTGAATAGAATTGAATAATATACCTTTAGCCAAATCACAGATAGATACATTAATACATACATGCATATATTTATGTGCAATCGAGCTGAAACATCTAGAATGAAAGCATCACTGATCATTACATCTCTCCAGCCTGACAAGTCATTTTGAACATAAAGTGATTTCAATTTTTAAGAAAACTACTTTTGCTGCAGCACAGTGTGAAAATGTCAATATATCATTTGGTCATACCAAGGGGGCATATTACTTACCATGACATCGTTGCCTTTAATAAGGAATTGGGTATTAAAGGGCCCTGAAATTTCAAATGCTTGTGCAATTTTACGGGTGGCAAGTTTAACCTGAAAGCAGGAAAAAAGGGAAAACACATATTCAGAAAAGATACAAGGTTGTCTTTCGAAGTTTTATATACTGGAAAACATAGCTTAGGAAAAAACTGAGCATTTATTGCCATTACTTTGTGATTTCCTTTGTTCAATTAAGAAATGTGCCTCAACTCTGCTGTCATTCGATATGTCAGAGTATCTTACATGCCTCAAGAGGAAATTAAGAAGTAACAAAATTAAGAAAAAAAATGTTTATCCAGGTTTTGTTTTAATTGAATATCCACAAACCCTAACATAATCTGACTGTAGTGCGGTGAACTACAGTACCAGTAACCAAAAAAACTAAAACTGAGATGGCAAAAATCAAAACTACCTCCATCAGATGCATGAGGAGGCAAAGGTCAGGAAATTATAAAACATGACTGCAAGCCCCTATAAAAAGCCTGAAATGAAAAAACAAAAGTTGTGTTTATGCCTCAAAGTGTAGACCTTAACTTAGGAAAGGGTGGAAAAAAGTCATTGACTCTTGGAGGATCGCTGCAATAAAGCTAGTGTTTAATTCACTGTTAGCTTATGAATTCAGAGCTCAGTGATTTCTTCAAGACCTTGTGAATAGTTTTTAAACGGAGTCTTCAGAATTCTTATTTCTTTTTAGAAAGCCACAGACCAAAGACTTGTTAGTCATTTAGTTTACATTTCAAATGCATCATGTTGTGCTACAAAGAATAATTTTGCTGTAAATATAACATAGAAATAAGCATTCATCATCAGCACTTAGTAACGACACAGTCAAGGAACACTATGGACAGCGGAAACATGCTAGACGAGGACAGCTTTTTGCCGTCATCTTTTCTTTATTTAAAGGAGGAAAGCGAGGACAAAGTTTTTTAGAAGAGAATGCCAGGGCGGCATAAGCTTCGTTTGGTGTAGAAGGCTTACAGCCCTACATGTTGGAGCCCTTGCCTTGCAACGCTGCCAGTTCTGTAAGCTCTACGCCTGCTGAAGACACAGACGTCCATTCCTGTGAACACTGGGACTTAACTCAATGGTAAAGTAAATGATTCTTATTTCTTATCTAAACTGTTGCGTATATTAGCTGCGACATATGACTCAAGATGCTATGACCGAAAAAATTTGATTGAAAGATGACTGTTGATATATGACTGGCTGAATTTAGGTGTACAAGCTGACATATAACTAACTGGCCTGCATAAAATAACAAAACCCCCGACCACAGATTTTATGAAAGGATTTTATTTATTTTTTTTAATAGAAATTTTCTAACTTTTGGGACAATATGGTCTGATAAAGAGTACATTTATTTACATGTTTAAGCCAGAATGATAAAAAAATTAAATGCGAGTTCCCTATTACTTTAATTGTATTTTTAACATATGGAGTTGATCTCAGCTGCATTAATGCAGAAAACAGCTTACTATGTTGTTTTTGAATGCACATATACATTTTCCAGTGTGGAATATTCATTCAACATTAAGCTATCATGATTAGAGAAATGCAAGAATAA
The DNA here is from genome assembly GCF_016077235.1 of Cyprinodon tularosa. Taxonomy (NCBI): domain Eukaryota; kingdom Metazoa; phylum Chordata; class Actinopteri; order Cyprinodontiformes; family Cyprinodontidae; genus Cyprinodon; species Cyprinodon tularosa. Next base: position 94,542 of record NW_024039375.1, read on the forward strand.
CATGCATGAGTCGTCACAAATTTCAACTTGAGAGGATTTTTCACAACTCAAACAGGCTAAAATACTATAAACAAAAAATGCTTAAACTGATGAATAAAGGCTCAAACTGATGTTTTTCAATATGTACTGTGATGAGGAGGGGAGGTGCATTTCACTGTGAGGTGTGAGGTGGGACCGGTGGGGACAATGGTACTGATTATTGGGGGTTTTGTGGCTGGGGGGTGGTGTAAATATGGATTTTAGCCTGATGTGTTTGTGTAGGTATGTATATGTTGATTTATATGTATGTATGTAGATGTATATATTTTTTGGGATTATGTGTTCCTGACGTAACCAAAACTACTGCCCTCTGAAGACACACCCCTCTGGTGGAGGTTTTAAAAGAGGTGACTTCCTGTTCAACTTCCAATTTTGCCGGTGGCCCTATGCTGCGTAATGCTAGTCTGAGTGCTTCCAAGCTGAACGCTATGCTAAGTAGCAACTAAATCCCTCCAGAGAAGTCTACCTTGGCTGGACCGAGTCAGACTGCCTTTTTCCTGTGATTCAGAAGGAGCTGAATGGTTTGTTTTTATTCTTCCTGCGATTCCAACAAAGTTGAAAGCAGTGTTCCCTGAAGTCTGCTGCAGCAGAAAAAGAGAAGAGCTAATTCAGCTCTGCTAACCTAAATCTAACCACTCAACAAAGTGGTCTCAATTGCTGTTCACCAAAGGACCTTTAGACCTATTACAGCCTGAGACGGAGAGGCGTAGAAGCACAGAGAAACTGCTGATTGAAAGCTGTGTCTAAAAGCTAACTCCGTAGGTAAAAGGAAGAGGTCCCGTGCTACCGTAAGTTATAAAATTAACCCCCTTGCAAAGCTGCCTCTTATTATTGCATCAAATTGATCCAAAATCTCTTTGAGAGCAAATTTTGGACGAACGGACTGGACAGAAGACACGGCCTCCAGAGAGTAGGACTGAGCCGAAGACCTTCGCTCCACTATACCAAAACAGTAACATCATGCATAAGTGCTCGGCTTCGATGAACTAGGTATAATAGTCGTGTTTGTTTAACTGAGTGCTAATCCTCACTGCAGACTGAACCACTTACATGTGTCTGAAGCTAACTGCTGCATTGGACTGGCTAGCATTGGTGCTCCAGCACTCCAGCACCAATGCTAGCCAGCACCAATGCTTGAGGGTTTTGCTTCTATTTATGTTCAGATGAATTTAGTTAGTTTGGAAATTGGTATTTGGTTTTGTTGATGTTTACTAGTTTTATTTGTGTGTATTTTGTTGATTCATTGTCTGAAATAAATTCATATTCATTCATTTATTATCACTACGTTTATTGGATACACCTTTATTATTTGATTTTATGCATTGTTTTGCTTCTAAAATGTGTGATAGATGCAAATGCTCCTTAGAGAATAATGGTTTCACTTGACATGATAGTAGAACTTATTTTCTCCATGTTGTTGGTTGTATACAAATGATCTGAATTTCTCATTCTTAACATGAAAAAGTTAACACCATTGTAATACAAAGAAGTCATTATCAAGTTTAAAGAACTATTTTCAGAGAATTTAAACTCTGTGACAGGATGTTTATCCTTCTGGGATTTTCAGCTTCATTCAACAGATTTTATGTTTTTCAGGCAAAGTCTGATCTTACATTCTTAAAGTCACAGCTAAGATCAAAATGTAGTGACTCCAAAACAATTTTCTTAATCAGTTTCTGTGAAGATTTAATGAGGGAGTGTAAATTGTATCTTTAGGTTCTGCTTCAAGATACAGCATCTGTTTACAGACGGTATTCGACATACTTTTCAAACAACTATTTTTATTTTCTCAAACCACTCTGACAGATGTCCTTAGGACATGACATCAGCGGCTCTTTTGCCATTTTCACTTTTTTGAGAATCTACAATATGGGAGTGAGTTTGAATTCTAGTAATTTGCGGTCTCTAAAACATTCAGACCTGACCATCTCTTTGGTCTAAAGTTTAGCAACTGTAGATGTCAATGTCAAGCACTTACTTCTTAGTGAGTCATGACTGATTAAGCTTGTAAAGTCTTCCTTTTCTTTTACTAGTATACAATGTTTATTTGACACCAGTTAGACTGAAAAGTGCTTTGATGTTAATAATTCTTTTTTTGGGGGGGTAAAAAGATGAGTTTATACAAGATTATTAGTTAAATTTACTGTGATTCTACAACAGCATTTGAACTATCATGAAGATCACAGAGACTAAGGGGCAGTATTAATCTAGTGTGGAGGCCTAAGCAATCAAGCATCAATGGTAATGAAACTGTTCAGCACAGTAAAGTCTGTTCTGTTTCAGCAAAGACAGCAAGGCTTCCCTTTCCCCAGATACCTCATCCAGTTCTTTAGGCTGAGGCATTCAGGGGTGAGCCAAGAGACATCCCTCTAGTCATTTCTGGGCCTTTTACCAAGGGGACTTGCTTTGAACTGTACTGTACATACTTTGGAGGCATTCAGGGATCTGCAACAGATGTCTGAGCTTCCTCCATTGACCCTTATTGATGTGAAGCTGAAGTAAATCTACATCAAGCCTCTGTCTGATAGCCAAACTTCTCACCCTACACTAAGGGAGTGCTTAGCCACCCTGTGAAGGAAGAGTATTTTGGCCTCTTGTATTCAGGATATTGTCCTTTTGGTCATGGCTGTGATTTCTGCATTTAAAGCCACACAGGTGTGGTAAAAAAACTATATTTAATTAATTCATTTTATTCATGTAGTGTTTTGTTTACAGAGCCATCTCTTTATTTGGAATTCATTAATCGCCACTACATTGTATTCCAAAATTTGTGTGCACATATTGGTTTAGCCTGTTTTTGTTATAATTGTGTTTAAACTATACTCTGTTTGTGTTTTGCGGTTGGGCCAGTCCCTAGGCTGAGGAACCAGCAGCTAAGTTAATTTAGCTGAGATAATTTTAGCTGAGTTAATTTGGACCAAACCACATCGGTGCGATGAGGGGATTATAATTCATTAAGTTAACTTAAGCTTTGGTATGTTATTCCTAATGTGTTACTTTTGTAGATTGATCAGCCACTATTTAAGTTAATCTTTGTCTCATTAAGGGAGTTAAGTTTGTTTGAGTTATTCTTGTTCTGTTATTAGATATTTTGAGTAATTTTTGTTTCCTTGACCTCTTTTCTGGATCAATTTCTTGACCAAATCTTTACCTGTTACATTTGATCTTTTTTGGGTTAAATAAAAGAACCCTGTTTTTTAGGCCTTTACACCTCTACCTGACTGCCCTTACTGCTTGGTCCATCACAATGGTCTATATTTCACCACAACGTACCATTGTCTGTCTGTTAATCTCTTACTCCATTCTACCTTCACTCATTAAAAGAACCCCAGATACCCAAACTCCTCCACTGGTGGCAGGAACTGTCCTCTGACTAAAGCCATGGCCTCTAGCTTGGAGTAACTGATCTTCATTGTGACTGATTCGCACTCGGCTATGAACCGACTCAGCACTGCTGTGAGTCTTGAGTCAGGGGGTCAAAAAGGCGAGAAGGATCATGCTCCCCAAGGGTAAAATTTTGCCAATCTAGTAAAGTCAAGTTGAACGATGAGGCGAAGTTACAATCTAGTGTGAATTTTAAATATTTATACATAGTCAGGAATGAAAGTGGTTTTAAATTCATAAAGCAAAGAAATAGAGCATTTTTTTCTACTTTGCTGATGACCAAGTTTTTTTTTCATACAGTTTATCAAGCTGCAAGTGTAGAAACAGCTTGGTGCATAGCTGATCTTAATGAGCCTTTCAGACAGGATGCAACGCACACATTGTTATGCTATGAAACCCATTATTTTTAATGGTTCACACCATTCAAGCACTGCAGGTAAAGTAGTTTGCTAGAGTTTAGTGTGCCATACATGTATTGAGCATACATGTAATAGACTTGAATACATCAGTCTTATTATAGACTTAGATTGGCATCTGACATGAGATGAAAAGCATCCTTACAATACTGAATACCACTGATGATGGTTTTCTCTACTGGCTTCCTTTCACGTCTGCACATAATGTAGGTAGAAAATTTAGTAACTAAAAGCTAATGTTAGCTTAGGTAAGTATACATAGCCTTAAAGGAATAGTACACCCAAAACATGATTAGCCTTCATTTTCTACTCACCTCCATGCTGAACAACACTCTGGAGTACTTTTTTGATATCTCAAATGCATCTGGAGATCTGGGAGGCTTCTTGCTGTCTGCTGACATTCAAATAATGGAGGTCCATGGCGCCCGAGACAGAAAGGTCCATAAAAGTCCACAAAAACGTGTCAATATTCCTCCATACTGCTCGTCCAATGTAATCCAAGTGTCCTGAGTGGGTAGCATCCAGAATTTACTCGAAACGAAGTCATTTAGAATGTTTTTAGAGCATAAACAGTAGTGTATAGGATTTCCTAATAGCGCCCCCATGCGCGCTCACGATTCTACGGAAGCCAGCAGACCAAACCGGAAGAAAGTGCGCATTCAGCGTCTGGTCTGCCGATAATGCAAGCGTAGAAGAAGAAATGTGCTGTTTACCTGTGCAAAGAAAGAAACAACGAAAGAAAAATGTCTGAGGACTTCAGTGTTGAGGAAGAGCATGAGTTCTTTGCCGAGCTGAATGCGCTGGTTTGGTCTGCCGGCTTCCGTAGAATCGCGAGCGCGCATGGGGGCGCTATTAGGAAATCCTATACACTACTGTTTATGCTCTAAAAACATTCTAAATGACTTTGTTTCGAGTAAATTCTGGATGCTACCCACTCAGGACACTTGGATTACATTGGACGAGCAGTATGGAGGAATATTGACAAGTTTTTGCGGACTTTTGTGGACCTTTCTGTCTCGGGCGCCATAGACCTCCATTATTTGAATGTCAGCAGACAGCAAGAAGCCTCCCAGATCTCCAGATGCATTTGAGATATCAAAAAAGTACTCCAGAGTTTTGTTCAGCATGGGGGTGAGTAGAAAATGAAGGCTAATCATGTTTTGGGTGTACTATTCCTTTAAAGTCTATCAGGCCGATTCCTTCAACATCCAGCCACGTCCAAGGATTCAATTCAAATCACTGTTATCTGCATGCAGGTCAGCACACAAAACCTGGTCTTGTCAGTACAGTCCAATCAGGTAGCAGTATTCCTGCTAATAGTTCAATGCTGTAGCTCTAGCAGGAAAATCCATCCATCATCTCCCACTTATTCCGTCAGGGTGGTGGTGCTTTTCGCCAGAATTCTACAAGCGAGAGGCGTGGTTCACCCTGGACAAAGTTGTCATTCTGTCACAGGGCAACACATGCTGGTGAAGATTCTCAGTCATCCAGGTAATAGTCATTCCAAAAAAAGTATTTAAGAAAAAAAACAAAACACTGGACTTTGATTCCAAGTTTGAAGACATTCAAAATGTCCCGTTAGGAATGGGGAGTCTTTAGGGTTGTTTTTTTAACCCAAAACAAGGTTTTTGGGCTACTGTTTAAAGCTTCAAACTCAATGTTAATTTGAACCTTTTGAATTGAAAAAGCTTCCTGGATGGGAGGTGAAACGTCTTCAAACTTGCAAACAAAGTCCAGTGGATTCTTTTTTTTACTTTTTTGGAATGACAGGGCAACTCACAAACACAAAACCATATACAACCATGCACACTTACACCCTCAAACCTAAGGACAATTTAGAGATACCAGTTAACCTAACAGTCATGTTTTTGGAGTATCGGGAGAAACCGAAGTACCTGCAGAGAACCCACATATGCTAACGGATAACATGCAAACTCCATGTGGATAGAACCCGGAAACTTCTTTTTGAAAAGCAACAGCTCTAAAAACTGTGCCACTGTGCAGCCATAGTAGGCTTTTTAAAATCAGCATCCCCTATTTCAAGCGCACACAAACACCCTCTGCTCACTATCAACTGGGCTTTGAGCCGCTCTCATGATAAACCGAACTTCTCCACTCCCTTTTTTATCAATTAGATCCAAAGAATCAGGTAGGTGACAGATTTGGAATTCTAAACAGCACATTTTGTTGAAAGGTAAGCACGTAATTTGCAAGAGGCAAAGACAACACTCTTCTGATCCCCAAACAAGACCTCCTTTGGTCCTTGGCTGTCAACATCAGTTTATCTTTGACCAATAGTAGGATGGCAAAAATATTAACCTTCTCTAAAGCTCCCTGGCTGATGGACTGGGTTGGAAGGATCAAGGTGGCATCCCCTGAGTGTACACCAGCATCTTCTACATGCTCTGTTATAGCATGGACAAGAACCTAGAAAGAAAGATGTTAAAATAAGATATGTTAAAATTAATAAAAAAAAGAATCAATTCTCCTAGTAAAGACATAGCTTTGCAAAGCAAAAGAGAGGCCTTCCCATCACTACTTATCTTTCCACAGCTATTCCTTTGAGATTACAAAAAAGCTTTAGGCTACAAAACGTTTTTTTTTTTTTTTTTTTTTTTTTTTTATCTGTTTATACCTAAACTATGATGAACAATACAGCATGTAGTGTTAATATTTCCAGAGCTGATTCAACATCAAATTTAATAAAAAAAATGTTTTAAAATAAAATAGGAATGTTTAGCACAATGACACAGCTAAAGGGGTGTTCTACTGCTATTTTGTCATTTTTATAAGGAAATATCCTAGATCTACTCAGAAAAACTCTGTACGCTCCACCCAAAGGAGAAAAGATATGAATACACCACCCCCAAATCTGTGCAAGGATGTGGCTGTAAATGAGCTGCTGTGTCATTAGCTCATTGGAACTGCTACTAACCACAGTGTTCATTAGCACTCTTTAGATACAGCCTGTAATTAATACGTATTATCTCCAACTTTTTCCACTCTCCTGTGCACATACACACAAGTTATGATGGCTGTTTGGTATTCTCTGAGTGGACGGCTTGTTAATGTGATACTGAAGATAAAGGAGGAGCTGTATTCAGAGAAGACAGAGGGAGAAAATCTGCCGTAGAAGTGGATAGCCCACGTACAAACTGACACCCTTGAAATGACTCTTGCAGGCGAAACAATAGAAAAACAGACAGGGTGTTCAGGGGAAATCACTAACTGCAGCTTACTCTGCAGATGGAACGTTAGGAGTATTTAAAAGTTATGCTACTGTTATTCAACTACTTTATTTGTCTAGAGAGGAACGTGCAATATTGTTCTGCATTCAAAGAAAAGAGTAATGACAAAAGGAAAAATGTTGAATAACAATGATGAATAACAATGACTTTATGTGAAAAAATAGTAAGTCTAACAAATAATGTAAAAGTCTAATATGCAGACTAAGCAGTATATTTAAGATTGCAAAAATAAGCTTTATAATTTTTGTAATAAGAATCAAGAACAACAAGAATAATAACCTTCCCATTGCTAGCCACAGCATCCACTTCTACTTCTCTGGCACCTCGTATAAACTTTGTGATAACGACTGGATGATCCTGAAAGAAACACAACAGGAAGATTGCCTTTTTTTATCAGAAGTAAATACGAAAAAGGAGTCCTTGGTGTGGACAGTATTCATGTTCTATGTAATGGTATTCTTTCAACAGCAATGACTGCTTAAGGTTGAGGTAATAATATACAATGATATTCCAGATTTATTAGCACCTAAAATATTGGTTTTCATGAGTTAAGAGAAACCTTAGTTTGTGACCTCTTAGCTGTGCCTGTAAACAAATTACATAACAGAGTCAGTATGATGGCATTCTGTAACATGGTGCTATTTTGGCATACTGACTAAAACATCCATGAAAGGTAATTTATCAATAAATTTGGAATTGTTTAGTTTTGTGGAAGGCAAATTACTAACTATGATCAAAATTAATATGAGTACGTACTCATATTAAAGCCCCTGTCACACCTTGACCAATTAGAACAGCATATGCCTGACGTTAGAATAATATGGCAAAAACGCTGTCATACGTTGCATAAGTTATGGGTATGTTGTAATGAGTTATAAGTATGCTGAAACATGCTAGCACACGTTGACATACGATAAATTTTGAGCATGCTCAAAATTTCCCGACGTATGCCAACATATGCCCATACATGGGCCATAAGTTACAGATAAGTTGTCTGATCGTTGACATACTTTAAGTGTAAGTTACTCTTAAGTCATGGTGTCTAACTTATTCAAAACCTATGATTAACTTGTGCATAACTTATGTGCAACTTATCAAGAACTTATCTTGTATAAAAGGGGGTTCACAGGAGGAAACCGTCAGTTTCCCCATCATAGGGTGAGCGAGAAGGTGAGTGTGAGGGATCCTCCCTGCATTCACACCCACGGCCATGACTTACAACCTTCATAGCAGACATGATGCTGAATCTGCTACGATTGCAAACCTTCTTTCTTTCGTTTTTCTTTTTCTTTATTCTTTTTTTGGGAGTGGGTGGTAAACAGCAGCTAGGTTAACACCGTAGTCAAAGAAATCTATTTATGCAGGCGCATAAATGCCTCCAGGCGCAGCTTTAACTGATACAAGCATCATTTTATGGGAATTACACTGCCGTGCATTATGTGTAAGTTAGGCTGTCGTTGGACATAAATTCCAGACTCGTTATGAATATGCATGTATACACCAAAAATGTAAAAAATACATAGAAAGTTCAGCATATGCCAGCGTTTTAGGAGATTCTGGGACATCCGGCATACGCTCTCTAAATCGGCAATGTATGACAGGGCCCTAACCAAGAAGCTGCAAAAGAAAAAAAAAATGCCCTCAAGTGTACACATAGAAGAATGAGAACTGGAGGTACAATCTTAACTGTCAAGAAAGTTAGTATAAATATACTTTAATATATTTTATTTAGGACTGGCGACCTGTCCAGGGTGTACCCCGCCTCTCGCCCATTGACTGCTGGAGATAGGCACCAGCACCCCTCGCAACCCCACTCGGGACAAGCGTGTAAGAAAATGGATGGATATTTTATTTAGCTAAATTTATAAAATTTATTTTGCTATTTTGCTGTTGTAAATAATGAGGTTTATAGCCATTACAGTTCGGCAACTAATGTACAGTAATACTGGTCATAAAGAATATCTTGAGGAAAGAATCAAGTAAACCACTACTATTACTATTACTGGTTATTACTGAAAATTCGACAGTAGATAGATTTATATTCTAAATTTAGCTTTCATTTATGTACACTATATCAGGTTAATATTTTAGAATGCCAACAACTACGGCAAAGAAATAAAAAATAAAAAAACTTAGTCTAATAAGTCTTCCTTAGAAATTTGCCATTGCCATTGCCTTAAAAATCCAACAAAATATTAAAGTATGTTATTTGTAAAAAAAAAAAAAAAGAAAAAAAAAAGCCATTGTAGTGCATGATTGTCCCTGAGTTTTTCATTACAAAAGACTAGATACACTTCTGGACAAGGTTTTGGCGCTTTGGTATCAAAGAAGAGCCGGTGCAACATCGCTGATGAGTTGAAGTCAATTGTATGATGTCATAGATCAAAAAACATAAATCTGATTATGTTTTCACATACTTTGTAAAAGACTAATCTGCATTAAAAATAGGTATACTGGGAGAAAAGTCAGAGCTTCAACTTAAGTGATTGGCTCAAGTAGATGTTAAACCTGCTCAGAATAATAGTAATCTTTCTGGAATGATCTTTAGGTATTTGCCTTTTTATCACTTAGGTGTTTCTGATAGATTTTGCTTTTTTTTTTTTTTTTTTTTTACTGAATTAGTTCATTTCTTATTTAAGTTTTTTAAGTTCATTAAGGTGTTTTACTCTCAGCGTTTACAATTATTTATCTTAATTCAAATCCATTTAGTGTATTAATATAGTGGCAATTCACAACACATCTGAAGGCATTTTATGCAGACAACTCCACAAATCATACAACGAAAGTATTCTCTAAGGATATATTCTCAGTCTTTCTCCCCTTGAATTTTTTGTGACTAAGCTGTCCAGTTAAGCTTCCTTTGTGTTAAGTGGTATGCCACCTTTGGCCAACCAGTCAGCAGCTTTCTTCAACTAACACTATTTGCCTCCCTTTTCCCAGGCAACAGGGCATGCCCCTAAACTACCAAGAACCTTTTGATTGTTTTAGACATGCTGGATCCACCTAGTGTTGAAAGACAGCGTGTTTTTGAAACAACACATACAATATGTATCTGCCCATCCAAGTTCTACCTATAGGAGCAGCACATGGGACAGGTAACTTTGGGGCGTCAGGATTTTTAGAAACAGCCGTGTCCTCTAGGAGGTATTTGCCTGCTTTTTAGACAGTAAGAACAACATTCTGCTCCACTGGCCAGCAAACTTAGTAATGTATGTACTCATGTGCCTCTCATAATTTTGTAATTGTAGATGTTGTAGCTTTTGGAAAAATACAGTTGAAAACAAAAAAGATGAATACAATATTCTTATGCACTGTCTAATATTTGCCTTCAAAGGAAGCTTAAGTTGACATCTTCTTTGCATCTTCCAATTTATTTTAAAATAAAAGGGGTATTTTATGGTTTTTAAATAAATCAGATCTGATTTTGATTATCTTTAGTTTAAAAATACTGGAATAATCAAGAGAAATGGATAATTCTTTATTCTGAAGAAAAACTGTTTGACATTCTCATTAAGTTTGAGAAAGTAACATTTTTAGGGCTTCCTTGGTTTTAATATTGAGTCTGAGTTATTTCACAATAACTAAATATTTCTCTCCCCACTTACATGTTTAACATAATAAAACAATAGAGACGTTACATAATAATAACAGTAATAATGAGGCATAAACCCACAGAGCGGGGAATGATGTCACAACAAAATAAAGAGCATTCAAAATGGAGATCACAAAAAAAGAATTTTGATGTTTGTCTTTACTTTTGTGAACTTAGAAAGAAGTGCTTACTTTACACTTTATTTCCAAAAAACTGGGTGCTTGAACCCCTACTGGATACAGAAATCAGAATATTTTAAACTTCTGAGTACCAACTAATTCAGTTGGATTTTCTACTTTATTAAGTGCTCTAATTGTTTTCAGACAGATAGCTTTCGACAGTATGTAAAGATAATATAAATACCACAAAAAAGCATCCCTTTTAAGTAATTAAATAATAGTTTATAAATAATAATGTTCAGTATCACATTCTTTATATTTTTATTATCACTGAATCACAGGTGACAGACATCAACTGCATAGTTTATCTGATAAGATTGAGATACTGAGCTCTCTTTACTTTAAAACTGTATAAATTATTTAAAACTAGGTTAAAAGGCTTGTCTTAAAGCTCTAAATGAGCATATTCCTTTTCTCCCAGTCACAGATAGAGACCAATGAATTTTCTGGTCATCCCCAAATAACCTTGGTGTTTAGTGAGGTGGAGGCACACAGTACTAACCAGTACCTTTGACAGTTGGCAGCATGAGTTTTAATTGAAATCAGAGGGAAACCGCAGCACATGCACTCTCCCAGTGCTTCTGTGTGAAATGGTTTAAAGGTAATTCTGTACTCAGCAACTTTGTTTAATATAAATCAAAGGACAAAAACATGAAACATTTTAAAAATATTAGGAGGGAGAATGTCTGTTTCACATGTGCAGACATGTACGCTCAGATTTAACACTTTCTCTCACCTGGGAAACCTGTGTAGCCTCCTCCAAGAAGCGTTTCATTTCTTCCTCCCCATGGACAACATTCATGGCAGAGCCACTGGTGAAACACATGCAGGCAGAAGAAGGGAGAGAAAAAGGAAAAGAAGAGAAAAACATGAGGGCACGGAAGATGAAGAGAGGCGAGCCAACAGGAGAACATACAAGCTTCAAATGATTGTTCAAAACACTCATTATCTCTCTATTGCATCACTATTACCATAGGGAACAAGGTCTGGAAACAGTCAAAATGAGGAGCGAGAGAGAGTAACGGCGAAGAACAGCTATTTAGGTCGAAAAGCACTTCAGGCTCTTGAAAATGAGTTCAGAACTTCATCATTAAAAAAACAACAGATTTAGGCTAGTTTTGTTGTGGTTGTTGTTTTTGATTTTAGCTGGGTTATCATCCTGTTCGAAATGAAGGGTTTGAAAGAAACAGGAAGAGGTAAGGCCGAAGGCTTCAGTGAAATCTTTATTCCTCTCTTCTCTGCGGCTCAAAGTCAGACATACGTTCAACCCCCTAAAGAATACCGGCCCTCCATTTGAATAGGAGAGATTTGATTTAGAATGTACTCAAATCAATCTTTGACATGTGTGACATCTAATTTTGGCATCAGTATGCTCTGGAGAACGAATAATCAAAGTGAAGCAATGATTTCAATGTATTGCATGTTTCAAACTAATTGCTCACAAGTAAGGACCTGGTTTTCAAAGAATCCAAATAATGAGTGTTAATTGTGTTAGCAAAAAAAAAAAAAAAAAGTATACATGCAATAAGTGTTCTGCCCAATTTAAGAAGTAGAGTAATGTCTACTGCAGGAAGTTTGAGAGTGGCTGTAAAACAAAGATGAAGTTACTAGTCATAGAGATGGGGGTAATAATGTGAATCCTTAATCTAAAAACAATGAAAATGATAATCATAATTAATAATAGTTATAGTGTACTTTACATAAAAAGTTAACGAATTAAGAAATGAAAATAAAAAAATAAAAATTTATGTTTACAATCTGATAAGGCGCCTTGAGATGACGTGTTGTGAATTGGTTCTATATAAATAAAATAAACCGAAATGAAATTGAATTGATAATTAAACTTTTAAAAATTTTAAGTTATTACGTATTCAATCCTAAAGTAGCTAAACTCATTAAACGTGCTTTAGATCACATTGTTCCTGGTTGCTGCAGCCGGTCCTACGGTCCAGTTCTACATATAGAAAAAAGTGTTGCTCAATGAAAACACATGATTCAAAAGTGCAAAAATGAGCTTCCCTTTTCCCATTCATCAGTAATGATTCATAGACATCCTGGCTCTTTAAAAGTGCAGGTGAAGTGAAAAAATATCACAGTAAGGAGCTGAGCTTTAATATTTAATATTATTTTTACTAAATTCCTTGAACAGCAAGTGATTAGAGGATAAGAGAAGTGATCATACAAACCATTGTCTGTTTAATAATACCTGTAATAGTGTTTAGAAGAAACAAAAAGAGTGTAAAGAAGGTCCTTTCATGATGTAGATTGAGTTATGCTGGTCATGTTTGGAAATGCAGCAAGGTTTGACAATGATATGCTGATCCACTGCAGACGAGGATTGGAAATATCTGCCTTATTCAGAAGAATGCACAGATTAATATTCCTTTAACATGCACCTTGAGATCCTGATCTGGCGCAGATGCTGACAAGCAATAAGGTAATTTATGCCTGTAATATATAATTATGGTATCACACCATAGTACAGTTGTTTTCAGACATCTAATAGTGCAAGCCAGAGTTCAGCGGGAGCTGAACTGAGACCATCTCTTGCAGCTTAAAGAGTCGGTTGTGCTTTCATACAGTACAGATCCATAGGAACCAAATTTAGGTCTAGATCAACCTAAAACTGCAGGTCGGAACAGACCCTTAAATACCCCATTATGGCTTTGTTCCAGGTAAAAAGGTGAGAAAGATTAAAGGTCTCACCTTACCTAATTTTGAAGTTCTAACTACCAAAAATCAAATGCCTTAGATATTCCAAAAAAGTAAAAAAACAAACCACTGGAGTTTGTTTTCCAGGTTTGAAGACTTTTCGCTTCCCATTCAGAAAGCTTTCTCAATTCAAGCCTTGTTCTTGAAATATGTGGTGGAAAGACAAAGGCCCAGTAGGGTACAGATGTGGTCTGGAGTAAAATTAGTGCTATTGTTTAGATCACTATCTAGCCTTGTTTGGGTAGGAATCAAGTGAGAAAATCATTGCGGTTGAAGCCCTGAATAAATCACTCAATAATTTGCTTATTAAACAAGAGGGGGTAAATTTAGTGTAAATACCTAAAAATACAAATTCCTTTGAATCATTTTTTTCTGTATGTCTAGTGAGTCGACTTGGCGATTCTTAAGTTTGTCCAGGATAACAGATACCAGTAACAGATACCAATGTGTGAGTGACACAAATTGGAAGTATCCTCATGACCAGAGCGTGCAGACCTGAACAAAACTGAGACAGTAAATGACTCATTCATAAACAACCCCTAATAATTCACCCCGTAACCTTTGAAGTTATGCCAAGTTCAAAAGCCAGTTCCCATCTGTTTTATATAGAATCAGAGAACAATGATTTATCTTTTATTTATTTTTTTCCCTGCCTTTCTCAGTTCACAGCTCTAGGACAGTTCGATAATTGAAAAAAATATTAGACCATTGTTTTGTATGTGTGTTCATGCAACTCTTCTGCTGATATACTTTTTTAGAAAACCCTATTTTTTTTCATAACTGCATGTATTGTTATTCAGGTAAATTTCATCATCAAATAAATTTCATTTGTTTCACTAATTAAGAAGTAAAATGTGTCTAAAAGCTAGGTTTCTTTTTTTATAGTGTGTTAAGTACCACTTGCATTTCTAAATCTAGTCATTTAAAATCTTAAAAGACAATAAACTAGTAGTCAACTTGCAAACACAATTGAGGTATTTTCTAAAAGCTTTAAAATGAGCTTTGAGCACTGATTGCAAACATGATTGAAAAAGATAAGAGTGTGTTTTGTATAATTACGAAAGCAGTTGAATAATTTTGATTAGAGAGAGTTCATAAGAATCTAGTACCAAAGAAAAAAGGGCAAAAGCTTCCTTTTTAACAGCATTAGAGACACGATAACTAGGACTTGTAATGTCAAACTTAATTAATGGAAAACATCTCTTTACTAAATTCAATCAGTTTGACATTTGGAAGAGTCAAATGTTATTCCCTGATGAACACTCTTGTGCTTATTTGTCTTTTGTTGCTTATGCAGATCTGTTTTAAAGGAACATCACATCTTTTGCAAGCCCAAAAACATCGGAAACATCAAAAACCACATGAACTCAGTTATGCAAAGGGATCAGTGACAACCAAAGTTCTGTTTTAGGGTGTCTTCCTGACATCTACTGGGCAGACATTTTACTGCATAAAGGTTGTGGGACTTTTCAAGTCATCAATCATAATAAAAAAGCATTTGAATGATTAAGTGATAACATGATTAATAAAAGCGGTGGGGGTTTACTGTACAAAAGCTGACTGGTGTTTAGGTAATTGTTGCAGCATTTTCAATGTTTTAAATGTACAATTTTTTTTTTTTTTTGTTTGTTACTTGCAAACATTGTAGACAAAGATAATCAATTATTGGCAGAAAGTTGTAACCTGACAAATACCACAAGGGTGCTACAAGAGATTGACATCAACATTTAAAAGACTGCTTATGAGTTTGGAATTACGTAATACTAATACTTCAATGGTTTAGAAATTACAAAACATAGACATAACTAAACTTACCTAAGAACATAGGACGGTCGAAGCAAGCAAGGATAGCCCACATGGTTGGCGAATGAAAAGGCATCATCCTGGGAAAAACAAAAACGCAGAAGATACAAGATGGTTACTGATACAACATGATTCACTGAAAAATTGGGTGGTGACCAATATCGACTGATTTACAGCTAAAGTTACCCTGACCACTGACTGTCGAAGTCACAGACTGAAAAATTATGTTTCTTTCCAGTCACTAATTAGCCATACATATAGGCCACTACCCACAATGCTTTTTAATTACTGTGTTAAGACACATTATTTGGTATATTCAGAATCTGGCACTCGACATTAAGTTGATAAATATAGTAAGAAAGAGGAGATTAAATTTAAAAGGCACATGTGACATCTATTGTGAAAAAAAAACTGAATACTGTTCATTCAGGCTCTTATAATACAGAGCTATGCATATTGCACTGTAAAAATGTGTTAAATTAAGTGTATTTATCCTTAATTTGAGCAGGTAAAAAAGATGATCTGCCAGTGGAATGAGTGCTTTTAGATAATATGCACTTAAAATAAGACAATGTAGTTGTTGCTCTAATTTTAAATATATATTATCTTGTACCAATGGCAAAGTGTCTCATTTACCTGCTCAATTCAAGAAGAAACAGACTTAATTAGATATATCCTGGAATGCTTTGTGCGGAGAGCTCTCCTCGCAACGCCACATAACTAATCTTGATAATTAAACTTAGTTATTAGTTATTATGTATCCAGCACACGCTGGAGGAGGAGTTATGTGACCAACGGGGAGCAAAAAGTAGAGATCATCTGTCCGAACAGTAAGTTAACTGAGTTTGCTATAAAGGTTACTATATAGTCCTATATAGAGCAAGACCAAGGAGAAATGGGTGTATGCTCTGGCACGCATTTAGTAGACATTCCCTCTCTGGAGCAGGAACAGGGTTGTGCATGTGAATTTTTTTTTAAGTGGAGAGGGCAGGTCTTTTAAAAAAAATCACGAATATCCTCCACAATACCTTTAATTAATAAATTAGTAACAGGAAAAGCAATGGGAAAAGCTTATGTTGAACACTGTTTAATGCCAGTGGCTGATGAACTGTCATTAACTAAAGTTTTTCTTATACGGTTAGATTATTCACACATATTGTTAAACTGAAAGTCAGATTGGAAATCTGGCATATATCTGATCAGTGTACCTTAAGGTTATGCTGGTCTTTAACTATTACCTTTTATAATTTACTTCATATAAAACAGGCATAGGGTCCTTCCTCCTAATGCCAGACAGAGCAGGAAAGGCAAAACAAATATCCTCACAAAAAGGAGAATAACCATAAATTCATCATCTTTGTCTTTTTAAAAACTTTAATAGTTATAGAATGCACTAGATGAGACTCAGCAGGTATAGATTGTTTGAATCACCATTCAAACAAGCTTTGGAGTTGGATGAAGCGATATAAAATGGCAGCCCAGACAGTGACAGGAATAATAACTAGTGTTTTCGCATGAAATTTTTTTTTTCTTGTGGAATTTATTCTGATGTTTTTATGTGAAATATATAAATTTCCCATTTTGGCAGTATGTTTGAACTGATTTCATTATGCAAATTTAAATAAATCCATCAGCGATCGTCTATAAGGTTGTTAGCAATTATGTGAAATGATTACACTGAACTGTGATAACTAATAAGTTTTCTACTTTGTTTTTCCCCCAGCATCTTCACCAGAGGAATAAATTCCCTCCATAAAGCTCTCATGTGTCCTCAGTTTGTTTGTCATCATGCCCTCCTGCTGTTATGTTCTTTTCTTTGTTTTGTTTTTATGGCAGATGCAAGGGTCTTTGCAAAGCTTAAACTTGGAATTGTGCTCCAGTAATTGAGGCATGATTTTAGAGATCTTAAACCCCCACAATCTGAAAACATATGACACATAAAGAGTTTAGAGAACAAAGCTGAAAACTGCTCAGATTGATAAATTAAGGATAAGAGATTTATTAAAATGTTGAGGTACAATAACAGATGGTGACATTGTCTCTATGACAGGAAAGTGAGGCAGCTATTTTCAATTCAGTTTATTTATAGAGCATCAATTCACATCTCAAGGCACTTGACAGTTCACCAAATCATACAGTCAAACTGATTCAAAGTTTTAAGGAAAACCAGGTGATTGCATTGACTCATTGACTCGAAGGCAATCCCTCTTATTAACCATGCTTGAAGCGACAGTGGAGAGGAAAAACTCCCTTTTAACAGGAAGAAACCTCCCGCAGAACCAGGCTCAGTGTGAGCGGCCATCTACCGAGGCTGACTGGGGCTCAAGGAGACAGAAGCAGAGATACAAAAGGCAATTGTAAAAGGAGGCCCCATCAACTAGTCGTCTTCATATAACTAAAACCATCACAGAACTGCACAGATCGCCAAATCGAAATCCTTTCTTTCCCCAAATGTTTTGTCTGACCTCTGAAGACAAGAAAAATTGTCATAGCATTACAAAATAAATTAGTCTTTTATTAGAAATGCATCTAATTGTTTTTATTCAGACTAAAAAAAGGATGACTAAACCAATATCTGCCTAAAGTATCAATAACTGCAGGCCTAACTTAATATGGAAATGCATTCCATATTATATGTTACGTAGTGTAGGTATGGTTGAGGGTCTGTGATGTTTTAAGCCTGTTTCTTGCCCCAAAGGCCCTTCAACCTCCTTATTTTACTCCATAGTATTGTGAACTTTTTAAAAATAGCAAGATATCTTTATATAAACTGGAAAATCAGACATCAAAGTAAACATTGCGATGCGATTGTCTATCTTAAAGTATACAGTAGTGATTCAAATGGTTTAAATTAGCAGAGTGATAGATAATCGGATTCAAACTCAGATCCAGTCCTCCACAAGGATATCAAATCCCAGAACTAAATCCAATGGAAAACTCAACAGGAAAAGAGAAGTAAGCAATAATGGAACTTAACCTTGGTACAATATCTTAGAGTATTGCATAAAGTAATATTTAACATCCCTCTCTCCTTGTGCATTCCAACTAAATACTAAAATGTTAAGCAAAACAATGTGCTATTCTACTGGAATAGGGGTTTTATAAAAAGCATTAAATCCAAGAGGGCCAAAATATCTGCTAAACATTTAATCATCAAATGCATTAACACCAAGAGGTCCAAAATATCTGTAATACATTTAATCAAAAAAGTAATTTTTCCCCATACAGTATAATACATTTAAAGAAATAAAAAAATAATAATTTTTAGGTGAGAATTTATGCTACTGCTTAACCTGCTCTGAAAACACATGAATTAAAGCTGCGCTCGAGAGAGTGCATAATGTAGCTAATCCAAAAAATAAAAGAAACAATGTAAGCGCTTTTCAGCCTATTTCAATTTACTTTTTTCCTCTACCCAATAAGTTTCTATGAAAAATGAAAGAATTATGAGTAGGAGCAGTGGAAAGAGTCTGGTAGTTAAGGAAAAGACTGTATGCCTTACTCCTCCTTGTCATCATTATCATTACCACGCTTTCTCCTCGCTTCCGTCTCTCCTCCTGTTTAGCAGTTTCCTCACATTCATTACCCACAGTTTCCTTACCAGGTGAGGTAACATTTATAAACACAAAAGAGCTTTAGAGAAACACGAGACTCCTCTCCCCTCACTTGCTCTAGGCTATTAAAAACAAAATACCTCCTAAAGAGCAACAGATACCGTAGTGAACATGTAAATATATAGAGAGACTATCAGTTCTCTGTATGTTTTTCTGCTAATAATTAAATCTAAATTGATTTATTTGAAATACAATCTTAATTCCGTATTATAATAGAATATATATATATATATATATACACATACATTCTATTATACATACAACTGTAAACATCCAGCATTAAAACATAGAGAACCAAGAATAAGATAGTTGCAAAAAAAAAAAAAAAAAAAAAAAAAAAAAAAAAAAGGAAGCGTTCATATGTGGATGCACTGTATATACTGTATATATCCCATGCACCCTTTTTTCTTCCTTTGGCACCATCTTCTTCTCCTTTGACTATTTGAGCTGCGATCATGAGATCAATTAAGTAAATGAATCAATTCACCAATACAATTGTTTAAAAAAAATTGCACAATAGCTGAATATTTATTTATGATACCATAAGAAAGTACAAGGTACTTTATAATCATTCTATTTTTGTTTATCAATTTATTCTTTGACTAATCAGCTTTGGCAACTAGTAGTGAATTCAAATCAAATTACATTCATTTCAGTTTTTTCAGCATAGTTCTATCTATTTTCTTCTGAACTGCTGTGTGTCCTAACTGTCCCCTGGCTTCATAATAGACCCAGGTTTGAGTTTTGTACATCAAGTTCAGCTACAGTGACTTGCTGGCTCTGTCTGAGCAACTTTTAAAGCAAACATGGTGGAATGAGTGTCTGCTTAATTGAATGAGTTTAATAAGTTGGAATTAACTGAATCAGTTTATAAAGCTGTGAATATGAAGTAGTTGGCCTGGATGCTCTTTAGTGTGTGGATGATCTGTAGGGTTTAACTGCATCAGGTTAGCATCACAAACACAGCTGAAGAGATTAGGAAAAAAATTTCCCTTTCTTAACCTTTCAATGCATTCGGTGAAGTCAAACATGTCATGCACCTGCTTTATTGCTGCATGAATATTTTAACCCAGAAAGACTCCCATGGAGAAAAAGCAGCAATTAGAAAGTTTTATGGAGTTGAAAAAATATATACGTTTTTGGTGCTCAGACCCAGACAGAAACAGTTGGTGCTGAATGCAGTGGATCTGCTTGAGCAGGAAGATCAAAAATTAAATACGTTTTTCCAAGGGAGCCTGACACTGGTGGTGGAATCGAAGCTGGAGAATGAAGGGAGCCATAAAGAGGCCATTGAAATAAAGATGGTGAAGAGCTGGAGGAGGGGTGCAGTTCGGGTGGAACTGTAATGTTCTCGGTTTTGGAATTTTAAACACAAAATGATGATTGGCTGCTGACATGCATTAGCAGGGGCACACAAGGAGGTGATTAGTAGTCAGGTGACTTTCTCTTAAATACACATTGAGGCTGAATCTAGCCAGAGAAATGAATGTAACTTTTTGATCAGCATATTAGTACAACAGTATTTTATTAAGCATATATAATAAGATATGCAAAATTTAAATTAGAAAGACTTCTGAATAGAACAAATACAGTACATACTATAGTCTTGAATGTTACATTTTAACTGAGAAGATATTTCTTCTTTTGCTGTTAAATTTAAGACTGAAGTAACGCCTACGTGTTTGGGGGTTTTCCAATTCAGTGTCAACATATTGGATATTCAGACGACAAATCTGTTTTTTTTATTACTGATATTAACATATATTTTTTTTTTTTTTTTTTTTTTTTGCAGGCCTAAATATACAAAGTAACAGTTTTAGTGCATTGATTTTGTCATCCTGGAGAAACATACTGTTTTTCTGTTATTTTATTGCTCTTTAAATAATTTATAAATTATTATTTAATTTCTACTTTTGCATTCTTAAAAGGCATAAATATTCATCAACATACCACAGGAAAACAAAAGAACTTCTTCCCCAGATCGAAACTGGTTAAAGCATTTTCAAAACAAGTCTATAGACGGACGACAAAAAATAGATTTTTTTGTTGTTGTTATTTTTGTTTTAACAGTAACATTTGTGTATATTGTGTTGGTGACATGAAGGTGGTCAAAATTATTCTTATTTAATACCTGCTGTTGCAGATTTATATAAATAAACAAGTAAAAAAAGGTAAATAAAACATTTTCTTTTACTGTTATATTGCTGTGTAACTGTTATTTTATTAATGACATTATGCCTGCTATAGCAAATTTGCAACATACCGACATTTTTGTGCAAAAGTAAAATGAATAATCTCAACATTATTTACTCTACTTAAAGGCAAAAACACACATAGAACATTTTTTTATATACAGCTATATAAATTCAGCATTTAAGGGCTTAATATAACCAAACCTTTGTTCATCTGTTTTATATAATGTATGGGACCTAAAATGTGATGACATTATGTTTTAGGTAATTGTTAAAAAACAAGAAATTGAATGAAAAGTCATCTTATGGTTTGATAGAACATATTATACACAAAATACATCCCATAATGCTTCAGTAATAAAACGGAGAACTAAAAAGTTAAACACTAAGTCCCAACTGCATTGTATACCCATTATTAAGCAGTCTCAGAATGCTAATCACATATTTAAACATATTTTTTTAAACAACCCTAATTAACCTCGTCTTCCGCTCAGCCTTGTTAATACAACCAAAATAAACACTGTGAATCAAAAATAAGATTAATGGAAAAGACAAACAATGGCCAGGCCCAGAGCCCAGAGTACAACTAATTGAAAAATGTATTTTAAAAAGTCAAGGACAAATTAGTCTTGACACAGAACCTGATGTTCATACCTTTATTGATCAGCTCTTTAGACATCAATAAGGAAGTATACTTGTATTTTCGGTAACCTATTAATAGTGTTACTTTGCATGTTTTAAGCAAAATTCATGAAAACAAAATATTGCCAACAGGGGGTGTGAATATATTGTTCAAATTGGTTATATTTGTTGTAAAGGTTCTGGTGAATCTGTGAGATTCTCTGAAAAAGTCAATACTATAGTACATTTCCCCTTTAATATATTAGAACTGAACTTGGAAACTTTTACACATCAACTATGATAGATGTGAACTCAGACCATTTGAAATCAAAAGTGAATTAATCAGAAATATAGAGCTTTTAAATAACACAAGTATTATTTTCTTACCAGGGAACTTAGTGCCTTCCATGGAGCTTGGGCCACCTCAAGATCATCCAGAATGCTAGAAAAGATTGACCGTTCCTCAGCCCGGTCAATCTGCAGAGGGCTTGTCCCCAGAATCTTTACTCCACTGTTGTGCAAAGGGATGGCCAAGTTGTTTGGGATCTGACCTCCTACAGACACAATACTACCGGAGCACTCCTATGAAAAAGAGAAGATCGAATATATATGATGAAATACCATAAGGACGATTTGGAGAACTTATAACATTTATTAGTCTTAAACTGTATAATAAAATCACATCAAATCACACAAAAGGATAATTGATTGATAGACTATTGGTCTCACAGTGGAGAATTTTACTTAGCGTTGTATACTGTACATATACACTATATTGCCAAAAGTATTTGCTCACCCATCCAAATTATTGGAATCAGGTGTTCCAATCACTTCCATGGCCACAGGTGTATAAATTCAAGCACCTAGGCATGCAGACTGTTTTTACAAACATTTGTGAAAGAATGGGTCGCTCTCAGGAGCTCAGTGAATTCCAGCGTGGAACTGTGATAGGATGCCACCTGTGCAACAAATCCAGTCGTGAAATTTCCTCGCTCCTAAATGTTCCACAGTCAACTGTCAGCTGTATTATAAGAAAATGGAAGTGTTTGGGAACGACAGCAACTCAGCCACGAAGAGGTAGGCCACGTAAACTGACGGAGCGGGGTCAGCGGATGCTGACGCGCATAGTGCGAAGAGGTCGCCAACTTTCTGCAGAGTCAATCACTACAGACCTCCAAACTTCATGTGGCCTTCAGATTAGCTCAAGAACAGTGCGCAGAGAGCTTCATGGAATGGGTTTCCATGGTCGAGCAGCTGCATCCAAGCCATACATCACCAAGTGCAATGCAAAGCGTCGGATGCGGTGGTGTAAAGCACGCCGCCACTGGACTCTAGAGCAGTGGAGACGCGTTCTCTGGAGTGACGAATCGCGCTTCTCCATCTGGCAATCTGATGGACGGGTCTGGGTTTGGCGGTTGCCAGGAGAACGGTACTTGTCTGACTGCATTGTGCCAAGTGTAAAGTTTGTTGGAGGGGGGATTATGGTGTGGGGTTGTTTTTCAGGAGCTGGGCTTGGCCCCTTAGTTCCAGTGAAAGGAACTCTGAATGCTTCAGCATACCAAGACATTTTGGACAATTCCATGCTCCCAACTTTGTGGGAACAGTTTGGAGCTGGCCCCTTCCTCTTCCAACATGACTGTGCACCAGTGCACAAAGCAAGGTCCATAAAGACATGGATGACAGAGTCTGGTGTGGATGAACTTGACTGGCCTGCACAGAGTCCTGACCTCAACCCGATAGAACACCTTTGGGATGAATTAGAGCGGAGACTGAGAGCCAGGCCTTCTCGTCCAACATCAGTGTGCGACCTCACAAATGCGCTTCTGGAAGAATGGTCAAAAATTCCCATAAACACACTCCTAAACCTTGTGGACAGCCTTCCCAGAAGAGTTGAAGCTGTTCTAGCTGCAAAGGGTGGACCGACGTCATATTGAACCCTATGGATTAGGAACGGGATGTCACTTAAGCTCATATGTGAGTCAAGGCAGGTGAGCAAATACTTTTGGCAATATAGTGTATATTCAATACTCTTTAATCAGGTACCCTAAAACTGATAACAATTGAAGCAGGTTAAAAAGTCCCCTAAGAGAAAAGTATGGTATGTATAGTAGGAGACAGAAAACTGGAATTAGATTGTCTTATAAGATAATTAGAATCATAAAGAATAGTCGAAAACTAATGCCTAACATTGGTCTGCATATAGACCCTCAGTATAATGAAACATAGTGGTGGCAGAATCATTGTGTTGCTACTGTATATTTCCTCAGCAGGAACTGACATAGTATGAAGTGATGGAACAATGATTGATTTCTATATAGTCAGTTTATCAAAATCAGCCTACTTAGCTTACTGCTTTATAATTTTGCAGAGCAGCAGAGTCCAATGGCGTTAGGTCACTCTGGTTGCTGGCTCAGCCGGTTTCTTGGGTGGGATTTTCCCCTAAACCACTGCCTCAAAGTTGCCATGTCACTAGTTTATTACACTGTACTGAATTTGTTGGAAAGAGCTGCTTTACTGTAAGCTGTTATTTTTAGAGAGAAAGGACACCTTAAACTTGATCTGTTCAGTCAGTTCATCCAGATGATGAGCCTACTATTAAATGTGCTTACTGATTTTTTTGGAAAGGCAAAGCTTACGTGAGAGACTGGTCTTACTGGTAAGCTATTGATGATGCCGGTGTGCACAATTCATTTTTGATAGAATTATTTGCTTATATTGAATCTACATGGCACTGAGACTAAAGAGGAAAATCAGCTGTGTTCCTGCTACTGGCACCCAGTGGACAAAAGTTGTAGGGCAGTTTTTCTCAGGTTGAGTGAAATACAACGTAGTGTTCCACCGATACCAGTATCGGGCAGGGCCCCGATACTGCACTAAAATGGTGGTATCGGTATCTGCAAGTAACAACAAATAGGGCACCGATACCATTTTAAGAGCCAAAAGTTTATTCCATTCCAGGTAGGCAATAAAAAATTCTTCTAGATTCACTTTGTATTAGTCTTTTTCCTGCTTCACAAAGGTAGGCA
This sequence comes from Cyprinodon tularosa, assembly GCF_016077235.1. Classification (NCBI taxonomy): domain Eukaryota; kingdom Metazoa; phylum Chordata; class Actinopteri; order Cyprinodontiformes; family Cyprinodontidae; genus Cyprinodon; species Cyprinodon tularosa. The sequence continues at coordinate 119,368 of NW_024039375.1, forward strand.
GCAGCTTGACAAAGCCATGACAGCGAACTTTTTACATAAAAGTAGTATGCAGTTCTTCATATATACACACACATCAATTTCAAACAGATGGTATCGGTATGGTATCAGTATCGGCCAATACTGCACAGCCAGGTATCGCAATCGGGGCCAAAAAATGGCATCGGCTCAACATTAATACAATGTAGAGGAGCCTTTCACACAAATCGGTGACCCCAATCCTAGGTTTTTAAATACCTAGGCTTTAGGTGGTACTTTAAAGGGCTATTTCTGAACCATTTCTGGGCCAGGGCCTTAACCATCCACTTAAAAAAAATGTAGGCTAATAACACTGTATATTTTTTACTATTAAAATTATTAGTATTTTGATAGTCATTTTTAGTCTTCTAATGATTTGCACATCACCAGATGACAGATCTGTAAAATTCTATAGGAACAAAAAAGTCTCATGCATTCAAATTATGTTTATAAGTATCAACAAAAGGCAATCAACATTTAACTTTAATTGGATAGGACTTTAGAAAAAACTCAGAATGGTTAAAAATGTCAAATAAAACTTTCATTCCTTTTGAGACAGCATGAAAAGTCAGGTGAGTACAAAACAGAGAGGAAAACACGAAAATGGACAAGAAGAGAGGGAAAAAACATAGAACAAATTATGTATGTCTATTCAATTAAAATGTCTGTATCCGTATAATGGGTCTGTTTCATGTGTTGTCTTCTCAATCCAGAGAGCCCCATGCCTGTGTTTGCCTAGGGCCCCAAATTTCCTAAATCCCCTCCTGGCTACAAGAGTCTGATAATGCCATGCCTGTTTTAAAGTTGCCTTTAGTTTTACAAGTAGTAGTGTTGTTTATCTTTGGTGTAATCTTTTCTTTAAGCAAGCACAAACCAAAGGAGCTGCAGCACCCTCTTTTTGTTAATAGTGCTGCAAGCACACCCTTGTATCCTCCAAGTGCCCCTCAGAGGGCGGTACTGCCCCTGTTGAGAAACACTTCCATGAAAGCAATCTGCAGTTAGACTAAAGTCAATGTTGACAAATGTGTTCTTATCTGTGTGACTGAGCTTACGCTTTTATGCAGGAACTAAAAACTTTAACTTTAGGGAAAAGTGGTTCTACAGTACAGGGCCTAAATACATAATACCATGGAGAATTTGAAACCATGTTTTCCTTTTCTTTCCCTTATTATTTGGGTAATCCTTTTGCATTTTTCCTACCTAATCATTCATTCATAATGTCTAATTAAGATCTTTTAGACCTCAGCTAATATTGCATTCACATACCCATGTTAAAGTTTGAAGTTGTATGATATAACACAAATAGATCAAATCATAATATATTTGCAATGCATGTTATTTTGCTCCTGAAAATGTTTACACCATCTAACGAAATGTCAGATCTGATAAATATCATAAATCCGAGTATGGCTTGGTGAATCCAATTAGAGACAGGTAAGTAGCAATTCCTGCCGATGTTATGTGTCACTTGGAAATAAATGTGAGCAAATGTTATGCCCTCTGAAGTCATGGAAACAACTTCCTGCAAAAGAGAGAAAAAATGAGAATGTGCTTTTTAATAACTGCATGCAGGGCCTTTTCCTGTCTAGGTGATCCAAAGGGGATGCTGTTTCCATGGTAATGCTAGGTTGTGTCTGTTCATTATTCATGGACCTGCTCTCCTGCTCCTGTCCAGGGGTTATCACCATGCTCTAATGCTATATTTATTACTAATACCCCCCCCCCCCCCCCCCCCCCCCAAACACACAGACACACATGCACAACCCACCTATAGAACTGCAAAGAATGAAAATATAGCTGCAAAGGAGGAATTGATGGTAAGGCCAAATCCCCAGACAAACAAACACTTAATCACACTGTGTTCCCATCACAACTTTAACTGGATTACAATTGCTCTGCAGGGGAAGATCAGCGGTCATCAGTATGCCAATGCACGTAAATACATAGCAATCTAAACACAGAAAATGTCAAGATAACAACACCTTTGATTATTACTTGACATGATAAACATCAAGTTTAGTACAATGACATCACACAGAATATAAACAAACATTAAGATAGTGAGTATACATATATAAAATTGTTGGTAGACGTTGTTTAATGAGTCACACATTTCTTGAAACATGAAACAGGCCTGAGCAAAACTGAAGATAGTCTTAACTTAATATTTTTTTCCATTGCTCCTCCCAGCAGGTATTTTGACCCACTCTTCAAGAGCAAACTGCTCTTGTAGTCTAAGGATCCTTCTCTCCCGATATTCATTTGACTATTGTTGCTAATTCTTTCATTAAATGACGGTTACCAACGTATATAAATATATATATATATATATATATATATATATATATATATATATATATATATATATATATATATATATATATATATATATATATATATATATATATATATATAATTTTTATATGTGGTATTGTACAAAGAACCTCTTTGATAATTAGAATTATACTTACAGTATCCTAGTTTTCAAATGAAAGTTCAACAACAGTGCACTTTAATCAGTTTTAACTAAATTCCTAAAAGCAAAAAAATCAGACATTCTCAAATATCTTTAAACAGGAATCAACAGAATAATGCCCTAACCTCTTGTTGGGTTATATCAAGTATGCGTTCCAGTGTCAGCTCTTCAAAGTAAAGGTGGTCACACTCGTCAAAGTCGGTGCTGACTGTTTCAGGGTTGTGGTTGACCACCACTGTCTTCTTGCCAATTTGTCTCAAGGCTCTGATGCAGGACACTGCACACCAGTCGAACTCAACGCTGCTACCTAGTAGATTATAAAAATGAATATGTAGTCATGGTCATACAGCATGAATCTCTACACAGTGATAAATTAGCTGCTGTACTTTGATCTCTACTTTCTATTAAGGGGAGATCTATTTTAAGTTAAAACTACTGATCTAGAAACATTTATTTTGAATAATGATCATATTAAAAATAATCCTTTATTAACTTGAAATTTTAGACAAATTTCTCAATTGCAAACAGTTTTTTTTACATGTTTGTCCATTGTACTATATATATCAGCAACAGTAACCAACTAACAACAACTACTTCCATGATATAGCAGCATATATCAAATGCAGATTCTAAAAATATGAAAATAATATATATTAAAAAGTGCCTATAGTTTCCTGTTTTAATCCTATTTAACCTAGGAGTGAGACTTCAAAGATTAGTTAAAAACCTACCAATGTGGTAAGGTCCACAGCCAAGAACCATAATTCCCTGATCTTTGAACTCCAGATCATGCTCCTGGTGAGGTGAAACAAATTATGATTATTCGTTGGTACACAATGAAAAACAGATCACTTGGATACGGAAATAAACTAACTATAGTGCATACCTGACCGTGGTACGTGCAGTACAAATAGTTGGTCATTGCTGGGTACTCAGCTGCTAATGTGTCAATCTATAATAAAGGGAAATAAGTCAAATTGATGACATCGCAAAAAAAAAAATTAATAATAATAATAATTTCCTCTATAATAATTTCAAGAAAGAAGTTACATTGCAATCATGACTTATTTTTGAATGAGGACAGTTACATCGTTAGAATGTTGTTAAAAGCCTTCTAACTAGAAACAGCGAAGAGAGAATGCAGAGAGGTTGAAAAAAAAAAAAGGAGAAAATTTGGGCCCCAAAAAGACTAAATGATAAGAAGACTTTAGTTTAAAATGGCCTGCAATTTAAAAGCATGGTAAATTGACTCATATCTGAAAGATATTGTCAAAAATAGGGCAGGCAAATAATCTACAAGACAAAAAAATAAAGAGATATACAGTATAAAACAGAGCGTATTTTCATACTGTGATTCTTCTTACTTTTATATTAACTATCTTATTGGCCTTATAGAAAAGAAAGGAAACATCCTTTTAGGTACAGTACTACAGTGGGGAAACTGATTCTCTGCAATTAACCCATCCCTTAGGGGCCGGTGTGCTGCCACATTGAGTAGCCCACAGGAAGCAATCTGGAATTAAAAGTTTTGCTTAAGGACTTGAAGTGAAAGTCAGAGCTTTGAAACAGCAATCCTGCAGCATCGATAGGAAGCAAAGGCCCTGCTCTTTAACCACTACAGTAGGTCAATAGGAGATTCAAGTAATGTTCAAGAATCACAGTTACACAACTAATCAAAGACTAAATGATCAGATTTTTAAGTCTCTTTTGGCCAGTTTTAAAGAAAATTGTAAAAAGCAATTTAGTGCAGACATTTCTTAAATGTGTAACCAAAAAAAACAGGATCGACTGAAAGTGGAGAAATGAACGGATAAATGAATGGAAGGAAAACATCTGAATTATACATTTTTCAAAATAAGTTTTATTTCACCAATTTATCAAAACATTGAAACTACTAAAATCAAACCTCATGCTAGTCCAGAATTACAGAGTGAGATAAAACCCAATAAATAGAATATTGTTATATGCATACTTGCATAAGCATATGCAACTATGTTGGTTAATTAACTGCAATGCATTATTAATTTGGGGTAGTATAAGTTGTGAATACAGCCTACAACATCTGTGTAAAAACAAAACATACAACAGTGCCTAAGAAGGTGAAAGTTATAAACTTTGATTTGATTATACTTGATTGGTTGTCTTTTCCAACCAATCTATTCCTAGACTCTATCCAAACTCTATCCAAGTGACGGCAACTGTCCTACAAACTCCCTCATCTTGACTGAATACTGAGGCTGTTTAATTAAAGTGTACCTTTGTTGTCTGCTGAAGGTGGTCAACAGGATGTCACTGAGGAAACATCAGTTTTATGCCAGCTACATTTCTGGCAATGGTAAGCTACAATGTAGCTTTAGAAATTAATTATTTTGGATACAAACTAGAAAGATTTGTCTGAGCAACTGAAGCCAAATATGTCTGAACTTTAAGAAAATAAATTAGCCTTTGTACCTTTGTACTAGCCTCCATCCTCCAGACAACATTTTAACTTGTTTATGTAATTTATACATATGTTTTTATATTAAAAATATTCATCTTAGCTATCCTAACTACTGAAAACAATATCTGACTCATGTAACCTTACATGCAAAACAACTATTTGTTTGCCGTCCTAAGAATCAACAAGGAAACTGGAAATAGTTTATTTAAATATGAAGCACCTTTTTACTGTTAATGCATTTAATAAGGCCCTTGTGCAAAAATTTCAAAATATTTGTAATTATTTTCAACTCTTTTTTTGTGTGTGTGTGTATGATTACCGTTATATTGTGATTATCCTCTCAATTTAAATTAAATAAATAGGTTAAATAAATATTTTATCAGATGTTGGTCAAACAATTATCATAAGTGTATAAACATAAGCATACAACACAGTACCTTTATTTTCAATGAAAGCTCTGTATAGTGAGTCAGTTTTACAAAGTGGAGGGACTACAAATGATAATAATGACAAGCTCAATACTTTCATGATTATTCAGCTTCATAAAAGTCATAAAATATATTTTCATTTGAATATAAATTATTTCCCATATTAAAAATATGGGAAATTGTGCATTTATCAGTTATTCTTAACTCTGCAAGGAGAAGTCTAGGGACACTCACCTGTTTTACCCAGGGTTTGATGCCATTACTGATCCTCAGCTCTCTAGCAGCTACCGCACTGCAGCCCAGGATCTGACCAATCTGCTGGTCTGAAAAGCCATTCTGCTTCGCTTCCAACAAAAGCTCTCGGGGTACAGTGGCACTGTGCAAAAAGACAAAAAAAGATGAATAACTCCTTAAAGTTAATAGCACTTTCATACACCAGACAGGTCTTGACAGTTAAAAGTTGTATCATTATTTCTAAAGCCATTTGCTGGGCTTTTTCTAAAAATTTATTCTTTGATTGCTTGCTTGCTTGCCAAAACAAAAAGGTGCAACATTTAAAGCAGCAGCAAAGGTCTTAATCTGTCTTAGTATTCCGTAATTCAAGGATACGCATGACTGATGGTAATGTAAGTGAGAAGAAAATATTATTCTAAAAAAAAAGGCAGAGGAGTTCAACAGAAATATGTTATTTTTCTATTATTTTGTATACATGCCTGAGCTTTTTTAAAATCTATTGAACTTTAAAAGTGTATACAGTGAGAAAGTCTTTGACTCAGTGGTGCAGACGGCAGAGAATAGGTTCTGTTGGGCAATCAATGCCAAATTGACAAACACAGCATAATATTGAAAGAAAACTAACCGAGGGAAAGCAAAATATTTAAAAACTCACATTAGCAAAAGAATTTTGGTTGTAAAAATAGAAATAATAGCAGAAAACAGATAAATACACAAGCTTAGATATGAAATGGATCAGGGTGCAAATGTCCTGTCAGATATCTTGGCTCCTGTCATGCTGCTATCTCGTGATACAACCATTAATATCTGCCTTCCAAAAATATTTAGAACCATTGCACTTTTTCTTTTTTTTATGTTGGCCACAATACTGTTAAGGTAATGAGAGCAAAAGGCAGTTCTATAATGTATGGCTTCAGAGGGGATGAATACTTTTGTATGCCAAACTATCAGATTTGTATTTGCAAAATAAAAAAAATATAAAAAAAATAAATAAAACACACATAATAATGTTCTTTCAGTCATCAACTAGGGACTCATAAGTTGTTGTTTTTTTTTTCCAATAAAATCAATTGAAGTTTGTTCTTGTAAAAGGCAGCCCATGCTGTACAACTACATTTGTATGTCATTGTACCATTAATCTAATGTCCATTTACTATCCCTGAAAAATTCAGACATGCTCATTCATGATTTCTTAGATTTACTGTCATCTATTGCTTCTAAAATGGTAGAAAAGTTCTGTTTCCATTATTTTTTATTTATATGGTTGCTTAAGAGACAAATTGGGTAATTATCAATTTATTCTAACCTGAATGAAAACCAAAGAAAGGCTACATGAAGGAAAAAAAAAAACTACAACAACCATGTTTCCATCTAGTGGTTTAGAATAACATGTGGCACAAGTGGGAAATATAGCTCTAACTATAAGCATCACTATAAATGTTTCAAAGATTACCTTTTTCTAGAAATTTTGGTTGATTTTTTAAATTTCTTTTAAGAATTCTTTAGACAACAGGTAATCGGTCTCCGCCAGTCACGTGACATTTGTTGCTAAGACGCCATTTTTGGTGGAAAAGGCGTAGTGTAAACAACCGCAGCATAGCTAAACGAAGGACTAAAGGATTGAGTTTGTTTCTCTGACTATATGGAAAAAAGTAAGCAGAATGCGAAATTACCGGACAGGTATCGTGCCAAGGTAGTTATCCCTGCGAAAATTTGTATCCCCTCGTCGGGAGCGCGCACGGAGTAGGAAGAACAACCCGACTTAACTCCGCTTCAATTCCAACCTGCAGAACTTGAAATTTGAAAGGTTCTACGTGTATGAAAGTTGAGCTTTACTGTTTTATTCTTTACTTCACGTGTTATAGCAGAATATCGCCAGTGATATTGATTTAAAACTGATTATAAAACACAAACGTTTGCTTGAAAGCTGGTCGCTGACAGCAGTGTCTACTCCTCCCTCTGAAAGCAAACAGATCCTTGTTCTTTTCCTCACGTTCCTTAAAAAAGTCTCTCATTGTTTCACAGTGTCCAAATGTTCTCATCCCATTGAAAACTGTTGTAAACCATATACTTGTAATAAAAATGAAATAGAAAATGGAGTGCACGTGTAATCATTAAAGACTATATGCAGAAGGAAATAATTTTTTCCTGGTTGAAATTTAGTACTTAAATCTATATCTGTGTTTATAGTAACGTACAATTTATCTATGTTGTACTATCCTTAATAAACAGTTTGTCTTCTAACATCAGCCGTTTTATTTCATCCCATATTGTCAGAACTGGCAATATGGGATGAAATAAAACCTGCTGTAATCTGTTCCCCCTGTCTAAATCAGACAAAAAAGGCCCCAGCTTTTTCATTTTTGGCTTTTAAACATCTTTTATGATGACAACTAACTCCTGAAACTTTGGAGTTGATTGACCTTTATTTCTTAAAGTTATAAGGGGGGAACAAATTATAGCAGGCCACCTGCTGGGGCCAAAAGCTGGGGCCTTTTTTTTGCCTGATTTAGACAGGGGGAACAGATTATAGCAGGTGGCCTGCTATAATTTGTTCCCCCCTTATAACTTTAAGAAATAAAGGTCAATCAACTCCAAAGTTTCAGGAGTTAGTTGTCATCATAAAAGATGTTTAAAAGCCAAAAATGAAAAAGCTGGGGCCTTTTTTTTGCCTGATTTAGACAGGGGGAACAGATTATAGCAGGTGGCCTGCTATAATTTGTTCCCCCCTTATAACTTTAAGAAATAAAGTTCAATCAACTCCAAAGTTTCAGGAGTTAGTTGTCATCATAAAAGATGTTTAAAAGCCAAAAATGAAAAAGCTGGGGCCTTTTTTGTCTGATTTAGACAGGGGGAACAGATTACAGCAGGTTTTATTTCATCCCATATTGCCAGTTCTGACAATATGGGATGAAATAAAACGGCTGATGTTAGAAGACAAACTGTTTATTAAGGATAGTACAACATAGATAAATTGTACGTTACTATAAACACAGATATAGATTTAAGTACTAAATTTCAACCAGGGAAAAATTATTTTCGATCTGCATATAGTCTTTAATGATTACACGTGCACTCCATTTTCTATTTCATTTTTATTACAAGTATATGGTTTACAACAGTTTTCAATGGGATGAGAACATTTGGACACTGTGAAACAATGAGAGATTTTTTTAAGGAACGTATGGAAAAGAACAAGGATCTGTTTGCTTTCAGAGGGAGGAGTAGACACTGCTGTCAGCGACCAGCTTTCAAGCAAACGTTTGTGTTTTATAATCAGTTTTAAATCAATATCACTGGCGATATTCTGCTATAACACGTGAAGTAAAGAATAAAACAGTAAAGCTCAACTTTCATACACGTAAAACCTTTCAAATTTCAAGTTCTGCACGTTGGAATTGAAGCGGAGTTAAGTCGGGTTGTTCTTCCTACTCCGTGCGCGCTCCCGACGAGGGGATACAAATTTTCGCAGGGATAACTACCTTGGCACGACAGCGGGACTGGCAGCCTCTCACACAACACGATCGTGTCATTTTTGCTCAATATGGTAACACCTCGCCCCTAAAATCTTCCACCAGTGACGTCACGGTGCGGTAGGCCGAGCACCATTCTCGCCAATTAACAAGCAAAATCAACGGGAGCTACTAGACACATCTGCAATCAACAACAATTATTTAAAATTTCGAGAGGACCTCTAGTTAAACTGACAATGCTGATGTGCATGTTGTAATACATTGGGTAAAAGTGAAAACAAAAAGTGTTATTTCACCTTTAAGAATCATGATCCACGATGGGGTCATTCTTGAATTGCCAAGAATTTGCCATCAAACTTCTAGCCAGAGAAAAAACATGTAATATGTAGCCAATCATAAAGAGGAATGTTTTAAAGATGACTTGATAACAGCACAGATACAGCACTGGGACTTGCTCAACAGCCGATGCCGCAATTTAACCTCACAAACCAGTAGGTGGCAGTAGAGTTCTTTGAGAAACATGGAGGTCTCCAGTAAAGCACATTTAAATGAATCATTTATTCAACAGTATGTAATAATTTTGAACTTTAACTTTGTTTAACACTAGCTGACTATGAATCCATTCATCCATCCATCCATCCATCCATCCATCCATCCATCCATCCATCCATCCATCCATCCATCTATTTTCTTACACGCTTATTCCAAGTGGGGTCACAATGGGTGCTGGTGCCTATCTCCAGCTGTCTACGGGCGAGAGGCGGGATACACTCTGGACAGGCCAGTCAATCGCATGGCAACACAGAGACAAACAAGACAAATAACCATTCACACTCACACCTAAAGAATCCAATTACCCTAACAGTCATGTTTTTGGACTGTGGGAGGAAGCCGGAGTACCCGGAGAGAACCCACGCATGCTCAGGGAGAAAATGCAAACTCCATGGAGGCAGCTGTGCTACCCACTGCGCCTCTGAGCAGCCCTGAATCCATCCAAGTTTTGGGTAAATGGTTGGAAAAAAATCATTGCATGGTGAGTCAAAAATGTCTTCAGTTGAATCAAAATGAATCTAGTCATAGTTTTTTTTTTTTTTTTTTTTTTTTTTAGAACAAAACCAGAGCATTTGAAAGTTAGCACACTGCTTCAGTTTATATAGTGAGAAACAGACTAATGGGTCAGTAGGACCTTGAAAAACTAAGTGAGTTAATGAGTTAATCTTTAGTAGATTTGATTACTGTAATGTTGTCTTCACAGGTCTGCCTGAAAAGCTGATTAGACTAAACAGTAAAAGCTCTGACTCCTTCAGCTGCCTTTAATTGAACTTCAAACCACATTTATTTAGAGTGGCCTTTGACTGTGCTATCTAACTATGATTAGTTAAGTTTTTAGTGGGAGTTTTGTTCAATCCCTTGGTCTTTTAATCTTTCCTACATTTTTATCAATAATTTAATCCTTTGTATGATCATCGTATTTAGATGTATTACATTTTAACTGTAATTTTAATCATACTTTAATGATCTCAAAAAGAAACAAAACAACAACATAAATTGCACAAATCAAACAGTTGGGTGACTGTAAGAAAATAAATAAATAAATAAATAAATAAATAAATAAATAAACATCTCTGAATAACAACAGATTACAATAAACTTTGATGAAATGCCAGAAGTTGAATGGGAAGCAGTTCAAACCCACTTGCATTAAGCTTGTGGACCCCTAAGTTAATCCTTCTATTTAGTCATATTAACATGGAATAATTAGCAAATAATTAATCATTAGCTCATTATTAATAACCAATTCATCATCAGAAAGTTAATAAGTGGGGTTTCCTATATAAATCACTCAGTTTAGGCATCTCACTCAATGCCCGACCACCTCCACCAACCAAAATACAAAAACTGAAGTAAAAAAGAGGCAATATTTCATGTCCCTGTTGAGTTGACATAATTTAGCCATTTTGAGCAACATTTTTGGGCCTTCTTATATTGAGTCTTAAGAAGAACAAAAGTAATTAATCTACACATATTTCATTCACAATGGCCGACCAATTAAGAAGTAAAATTAAGTCAAACAGACATCCCTTTGGATGCCCAATTGACATAATTTCCTTAACAGTGAAATGTGTCATATTAATAAACTCAAGAATCTTGTGTCTATTATAAATACCAAAAAAAAAAACACAACTAAATAATACCTACAGCAATGTAAAGGAACATTTTCTTCCAATCGATAAGTAACATTTTGGACTAGTTTGGACAAAAGACAAAAAAATGACAACTTAAAGGGGTGAATTAATTTGGATTGTTTCTTTAAACAGATACAATTCCAAAGGTCAAAACGGTTGCCAAGGTTTGGAATAGTAAACTTTAGATAGAAAGTGTAGAGTAAGGAGTGGAGTAATCACAAAAGATATTTCTTTTAGAACAAAATTATAAGTTTTTGAGGATAAATTGCAATTTAAACTGCCTTTACAAATACAAGATAGAGATAGACTAATTATAATGATTAATTCATTTTAAGGAATTCTCTTTTCATAGATACTTTCAAAAAATTTTGTTATTCAATTGAAGAAGGCAAAATTACTTTCTGTTTTACACTGGCATAATAAAATAACTCAATCTGACAAGTTAATATTGTCTATCCTTCGGAAACAAATCTTAATTCCATATTTACCAAATTGCACTAGAAACGCTTAAACTAGAGGTACAGACCAAAGGCAGCGATTCAACTGTTGAAGCACAAGCTGCTCTGCCTCCTACTTATGTGAATTATTTATCATTTCATAGTATATATAAAAAGTCAAATGCATTTTAAAACCTTAGTCCACATGTCTGGGCTGAATAAGAATCCCTCGAAGCAACAAAAGTAGAGCGCAAAAGAATAAAAGCATAACAGTGTCATTTTGTGTTAAAGAGATGCACTGCCTTAAGTTAAATATTAAGCACTTAAAAAGGAGAAGCGAGGGGGTCATTCAAACCTTTTACATGTAAATACGCAGAAATAAAAGAAAAAATAAATAAAACATTCAGTTAACATTTACCAGAATGTGCAAATTATTCTGATAAACAAAAATGGAATAAATGGTACCGGTAATTTAAAGAAAACAAAGGACTGACAACTTCCTTTTAAAATCGTACAGCTTTCAACTCCAAAGCATTTGTCATCTCTGTATATAATGCTGCATTTAACCAGCATGAAAAATTTCTATATTTTGCTGAGAAGCCAAAATACAACTTAATGAATAGTTCAACAGAGGTTTAGATTGTTAAAAAAATCAATATTTTGTGTTGCTTATCTCAGGAAGTAAACCCTGCAGAGCACAGATTGTCAAAGGAAAAGGAAAAAAATTGGTAGGGAGAGAAGAAACAGGGATAGCTCCAGCTTTATGAGATTTATCCAGCAAAATCCAAGAAAATTTAGAGGAGTTTTAGAGGGAATCGGCACGCCCAGAGCCACTACACACAAAGAAATGGGGGCCAAAAGTGTTGCATCCCTCATGTTTAGTCTGCTCACAACCAATGACAAGAACTGGACTGGTGCTCCATGATCCTAAGCCTTGTTTTCATATAGAAAAGAAAGTCTGCATCTCATTTAGGATAAAGGTCTAAAAGACAGGAGGAAGAGTTCAGAGACATGTGATCCATGTTACTTGAAGTCCGGCTTGAAGTTTCAAGTGCCAGTGTTGATTTGAGGTAACACATTATCTACTGATGATGAAGTAAACTTCCCAGAAATTCCAGATCACCTCTCATGTCCTTCCACTGACAATCTTTATTATATTTCTCAGCAGGACTTGGCACCTGCTTACACTATTAAACAGATCAAAACCTGATTCAATGGTTATGGTGTTACTGTGTTTGAGAGCCCAGTAAACTGCTCTGACTTGAGCCAGATAAATTCTCCAAGAGGTGTCAAAACACCTTGGGATTCCTAAACAGTTCAGCAGTTCCACAGGCTGATCGTCTCCATGCATTGCTTAATAAATGTAGCAAAAACAGGCCTAACCACATTTTTGTAATCTACATATAAATTAACATACTTTCAGAGGTTTGACATTGCCATTTAAAATAATTATTTTTTTTATTTATGTTATATAATACTCTAACTTTCAGAAACACTAACATTTCTTGGGTTCTTATTATTCATGCACATTACTAGAAATAAGGACTGATATAAAGGACTTTATAAAGGAGTTTGAGTTTAGCAAATCTATATAACAAGAAGTTTCCCTTTCTGAAATACATGATAAAAAATGTTTATCCTGGTATACTGAGGTGAGAAGAAAAGAGAAAAAAGGAAGAGAAAATTTAGACTCCAAACAAATAAGGAGGTTATTATTATTTTTTTTTTTTTAATGTTTGCTCTTCTGCACTTCAAAGATTCCATTCATCTGTTTGCTGTGACAGTATCTATTTAACTTTGAACAGATTTAAAGTTAAAAATATTACATCTTTGACTTGAAAAACGCACAAACCTAAATAAGCTGTGAACAACTTCTCACCAAAGTAGGAGCTGTGCTCGACTTACCCTTTGCTCACGGCAGATTACAACCATTCTAATGCTCATCATGCAACGCAAATGAAAAGATTTCAGAGTCCAGCAGGGCTTTTAAAGCCAGGTGGTTTAAAGCAAAATGCCTTTATAACACCATCAGCCTAATGCATGCATACTGTAATAGGTGGGTTGACTTGACATTAGGCTAGTAAGGTAAGTCTAGTATTGAAATTTTTTTGGATCCATAGATGTGTTTGTTTTTAAGCTACATTTTATAAAGGTACAGTACCTATCTGATACCAGGCTACATCCCACCCTCACAGGTTTGGTAACCTATAATTTAATGTTATGCTCCATTTTCCAAAAAGAAAAAATGCCTAATGGAAACATTTTAAATTTTTGTTTTTCTTTTAAGTTAAGAATCTGTGCTATTCAGAGCTTTAACTCTTGCAGTTTACAGTACTTCATAATTCAATGGCATGTGTTCAAAGGAAATCTGTTTTAGAACAAAAGAAAATCCTTCGATTTTCTTATGTTTTGCTCGCCTCTGAAGGTAAAATCCAGGCAACAAATCATTACACAAGTCAATATATTTTAAACAAGCCAAAATGATCCAGCAATGGTTTTTAATCAATAGTATAAATAATTGCTGCATATCTCTGCAACACTTGCTTCAAAGGGAAAACATGTCTCTAAAAATTTATTTTTTTTCATTGTACATATATAAATATTATGCAAAGCAAACTGCAATGAAAAATGTATGTACCGACTGCTGTGTAGTAGAACTCAAACCCAACTGCACTCAGATACTCCAGCAGTCTGACAGCAGCCAGACGTTCTGTGTTAACCCAAAAGTCCCTAACACCAGTGGGAGTAGCAGAGCCAGTGGAGACTACAAGCATCCTTTGTGTGTCAGGGAGTTTCTGTGAGTGCCCACCAGATTGCCAGCCATTAAATATTAACCAGCAAAAGAAAGCAAGGGGTCACCCATGGTTGATCCATAATAATTCACCACTTCTTTGATTCAAGTCATTCAGGAGATAGCCGGAGGGCAAGAGAGCAAAACAGAGAGAAAGAAAGGAGAGTGAATGTGAAACCTTTGATGAAGGGAAACTGAAAATTTATGAGAAACAATATTTTTTTTACCTTAGTTTAAACTTGTTTACCCATTTGTAATTCCTACAGGCCCTTTTTTGAAGCAGTTTGACACGACGGGTCATAGTTATGTGCACTACTCATAATGATAAGTAATAGACTTGAGATTCAAATAGAATTTAAAATGTATTCAAAAATATTTGTTTATCAATCAATATTAAAACTGGACTAAAATTTCTTAATTAAACTAAAAAGATCACCCTAAAACCTCCTTAAATGTTTTAAACATTTAAAAGCTTCCAGAATTGTTTGGTCTATAATACTGTTTGTTTTTATGCTCTTTTCTTTTACAGTGTCTGGCTTTCAGAATATCCTTTTAAGACCATTTATTATATCTTACCAAAGTATATATAAAAAAAAAAAAAAACACTATAAGCACTATAAGGTTAGGATTTAATGGTTCCATGAGGCTGTTTAGAATGAGTGTGCATAAATCCATTTCTGCAAAAGTGATCCTCAATGTTACCTTAAAGGTATAGGCGAAGATTTTTTCAAATTTTTTGAAAAGACCCGCCCTCTCCACAATAAAAGAATGCACATGCACAACCCTGTACCTGTTCCCGAGAGGGAACGCCTGTTAAACGTGTGCAAGAGCATGCATGAGGCTATTTATCCTCGTGCACGCTCTGCTTTCTGTTTGCTCGCTCATGCAAGCTTACTTTAAAAAAAAGAAGATTTGCAATTATTTTACTATGCCAGACTCATTACCGCTAAGTGAAAAAAAAAGAAAAAAAAAAGAAAAGATGAACGAGCACGTAGGACGGACTCACATAAACATATTGATTGATTGATAATTAGGAGGACCACTTATTTTGATGATCCACCTGGAAATAGAACATCCTCCACTATAGCTTTAAGGACCGAATTTCAACTGCTATTAGTTTCAGCCATGATTGTCATTGTTATTTTACTCTAACCAAGTGTTTTTAAATGTTTTGATTAGAAAAATATGAGAAACTTTATTGACACCATTCCCTGTGAACTCATCTCTGCATGGCACCTTATATTTTAGCATATGTACAATCACCATACAACGTTCATAACGTCTACTAAAACTAAGAGTAATATAATCCAATTTCAAAAGGTGTCTCACCCCAGTAGTCTATTATGTGTCGATGGAACAATGGTTATTTACATTTCATTTGATTAATATTGTGTATTTTTTTCCAACCTAGTTGTAGCAAGCTAAACCCTGACAAAGGAGGCAAAGACAGAAACAGGATAAAAAAAACCCACCAAAATGAAAGAAGAACTTAAATGATGCTATTCATAGTTTTTAAAGAGTTTTGCTGAAAGTGTTTTCTGCATCACAGCTTTACTGAATGTTCTGTTGTAGTAAGATAAGGGGTCCTGTATGAAAGCCCTAAACTTGACAAACATTGTGGCTTATGGTAAATGTACTGACAGCAAGGTTTAAAACATTCTTTTAATTTGTATTATTGTACTTGTATGCAGCCTGTTTGTGATTTAGTTTTTGCCACTGTTTCTAACTATGCTTCTACTGTTTAAAAAAGAAAAATACTTGAAACTCACAGCACCAAAATTGTATATCAGAACAAAGATTTAAATATTTCCTTTTAAAATTAAAATAATAAAAATGATAATAATTATAATTGCAACAATAAACAATTTAAGATTAAGAGAGCGCAAAATGTTAAGAAATGCCCAAACTGATTTTTGTTTTCAAATATATATATTCTGACAAAAAAGTTCCATAAATGTAGATTTGTCCTGATCAGAAAAATATGTCATCTTAACTTAAAACCATAGCCGGTGAAAGTAATTAAAGCTGTGTCCATGAACATTAGCGCCAAGCAACCCTCAAGCTTTAGTGCCCAAATGCCCCTGAGGGTACTTATTCTGTTTTTGTATTACCTGTTATAGTTTCCAAGGTTTTGCTCCAGCTCTGTTATTCTGCGAAGTTTGTGGAGGAACCACTTATCTATGGCCGTGAGCTGATGAATTTGATCAACATTCATACCATTATGCAGCGCCTGAAAAGTAAAAAGTATAACAGAGAATGAACATCAGTTTTCATCATCTTCTTATTCATCATTTATTCCCCTGAAAGCTGGCATTCAGAGGCTTTCAGCTGATGATGAACATCCAGTGATTTCAAATGAAGACCGTTGGACAGTAAACATAAATAAAAAGCGGCTGTCCATTCCCCTTTCAAGGACTGCATCAGATGACATATATATTGCAGGAGAAATATATTACTTTGGCATTTCATTAAAAAAGCATTGTTTAAACACCTTGTGTCATCGACATATAATATACCAGGGGTCCTGCTCAGACAACAGATAGTAAATATTTTTTACAGGATATATATCAGACGTCTGACAAGCTGAATCAATCCAATAATGTGGAAGGATTTTAGTCAAACAATGCTATGCACAGCCAAATAAAAATGCTTGTGCAGTTCCTCTATACATGGTTAACTATCAGTTTAGCTATGCCTTTAATAAAATGCTGTTTCTTTAATCACTTGTGAAAACATTTTTCACATTTTATTACATTGTCTTACTTCAATGTGTTGAATTTCCTCCTTTTTTTAATAACAGCATTAGGTCTAGATTAAATGGAAAGTGAGCAGCAATTTTAAACAGTTTTTTTTTTTTTTTTTACTGGACTATGCATGCTGAATTCTAAGAAATGAATATTATTTATTCATATGACCTCATTGTAGACTGGTCTAGATTCTCAGTTATAATTCTAAGTGCTTACAAAGAAAGTAAATGGACTCCTTCCCAACCCTAATATGGCACTGTTACATGGGTTCTCTGGAAACAGGACTTATCAAGCCATTTCCGAAAAACTTCACGATAAAAGCAGAATTTTAGGATTCCATTACTAGAAGTGGTTTTGCAAAAAAAAAAAAAAAAATAGTAACAATAAAAAAAAAAGTTTTTTCCAAAGTATGGATTCAGGAGCGGTCCACATTACATGGAAGAGATCTCCAAGTATTGTAGGAAAAGTAGGACATTGTCTTCAAACATAACTATGCTTTTAAATATCTGCAAGACTCCACCCATGAGTAATTTTCTAAGAAACCTCTTATGCCTTCACAGGCCATCTATATTTAGTGAGATTAAATTATACATATCTAAATTGTATCTAAAAATTAGCTAGCTTCTAATAGTATCTGATTTTATCAAGAAGTGTGTGCCACAGTAAATAGGATTACATCAAAATGCCCACCACCAATCCTGGCAGGTTTGATTTGTGTTCATCTTCACTAGTCTCCACTATAGTGTGTCTCTCTGTCATATATGATGCCCCCCGAAATTAAGGATTTTAGTATTTGAGAGACAAAAATTTGAGAAGTTAAGGAGATTGTGTCATTGTGTAACATCTAAAGAAAACTATAGCACCAACAAAATATGACAAGAAATATGACAAAGTAATAATTTACTATTAAAAGACTCTAACCCTGAACAACATGAAATGTGTACTTTCATATCTTATTTTACTAGTAGTGATGAAAACCAGAAAATCATCAAACCTTTTGCAAGGTTTTCACTTTCCACTGGAAATTCCTCTCTATGTTGGAATAAACATCACTGACCCTAAAAAATTTGATCTGTCTCTTTTTCAGCCTTAAAAAATATAGACTAAAACCTATTCACCCACAATCTTCAGCAGAAATGGATAGATGGCAAATATTTCAAAGCTATTATGAAATGTGGATTATCTCTGTACCACATTTTAAAAAGTTGCATTGTCAGATAATCAAAGTGTTTATATGAGTTTTATGGGTATCACTTTTGCTGTTCGTGTAATCCGCAAAAGGCAAGATTTCAAAGATAAGGTTTTCCACACAATTAATCATTCATTGCCACTCATCCAGAAGGCGAGGGAAAAGAATTTTCATTAACTCTTCAAAATGTAGTTTTAATGAGCAAACCGTAGTCAGACCCATTTATTATTAATGTTTTAAAGGGTTTGGGCACCTTGGCAAGGGAGAAGATGCGGGTGCTGGAGGGCACAGCGAGCTCCTGTTGAAGGTTTTGTGTGTTGCCCCAGGCTTTCTTGAGTGGCAGCCGGGGAACAAAGCCCTCCACAGATGGATGACACATCCTCAAGGCCTTCTGCACACTCTCCTCAAACGTCCGGCCAACCGCCATCACCTGAATCCACAGGAGGGGGAAGGTTAATGACTAAGTGAGCACGTAAGTTAGAAAGTGTTTAATTATATATGTCCTACCCACCTCTCCAACACTTTTCATGGCACTACCTATTTCCCGAGACATGCCCTGAAAGCGGTCCAGGTCCCAGCGGGGAATCTTGGTGACAATGTAGTCTAAACTTGGCTCAAAGCAGGCAGTGGTCTTCTCTGACACAGCGTTTTTGATGTCTGGCAAAGGGATTCCCAGAGCTAACTTAGCAGCTACAAATGCCAAGGGGTACCTGTAAAACCACAGTAAACAGCCTCACCAATATCAACATTTGAGCAGCACAATGGAGAAAAATAGATCCCTCTCTCAGTACCAGCTAAACTATATCCCTCTGATCATGAACCAATTTTTGCACATTTTGCAGTTGTATGATTTGAATATGCCAATGCAATGTACAACCTATTTTAAAGTCTGGTCCTGTCTTCAAATAAAGATAATTTAATGTGGCTTATAAGTAATACAACCTAGTAGCAAAAACGTTTGTCATATTTTTCTTTTACCAATTTGAAGATAAAACATTGTGATAAAAACTGATTTATTACATGAATTATATTATGGGAATTGGTTCTTTTACTGTTTTTTACTGTTTAAATGACACTGAATGGTTCAAACAGAAATCAGTAAATATAAATACATATAAAAAATATGAAAGAAAGTTATACATTTTCTCTGTCCTCTTTAAATGTGGCAAAGATCTGATTAAACAAAAATTCCAAATATCTAAGAGAACTTGGCCCTCCCACATCATTTTACAGTTGTGAATGAATCTGTTGTTTATTTTTAAGGATAAGGAGTTTTAGTTTTCATCTAAATGATATTAAAATTAACTCTGATGAGCATAAACTATGGCTAGACATCTTCTGTGCCCTTGGTTTGTTTCTCAGGAAACTGCATGAACTGTGCTATGTGCTTCAAAATATCCATTTAGATGCATTTTAATGCTTCTGACAGCACTACCTGTATGTAGATATGCAGTGTATGCTTCTACCCCTGACAATTTCTTTTTGTTTTTTTAAGCAAAATGTTAAAGAATACACTTAAAAAAAATCTTGATGGCACTTATTATATAGGATATATTATATAGTCACTTATTATAGAAGAATTATTAATCCAAGTGAGTAGTTGATTGTAAGACAAAATTGTTATTTTTTATGTCATTATGAATCAGTACAATCCGCATAAAACTTTAAAGAAATGTTCTCTCCCTCTCATAGTCTCGAATATTATTTTCATCCTCTCCCCTTATTTTTAATTGGTTTACATAACTGGCCCTTGCTTTGAAACGTTGAATGAATACTGACACAGTGTCAAGACAAGTGCAAAACCTTGGTCCTTAGCTATTTACTGAAGATAGCGGAAATGTGATTAATTTCAGATTGAGGCCATTTTGATATATAAACATACAAAAAAAACATCTATTATTTAATAAAAAGTATTGTGAAACTTAAGAAATGGCATCATCAAACTACCAACCAACAGAATTGTGAGCAAAGCACCGTGTACAGCAATGGATCAGTGCCCTTCATCAAATAAAGTAATACTTATACAGGAAGGAACTATTATGCATCATGTGACTGTTTTTCGTATCAGAGACAACAAAACTCGCTAGAATTTAAGACAAAGTTTAAAATTGTGGCATATTTTCATTTTCCAAAGAGTTGAGCTTAGATAGATTATATTCCTCCAAGATGATAATATTTCAATGGGTAATCTGACTTCTTACATATTTTTGCTGGAACCCTATGAAATTTAGAAAAATCCTCATATCTGTCTAAGAGTGAGAGATTTCCTCATTAACACAGAAACTGTGGAATGATTATCTTCCTGTTTTATATTAGATGGAGATCTTGGAGGCTACTGTATATGCATTTTGACAAAATAATACACCACAGAAAGTTCTTACCCAGTAGCTTTGGATGCCAAAGCTGAGCTCCTTGAGAGTCGAGCGTTCACTTCAATGATGCAGTACTCCAGAGATGATGGATGGAGAGCATACTGGATGTTACATTCGCCCACAATTCCCAGGTGCCGCACCACCTTAATAGCCGTCTCACGGAGCATGTGGTACTCTTCATTGGACAATGTTTGACTTGGTGCTACTACTATGGAGTCACCTACAAGTAAAGGAGGAGTTAAAAAGTTCCTTAAAATTCTCCCAACTTGAAATGATTGCGAAATGTCAATGCTATTTTAGCAACAATTTATCATCTAATGCATAGTCATCAGTGCCAGATTATCCAAGCATTTGTTGAGAGATCTCTAGCATTCCTGGGTGTTTCTGATTGCATGATCATGACCCGTTCTGCCTCTGGAATACTGAGCCTGCTTCTTCTCATTCTAATGTTTTTGCCTGACCTTTTTTTAAGCTCCTGCTGGATTTCTGCATGTCTGTGTACCTAACCTGGAACTGTTTCCCGGCACCTTCCTGGATTTCCTTCGGTACCTCTTCAGACCTTTGATCTCCTGGCTATGACTCCCAAGCAAGTCTTCTACACTGACTTTGGCTTCCCCCTATAGATTTTCCGGCCTTCCATCATCTGCTTGGTTCCGATCTCCTGCCTATCCGCCGACATCCGGGACATTAGCATCTGGGATCTCTGGGCAGCGCCCATCGCATCTTGTTGGCATCTGAGTGACTCACATATTCATTATCGTCCTCGATCAGATTGACATGGTCACCAACCTGTGTTCTCCATTGCCTTTCCGCCTCAAATACTGGGTCCTTTTGTTCTGACCCAGACAATTTTAGAATTGACCTGAAAATATGTTTGCCTTTTGCTGTTGTCTTTTCCCCAATAATTATGTTAGCAATAAAATGCTCAATTCAACTAGGACATGTCTTTTTCCGACCTTTAGAATGCTACAAGATTCAAAATATTTGAAGAGATGTTGGGAGACCTAATCCAACAACATTGTCTGATCTCAAAACTAATTTCCGGAATAAAATCCAGGTATACCTACAGACAACAATTAAACCTTGTTAAAAAAAAAAAAAACCTTGAGTTAAAGCAGATGCAGCTGCAAAGAATGGATTCTTTTCATTAATAATAGGGGAAGTGCTCATACCAGTGTGAATTCCCAGTGGATCAAAATTCTCCATGTTACAGACTGTAACGCAGTTATCAGCCACATCTCGCACAACCTCATATTCCACCTCCTTCCAGCCAAGTAAAGACTTCTCCACCAGAATCTGACTGCTCATAGCAAGAGCCTGTATTTCAAAGACACACACATATATAAATATACATAACAAAAAATATTGCACAGAAGCAATCAAATTCGTCATCAACTAAAACAAGATCAGATGTTTTGCGCACCAACCCAGTAAGTACACTATACTTAGTAATATCTGTATTTGAAGTTTGGTAATTTTGAAGGAAAAATAAAAGGTTTGCACATCCTCTCTGCTGAACTGCAAACATAAATTATTTTGCACCTTCTTTGAAGATCTGTTCTGAGCATACAGACATGTTTGCACATTTTAAGATGCACACACCTGAAGATCAGGCTCTCAGGAAATAGTTGTGAAACTATAACCTTTCCCTTTATTTTGTATTAGAGAACAGATCAACTGTTTATCCAAATAACTACGTTATAGAAATATTTTCTTTGGAAAACTTATGGCAAATTCATTTATTTTCATTTGGGAAGACTTTCAGTCTTTTAATTGAATTTTGTTATGAAATTGAGTGGTGCTTAAAAAAATGATATTAACCATTTGAAATCACTATAAGTCAAATGTACAATATTTAAACCTTCTGTGCAGTTTCCTCCAGCTTCTCTTTTTCAGCACACAGACCAGATCCCAGACCTCCCAGTGCATAGGCTGATCGTAACATGACTGGATATCCTATCTTCTCTGCTGCTTTTAAAGCATCACACACCTGAAAAAGAGACACATGCAATATTTAAGACCAAACCAAAGTGATTGTATGTAAAAAAAAAAAAATAAAATAAATAAATAAATAAATAAAAATAGACACCCACACCTACCAGTACTAAGGATTTGAACACTTACCGACTTCACAGCAATGCTGGGTGCAATCTTCTCATTGATCTCCATTAGTTTGTCAGCAAAAAGCTGCCGGTCCTCTGTTGCCATGATGGATTCCACTGGGGTCCCTAAGACTTTCACCCCATACTTCTCCAAAATGCCATGCTGGAATAATTCCACTCCTGAAGACAATTTCATATTTAATCACCAAAACAACCCTAATAAAATGTAAATGCATGGACTATCACATGGTAAATACTTATTAAAAGCTTAGGTAAAAATTAAAGTTTCAAAAAGTGAATTTCTAATTTTATTAACTGCATTAAAGTATCGCTTTATACCACAATTAAGTGCAGTCTGTCCACCCATGGAGAGAAGGATGCCATCAGGACGCTCAGCTTTAATCACTTCTGTTACAAATTGTGGCGTCACTGGAAGGAAGTAGACAGAGTCTGCCTGCTTGGAGCCCACTTCATTGGTCTGAACAGATGCTATGTTTGGGTTCATGAGCACCGTCTTCAGATTTTCCTCCTACATTACCATAAAACAAAGACAACAGTTTAAAAACACTAGAAGGAACCACTATAATATTTCAATAATTTAGGTCACTAGAAAATAAATGTGTGTTTGGATACAGAATGTGGACCCATAAAGCAGTTTCTTAACTTGTTAGGGGGAATCTCTTTTTTCCTAGATTTTTAGAGTATTCAATTTCAAAACTGGCTACACACTATTAACCTTGCACTGCAAGCTAGATTTTCACAAGATCTGTTTTCAGTCTCACAACAAATCCCTCTTGAAAGACTCCAGCTAATACGTCCATCTCCAAACCACCAGCGAGTCGGACCAACAACATGCCAGCAGTTTTTTGGGGGCGGGACATGTAGGAATCACGACAGTCAGAAGGGTCTTGCTGGAGCATTACAAACATGGCTCCGCTGGAGGACTAACCTATCGATACCGCAAACTGACTTGGTTTTAGCTAAAATAGTGACAATTTATCATTTCAAATAGGAGCAAGAAAAGCACTTTGTGCATTTATATATCGGAAAGATGTCTGTGTTTTTCTTCTGACAGTTTTTGGAAAAGTTTGGTTCATCAGCTTACAAAATGTCATGATTTGCTGCTACGATTGGCTGAAAGCATATTATGGAAAAGGCGGATACTAGCTGGCACATCACCTAATCATGCCATTCTTTTCTTTCTTTTTTTCCCCTAGCTTTTTATTATCATCACACTGCCACAATTACAGAGCAACGAAATGAACTCTCTGCATTTAACCCATCCCCTTGGGGAGCAGTGGGCTGCCATTGTGCAGCACCAGGGTAGCAGTGTGGGGTTAAGGGACCCAGAATAGCAGTCTGTGGGAGTGGGGCTTGAACTCAAATCCTCTGGATTCCAATCACAATGTCCTAATCACTAGGCCACCACTTCCCCTTTTCACAGACAGAGTGAACGCCAGTCATCCCAGATTCATATTGTAGATGTCAACTCAGTTCTACATATATCAATCTGGCTACTGCCAGGTTAAAAAATATTTAATTAAAAATGTATTTTAAAAAATCAGCTATCTTTAATACTGGTTGACATTTTCTATTTTCACCAAAGCTAAAAACAAACTTTGGCAGCTTCTCTTTGCTCTGTTGTTGCTTTTCCTACATTAAAATGCTCTACAGAACATTCTGTCTGTGTAATAACAGCTTTATGTCATTCAGATAGGACTCCCTTCCTGTTCCTGTTGAACAAAAGCCTCTCCACAGTTAGATTTTTACACAATATTTCACTGTGGTGATGTTCTTTCTTAAATAATTTATTTTTGATACACTATATTGCCAAAAGTATTTGCTCACCCATCCAAATTATTGGAATCAGGTGTTCCAATCACTTCCATGGCCACAGGTGTATAAATTCAAGCACCTAGGCATGCAGACTGTTTTTACAAACATTTGTGAAAGAATGGGTCGCTCTCAGGAGCTCAGTGAATTCCAGCGTGGAACTGTGATAGGATGCCACCTGTGCAACAAATCCAGTCGTGAAATTTCCTCGCTCCTAAATATTCCACAGTCAACTGTCAGCTGTATTATAAGAAAATGGAAGTGTTTGGGAACGACAGCAACTCAGCCACGAAGAGGTAGGCCACGTAAACTGACGGAGCGGGGTCAGCGGATGCTGACGCGCATAGTGCGAAGAGGTCGCCAACTTTCTGCAGAGTCAATCACTACAGACCTCCAAACTTCATGTGGCCTTCAGATTAGCTCAAGAACAGTGCGCAGAGAGCTTCATGGAATGGGTTTCCATGGTCGAGCAGCTGCATCCAAGCCATACATCACCAAGTGCAATGCAAAGCGTCGGATGCGGTGGTGTAAAGCACGCCGCCACTGGACTCTAGAGCAGTGGAGACGCGTTCTCTGGAGTGACGAATCGCGCTTCTCCATCTGGCAATCTGATGGACGGGTCTGGGTTTGGCGGTTGCCAGGAGAACGGTACTTGTCTGACTGCATTGTGCCAAGTGTAAAGTTTGGTGGAGGGGGGATTATGGTGTGGGGTTGTTTTTCAGGAGCTGGGCTTGGCCCCTTAGTTCCAGTGAAAGGAACTCTGAATGCTTCAGCATACCAAGACATTTTGGACAATTCCATGCTCCCAACTTTGTGGGAACAGTTTGGAGCTGGCCCCTTCCTCTTCCAACATGACTGTGCACCAGTGCACAAAGCAAGGTCCATAAAGACATGGATGACAGAGTCTGGTGTGGATGAACTTGACTGGCCTGCACAGAGTCCTGACCTCAACCCGATAGAACACCTTTGGGATGAATTAGAGCGGAGACTGAGAGCCAGGCCTTCTCGTCCAACATCAGTGTGCGACCTCACAAATGCGCTTCTGGAAGAATGGTCAAAAATTCCCATAAACACACTCCTAAACCTTGTGGACAGCCTTCCCAGAAGAGTTGAAGCTGTTCTAGCTGCAAAGGGTGGACCGACGTCATATTGAACCCTATGGATTAGGAACGGGATGTCACTTAAGCTCATATGTGAGTCAAGGCAGGTGAGCAAATACTTTTGGCAATATAGTGTATGTGCAATTCAGTGAATTCAAACCTGATGTATATATTTTATTTTTCTTGTCGCATGTCTCTTTTGCAAATGCCAAACCAAACTTCTCCTGGTTTCCTTTCACAATGAATAGCTTCTCACCCCTCTCTCTCATAAAGTTAAAATTTTGAAGTGATTGCACTGGCTCATAATAACTTTATACAGACTGAAAAGAGAGAACCCTGTACTATGCCTTTTATATTTCACTTTGTATAAAAATGTAAAAACCATACATAATTTTCAGTGTATTCAGTTTAAAATATTACCTTTAGTTGATCTGCCACTCAAAGTACGTAAATACG
Organism: Cyprinodon tularosa; assembly: GCF_016077235.1. Classification (NCBI taxonomy): domain Eukaryota; kingdom Metazoa; phylum Chordata; class Actinopteri; order Cyprinodontiformes; family Cyprinodontidae; genus Cyprinodon; species Cyprinodon tularosa. Next base: position 145,647 of record NW_024039375.1, read on the forward strand.
GTCTTTAAAGAAATTGTAATTTTATTGAAAAAAATACCTTTGGGAAAAAATAGCATGGATACAAGAAAAAGCTCTAAAGAGCTCAGAGAAAAAGAATAGCTGATTTTCATTAGGATGTCACAGAGATGCAAAACATCTCTAAAGCATCTGTGTTATGAAAGGAAAATGTCAGGGTATCTCTTTTTAATTGACTCTTAAAAAGGAAAGTAGGTCATGCTTGTGAGGCAATAACCTAAAACACAAAGTTGTATCTAATAAAACTTCTGAGTAAGCTCTACTTAGGTCAATAAAACAGAATGTGCTAGAACCTGAAGCAAGCAGCCTCCATGAGAAATCCTTCAATCTTTTGTTAAAGCCACTATCAAAATATTATTCCCTAAAGCCAAAGTGCAGAATAAAAGTAACAGCAGAAAAACAGTTATTTAACTATTTTCCTGCAGTAATTGCAGCACAAGGAGGCCCTACTACATATTCAAAGCAAATGCTTGCATAAATCTTGAACAAATAAATATGCATTATAATCTTGTTTACTTGCTTCATTTGGCTGTTTTTTATCCTCTTGTGACTTAAAAATAACATGAAATCGGAAAACTAGAAAGGAGGTAGACTTTCAAGGACTACAACACAATTGGGCTTTTCTTTCATTCTGTCTGTTATTGCTTTGGCTTTGTAAAAAAAAGAAAATTATGACAATTGGTTAAAATTTAAAATAACATATAGTACTTTAGATGCTAATAGCACCTGCTGTAAATGCAATTAGAACCACCAGAACAATTTAAGAGCCATGAACGGAAAAACCCAAATGATACTAATAGTTGTTTTCCATTTGCAAAAGTTTAATATCCATTATTCCCACAATACTATTACTAAGTATTATAATGGTAGATAAATTGGCTTGCATTTTATACAGAATCCTTTTGGTGTCACTGATTGCTTAATAGCTTTATAATTGAAATCAGATTTACAGAAACAAACACAAGTGCATTTTGATTCAGTGTCTTGGCCATGGACACTTTTATATCTCTTTATAATTTTAGAGTTAAACCAACTCTCTGTTGACAAGCATACTGAAACACAGCTTGGTCATGCAAATTAAGCGACAGATCAACTGTTACAATAATCAATAGGCATTAACTGTGTGTATTTTCTTAACTTGAATTATAACATTATCTATTCATTCTTCAAATCCCTATAGTTTCCTGCTCTTAGTAAGAGTGATGGCTTTGCATTGCATGGAGTGTTTTTCTTCTTGACAAAGATTTGACAAGGTATTCATGGTTTTTCTTAAAAATATGGATTCATTTTGACCTAAACACATCTCCCAATCCACCACACCTCAAAGGTTCTGTGTTACAGAGAACTGGTGACTGTATGAGCAGGTGTTCATCAGATAAATCTTACTCATAAAGGGATTTAAAAGGTCATTAACAATCCTGAGTTAGACTGGAACATCTAACTGGTCCCCAGATGCTTGCAGTGTGTTTGAAAATCAATATAGTAAAAGTATTACCTTTTCTTACTTTCCTACACCCAACTGAAATTTGATTTTACATAATTGGCACTGGAATTGTTTTTATTGATTTATTTATTTTGGATTGCTTTATTGTGTTCTATAGCAAGTTTATTAACAAATTTGTGTGCTTAGTTTTACTGTTTTATCCCTTAATAATTACTTTATTATTTCTGATATTCAGCACTGTTTCAGCTGTGGCTGGTGGTAAAGCACTAGAGTCGACGATAATGATGATGACAACGATGATGACGATGACAATGATGATGAGGATAATGGTAATGATGTTCACACAAAAGTCTCACAGTGCCATCTGAGTGTTGCAACTTAAATTGAGAAGCTACAGACAAGCAAAAAGCTCCAACTTCAAACTTAGGAAGGGTGTTTATCCAACAAATTAGAAGAAAAACAGTTGGATAAAATGTACCCATCCACCATCCTACTTGGGGACTTTAATGCCCATATGGGAAATGGCAGTGATACATTAAGGGATGCAATCAGGAGGAATTCACCCCTCAGCTCTAAACCTGAGTGGTGCTTATAGACTACTGTAAGAGCTATGGATTATCCATAATGAACACCACATTCAAGCATAAGGGTGTTCTTTAGTGCACTTGACACAAGTATACCCTAGTTAAGAGGTTGATGATTGACTTTGTAGTCATATCTTCTGACCTTTAGTTGCCAGTCTTTGACACCTAGACAAAGAAAAGGCAGAACGGTCCACCAATCACCACCTAGTGGTGGGTTAGAGTGGTCTTTTTTCTACCCTTTCATGAAATCTGTGTCATGACTCAAAGAACGAGATCTGGATACAGGTAGCTGAAATGAGTTTCCTCACAGGATAGCACTCACTGAGAGATAGGGTGAGAAGGTTAACCATCCGGGAATTCCTCAGAGTAGAGATGCTCATTCTCTACATTGAGAGGAGTCAGCTGAGGTGGCTTGGGCATCTGTTTCAAATACCCCAAAATGCTTCCCTAAGGGGTGTTCCTAGCACATCTTTCAGGAAGAAGGCCCAGGAAATGGCCTGAGACATTCTGCACAGAATATGTCTGTTGACTGGCCCTGGAACCCCTAAGGCTTCCCCTGCAGGTGCTGGAGCTGGTGTTAGAGGAGAAGAAACTCTAGACATGTCTGCTGAGACTGATGCCCCTGCATTCCAAATGAAGCGGAAGACGAGGGGCACAAGAGTAAGTTTTTACATAAACTACATTCTTATCGTCTGTTCACACAATACACATTAATCTGGAAAGATTTTCCCTTTTTAGTCAATAATCAACTCAGTTCTTTTTTTCAGTCAATGACAATGAAGCATTTTATTCAATGAGTTGAGCTACACTATATTTTTCCACTGTATTAAAGTTTCATTTTGGGGAATCTGTGCAAATTGTAGCCTATTTTTGCTGCTGCTGTTGTTGCTCTTTTTGTTTTTAACTGATAAGAGTGGCACTAAAGAGGCCTTCTTCTGTGGAGGTCTGTAAGCTTTCAGGTTAACAATTAAAGACATATCTTGGGGGTAACAAGAGGTTATTTGGATTTCTGTCATCTTGAACTAGTCTGCCTGTTCTAAACTGACCTCTTACATAAACAACAAGTGATTATCTGAACAACTACTTTCTACTGGCTCAGTTGTAACTTTTTGGACAATTCTCTAAAAAGAACTCAAGCAACATTCTCAGTAGATCTAGTGTCTAAATACTCCAGCCTGCCCATCCGATAGGTGTACCGGATGAAGGGACAGTGATTGTATGTCTTAGTGTATTACTAACATTAATTTAATATGAACTGGGAAATGCAGTATCTATTTAAAGAATGATCACCAAAAAATAATTGGATTTAAGAATAATTTACTCCCCATAAATATGTTAATTGGTGCTGCTCTTTGATAACAGTTTGTTCAATAACCAAATAACTGAAGCCTGATTAAGTGAAAAAATGTACGTTGTTGATTTGAGATGTAACAGGAAGCAGTTTGATGTTCTTACCTTCATGGCTTTGATAGCCTGAGATCCGGAATAGTCAAACTCTCCAGCCTGGCCGATAGACAGACCACCTGACCCCAATACCAGCACTTTTGAAACCTACATTGAAAAAAATAAATAAGTAAAAATACTTAATATACTCAGTACTTAACAAATCTGTATATCATAGCTTCTTTTCCATTGGAGCATTAGGAAATTCCTTTGATTTATCCAAGTGTTAATCCTGCAACATAGAAATCTTTCCCATACAGTTTCCAACAGCATTCTTTCATTAATATTCCCTATGATAATTATTGAGTCTTTAACAAATCCAGATATATTTATTCCTATTATCATATGTGCTAATGTGATTTGGGTAAAGTGTTCTTAGACTTGTTGGTCCACAAATAGAGATTAATGTAAATAATTAACAAATATTAAACAACAACTATACCTTTGCTCTGGTAGGGATGCAGGACTTTTTGGGCATCACTGACACAATGTTAGCATTTTCTCCATTCTTTATCAGTGATATAAAGGCATCAAATAGAAACTGTGGGGGAAAAAAGCAAATCATAATTATGAAAACTAATTCCAGAATAGTCATAATTATGTTGTGACCTAAAATATGCAGAATTCTTAGAACTTTATGCTGTAATCAAATAGATTTCACATGTTATTACCCAAAGGGTGCATGAGAAAACAATCAGACTGTAACCGACTAGCTTGGGATATAAAGAATTTACTGTAACCTACGGGTTACAGCTTTGAAAACCTACTTTTCATCTTTGTACAACCTGGCTAAAGGTACTATAGCTCTGAGACATAAAATATCCCAGTACACCGGCTGAAATTTCTATAAACAAAATACTAATTTTAAAGACGTAACATGGTAAGGAAAAGATCTTTCATGTTGAACATTATTCATGTGACTGCAAACAGAATTAATCATGGCATCGGTGATTGCCAAAAGACAGAATTTGTTTTCAATAAAGATACATAAAAAATATTAGGAAAAAAAATGTTACTAGGGCAATTGTTTTAGATTTGCATGCAAGTATAGTAGATGTATATATGAAAATGTATATATAAAAAAAATAGCTGAAGTAAATAAAGCACAAAATATATTTTTACGGTATCTGACAGGCAAACATTACAAGGTATCAGCCATGTGGGAGAAGGCAGAAGGGAGCTATCACACAAACACTTACTCTACTGCAGAAAAAAATACTTTTCTAAATCATCTTTGGTCAGTAGACCAGTACAAAATATTAGACTACCTAAACTGAGTTTTACTGTATCTTTGAGGATATGGAATATTGTGTGTTTTGCTTGTTTTTTCTTCCACACAGATTTGTGTCAAATACATATTTTATCCATTTATTAGTATTTTAAGAGGTAGATAACACAAAAAGTAAATATACGTAAGGAGGAATGAAATGGATACGTGGTTTTACTAGAGCATATGAGCACAGCACTTATCCAGGTCATCATTTGTACAAGTCTTATTTCTTTAGAATTTTACCTTGGTTGAATCCTATGAATAAATCTTTAATTAGTTGCAGTATAGAATCCAGGTAGTTTATGCAACACCACCAAAGTCTTTAATTACCTCTGTGTCAGTGGGACCACCCTTAGCTTCCGGATGGAACTGGGCCGTGAAAACAGGCTTACTGTTGTGCATGATGCCCTGGAAAATATGCATATTATACACACAGAAATTAGATAAAAACTACTCTTAACATTCAAGAAACAAGTGTTTATATATGTTTTAAATACATATATAAAAACCTTTATCTGCTTGAATATCCTTTTCAGCTACTTGTATTACACAGAAAATGATGCATTGACAAGCCAATAGAGTCAGATTAACCTCATTGGTGCCATCATTAGCATTGACGAAAAGTGGGCTCCAGCCTGCTGGCAGAGACTTGCTGTCAATGCCGTAACCATGGTTTTGTGCTGTTATGAAGGCCTGTCCTGTCATCAAATTCACCACTGGCTGGTTCTGCCCTCTAGAGAACCAAAGATATGCATTAAGATCTAAACCTTTGTATCATTTTTCTCTCAGGCGAGGCAACTTTTGTTACCTCTTATGTTATATTTATACATCTTATCTTATATTCATATAATCTTTTAAAGACTCAGAAGCAAATAAAATGCAATGTCCAATTATTAAACATAAAATAAATTTACCTGTTACCCATTGGCAGTTTATATGACTTTGCTCCTGCAGCCAGAGCTGTTATCTGATTGCCCATGCAGATCCCAAACACTGGCTGAGGCCGATCACTCTGTAACACCTGAAAAAATAAATAAATAAAAATTAGATTAAAAGTGGCATTCAAAAAGAATTCATAAAAAAAAAAAAAAATCAACATCAACAAAATCAGACATGCATCTTTTAAAAGTTTTAGTTTCATTTAGCCATTTTGTTATTCATTTTGTCTGCTTTGAGTGCTCAATAAATATTTGTATTAGCAGAAGACGCAAAGTCACACTGAGCGTTAAAGGGAGCAGTGACTGTAAAACATGGCTGAACAACTTTAAGACGTATATAACTAGGCTGTTTAGCTGTTTAACATTTTACATTAAAGAAACAGTTAGTTAATTGGTCTAATTAACAGTAGGCAGTTAACATAACCAAGAGAGTGTAAACATTTAACTTCGAGATAACAAGTTGTCACAAGTTGGCAAATCCAGAATATTCCAAAACAGATGAAGGCTTAAACCTCTAGAGATGACAGAGCAACGCTGCTTTACCTCATTCAGCATTACCTGCTTAATATGACTCTGGGTCCATTGACAATGATTTAACACTCAAAGTACAAAGTGTTGTTCTGTGGTAGACCTCTTTTGTAAGCAAAAGTAAAGGAATCAAAACTGAAAAGGCAAAATGTTGCAATATGATCTAAAGGATTCACATAAATTTAGATCTTTCTCCATGTTAACCACCGACCAGAGACCAAGTAAAGACCAGAGTGCATCGAGATCAAGACAACACTAAGACCTTTAGGGACTAAGTCCAACAAGTGCTATAACACTACCCTTTGCAATAGCAGTCCGAATGGAAAGACCACATAAATCGAACTCAATAAAGCAACTTCTGAATTTCTTCCTAAACCTGTTCTGCTCAAACACTTGTCAAAAATAACTGACTTAAAGTCTTTTTCCTTTGGTAACAATCTCCACAATGAAGTGTGTGGTTAAAAAAAACAAACAAAAAAAAAAAACACGAGACCAACAGATCACAAAATATCTGGGTGCCTCATTGATCCTAAATCTTTCTTGAAATACAATGAAACAGAATCAGTGAATCTAGATTCTCTCTTTAAATCATACCTTGCGCACATTGTTGATGAGTTTTTCAGCCAAAGACGGGTCTCCTGGTCCGTTTGATATAAACAAGCCATCATAGTCCAAGCTCAGCAAATCCTGGTCCCATGGCACAAGGTGGACCTCTGCACCTCGCTGCATCCACAAAATATATGGCATGGTTGTTGCTTTCTCTTTTTTCCAAAAAATATGCCAAAAACCTGTGAAACTGATACATCTGTGTAATCCCTAGTTGCATCTTTAAAACGGTAGCATAATGTACTTGTTAATTAGTAAAAGCTGTGAAAAAAGCATTTTAAGTAAGAGTTAGTTACACATTTTACATTTTTATGTTCAAATGCATACCAGTGAAGTGTGAAGGAAATCCACAGTGAACAACAGTGTTTTGCCATTCTTACCTTAACCAACAGCCGGATTATATTATGTTTAATACCACAGTCAACAGCTACAATTTTGATTGGGTTGCCTTTTCCAAAAACTTGGATCTCCTAAATAAAGAAGTGATATGGTAGATAACTCTTTAAAGCTGCATTTAAACAGGATATAAAAGAAACATGCCTTGTTGTTTCTACCTTAGTTGAAACTTCTTCTATTAGGTTTTTCTGGTTGGGGTCAGATATTTCTATAGGCTGCCCATCAAACTCAATCTTTGCCAAAACAGTGCCCTGAGGACAAACAAAACCATAAAAGTGAATGACCAGCTACTAAGTTATTCTACAATGCCAGAGAGCCAACCTGTAAATATACAATACCTGGTCTCTGATAATCTTGGTTAACATTCTAGTGTCTATTCCGAAGAGCGCAGGAACCTTTAAAGTTCAATTTAAAGTTAATTACAGACAGGTTCTGCTTAACTCTGATGTTGCACAATGTGCTTGATAATTTCAAAACAAACCTTTTCTTCTTTTAGCCACTGACCCAAAGACTTTACAGAATTCCAGTGGCTGTATTCATGACTGTAGTCTTGAACAAGGAGTCCAGACACCTACGGTATAAGCATAAAAGCAAAAATATAAACAATAGCCAAAAAAAATAAAACTTTAGCCAGTTTATTTTAAATTTCAAATGGATGTCCCATAGAGAACTGAAACATCTGTATGTGCAACGGATACTTGAGAACAAGCATGAAGCGGAAAATAGGATAAATACCATTACCATCAGGAACATGTGCAGAAAACTTAACACTTCAAATCCTTCGTTTCAGTTACAATCTGCAATGAAGCAGCAACATTATAAAGCAGAAGCCTGCATATAGGAGATATATTTCCTGTCTTGTAAAGATCAAAGGAATCCCGACCTTTTAAAAGCAGATAAAGAAAATATTACACAATCACAATCTTCCTTTGTCATGAGACCAATGACTTGGTCTCATGACAAAATAACATTGCAATTCATATTGCCCCACTAACAAAAGACTTCTTCCAGTAAAATAACGTCCTTTTTGGGACTCTCTTGCATAATATTTAGATGCCTTATCTAATTTCAGTAATAAGGGATCTAAATAAAAGGTTTGTGGAAAACTAAACATTTTAGTAATGTCCTTGATGTAATACCTGGATATTTGCAGACTCCACATGTTTTCTTAGACCAAGTTCATCCATCTCCTGGGTGTTAGGTACTCCATAGTTCCCAACAATGGGGTATGTCAGGGTTAAGATTTGACCTCTGTAGCTGGGGTCAGTCAGGGCCTCAGGGTACCTGAATCGGTAAATCAAATGTTTGTGATGTATTACCGAAGCTCAATGTTGTGATGCTTTATTTTGAAATGTATACAAATCTAAATGAAAAAAGGATAGCGTTGACCTAGTATATAAGGTTATTGAGTATAGAGGTTTATAAAAAAAAATAATAATAATTGTAATGGCAGTGGAAAGGTACGCAAAACAAAAAAACAGGCATCTATTACAAGTCAAATTCATAAATATAAGAATAAAGCATATAATAACAATAAAGACCAGAGTATAGACCTAAAAATGTATTCATGTGTGCATCTATGTATGAAAGAAAGTTGATTCAATTGCAAATTCAACTGAGATAACTAGGAGGAAGGTTTTGTCAGGTCATGAAGTCGCATGAGTTCAATGAGAGATTCAAAAAGGTAAGGAAAAAATCTGCATCCATCCATTGCACTGTATAGATATATACTTTTTAAGTAGAGTATATTCAAAACACCCCTTAACACGCTTTGGTCAAATTGTAGAAAAGAGTTCACCTTAAGCATAAATCTCACTTAATAAAGTGTCCTTAACCTCTCATGAGAGGTCTGTGGGTGAAAACATGAGAAATACATGAGGGCTGTCTGTCTGTCTTTATTTTTCTTATTAATTTTTAACAACTATTTGGACACTACAGCAGAAGGAATGTTTGGCATCATTTGTGCAAGGAACTAGGAATACCATGGTTGTGGGATGCTTTCTTTTAGTAAGATCAAAAAAACATCACAGAATGAATGATTCTACCATGTGTCAGAGGGGCTTAAAATACAAAAAAATACTATAAATAATAATTCTCTATGTCTAAAACTAGATCCTGATGAGGATGAAATCTGATCTCAGATCTACACAATCCAGGTAATACTATATATAATGACAATTTCAGATATTAAAAAAAACAAAAACAAATAAAACATTCTAGGTATCCAGATATGTAGTTCTTGGATGCATCAAGCATAAACCAAGCTTTAGACATCCAGCATTTTTATTTTTCATAGAAAGAAAACTTTACATATTGGGAAGTAAAAACCCAATACACACGAATGAGGAAAGTGATGTTATTTGTATAAGAATAATAGTCAAGATATCTAAATTGCTCATTTTAGATAGGAAGAATGTTACAACCTTTAATTTCTCTGTAAGATTAATAAAAGATTTTCAAACTGAAATGAAATTGTGAGGCCATCTTTGAAAATAAATTAAAGCTAAAGGGGTGGATACCCGAAATATGATAATGATTACATACCAGGAAATCTACATACAGTACTACATTGAAAATAAAGAAATGGGAAGTCCTCACTCATTCTTGAATTCATACTGTATAATGTAATGTCACTTTAAATGCGCCTCCCATAAAAAAGAAAAACTCACATTTTACACCTAAAAGTCAGAACTGAGAAAGACTTTTCTCAGATGAACATAAAATACAAGTAAGATGCTACAAGAAGGGTCTCGCTGAGGTTCCATCCACTATAGGAGGCAATAGTAGCTATTAGAGGGTAAGATGCCCTCACCTAACTTATTAACTATATTTCATTTTTTTTTTTTTTTTTTGCTGTTTAAGCAGTATTAAATCTATTTTATTAACAGTTCTATATAAATTACATGAGGCTATCTTATATGAGGGATTCATAGAAAGGATTTAAGATTTTATAGAGATCTTCTTTTTTTTTGCCTTTATTATAACCTACAACCTTTTCTCGAGGCATTATTTCTCTTTTTTCTTTTTTTTTACCTGACAGATTTGTTAGAGGGTACAGTTTTCTTTAAGACTTTATGGTGTAAGGACAAAAGACTGAGTTTCTTTCTTACCCAACCAGGCCTGTATTGAAGACAAGTTCCCCAGCTACAGAGCCATTATGCCCAAAGGAAAACCCTTTCATCCTGGTTCCATCCTCCAGGACCAGGTGAGCTGTCTGTGCCTGAGAGTTAAAAGAAGGTAGACAGATGACAAGTGAAATCTCACCCAAGAATAATATATTCTCTTTTTCTAAACCCAGTTTGGACAGACCAAAGGCAAAACTTTGAAATAAGGCAGCCTGTAGATTTTGAGTGTAGGAGGGATATGGCAGCCAGTGAGCCACTGGGACTTTGTGCTGAAACTGCAGGTCATTGAGAAATGTGCTGCGAATGCTGAGACCGACAAATCTCTTCAACTGTTGTGAGCACGAGTTAGAGAGCAGGTCGGCGTTAAAGCAAAAGAGAGGGGAGATCCAGGAAGATAAATGTATGAATGTAGAGGTTGGTGAAACCTACTGGGGAGCAGCATCAGCACACATCAGAATGAATACAAATGGAACAGTTCGTTTTCAATATTTTTCATTTCTCACATTACATTTAAAATACTGATATATTGATAGTGATGATCTACATGTTGAAAGTTGCACATTAAATTAATTCCTGACTGGAATATAATGACAATTAATTTATTTTACAACAACAGTATGAACATGCAGCTATATCTACATAAAACAAATATAATTGAACTTTTTATTTTGTTATTTTGTTAAATTATATGTGGATACCTTGAATACAAATGTTAATATGTTTAGGGTATTTATTTACTTCTATTTAATTCATCTATATATATATATATATATATATATATATATATATATATATATATATATATATATATATATATATATATGCTGATTAAAGAGCAGAAGTAATCGAAGAAACTTCTGTTCCCAAGAAAAGATGATTATTCCTTTTAAAATCAATAAAAAACATGATTTTTAAAGCATGAATTTTATATTAGAGCCTATATTGTACAATCATGGTGAGAATTATAGTCTAGACAGGTGTCCAGTAGATGGTGACTTTCATCATCTATAACAACTATGAGCCAAAAAATGTAAATATTTTAGGGAAGTTGAGTGGAGGGAAAAATGTGGGTATGCAAGCCACAGGGTAACGTCTGTCTGTCATATATTGTGAAGCTCCTGGCGCAGCAAGTAATATATAGTAAAATAAAATAACATATAACTTGGTGTTGGATCTATTTAAACATCTGTTATTAGTTTAATGGTATTGTTTAATATGCACCCTGCTCACACTGTTTGATGTGTATTAGGGGCAGAGCTAGATGGGGACCAGGGGTGGCCATGGCCACTTTTAAGCCTGGCGTAAACTGTGCGATTTCGGGGTGATTCTCAAGTCGTGATTTAATAATAGTGCTTGTACATACAGAATGCTTATTGATACAAGTAGGTAAGTAATGACAATGAAACTCAGAACTCAAACATGATTTTTATCCACAACACCTTTTATCTAGAAATTACGCGTCTGTTTGTTAGCAAAGGCTGTAGGAAAGTATAGTTAGACTTTATTTAGAAAATATGGATCTTGTGCTCGTTAATTTTCAGTGTAGTTTGATCCTCAGGTTCTGGTGCTTATCCGCTTTCGGCCACCCCTCAGTGTACATTGGTTATTGCCTGGCCACCCTTATAAATCATTTCTGGCTACGTCTCTGGTGTGGAAATATGCATATATCTTAAATAATTGTAGATAAACAAGTTATTTAAATAAATTGACTAAATGGGCTATTCTGTGTCAATTAATATAAGATGTCTGTGAGCTGCATAGAGCAACTGAAGTGTCTGAACTATGATGCAACAGTGATTTATCCTGTAGATGTGATACAGGAAAGTCCAGCAGCTGCACTGGCAGCTGTCTAAAACTCTCAGTTAAAAACAGCATTCCTTCTAAGAACACAGGGCTGATTAGATAAAAGCACAGGAAAATCATATTTAATTTGTGTTTACGTGCATTTTATAAGGAATTGTCATATACATTGGAAACGTATATATTTATAACAGTTTTAAATATCTTATTGAACTTATATCCTCCGAAAGTATGACCAATTTTTAATTGCGCACACAGATTTTTAGTACCTCAATCAAGTTTGCAGCACTTCTGATGGAGGCTTAAAGTGAATTAAATTGGCACATCATCCAGGAGGCATTTTCTTACCTTGACACTGAAAAGTTTCGCAGACTGAAGTTTTGGCCAGCCCCACGCGTTGCCCACTTTCCTGCAAACCACGCATCCTTTTCTCAGAGATTTAACCACGCCGCACGCCAACAGGATTTTGGTCATGTTAGTTTTAAGTTCCCCTGTTTAGTAACCTCTGAGGGGTAAAAGCGGACAGTAGTCCTATAGAATATTGGAAATAATATCAAGTAGAGAGTTCCTTGTCCCACTCGTGTTTTCAGGGGCCACAGGCTGTCATGAAGGGAGCGTTTGAAAGTTTGCAGCGGATTGGCCGCTGAGCATTTGTTGTTCCGCACAAAGAAGCGGACGCTGTTTAGATTGGCCCTTTCCCCTAAAACAAAACATAAACGCCCACTTCTATCTCAAACGTGACAGCAGATACTTTCATTGTTTTTATATTCAGTCACGTACAAGTTGTAGGTGTTAACTAAGACGTTGGGTGTGTTGAAGTTTTGTAAATGAAACTGTACCTTTAATGCTATATTTAGACTTAAACTTAGACAGATTTATTCATCATTTTGTTTACACACGTCGAAAACAAAAATAAATTTAGTTTAGAACAGCTCTCTGGATAATTTCATTTTTTTTAAAGTGCAGTCTTGAAAAATAATTTAAAAATATATATAAAACATTAATATACACATATGACTGTAAATTTACAGTTCTAACATTTTCAGTTTTTTTTTTTTTTTGCAAGTGTATCCACATGTATTTATCTGTTTAACATTTGAATATGACGTCTTTATATGGGTAAACTTACTTTTATTGATCATTTTGGATTCATTTTAGCACAGGGAAGAAAAAAAAAATCCCCAGGAGTAAAGAGTTATTAGAAACACTTTCAGCTATTTGTGCTTGGAACAAACAGGACGCCTTCCCACTGGGAATGCCTGCACCCGCTTATGGCGAACTTGTAGAGTGCTTTATGTGCAATAACCGCTTTACAGTCTCTCTTTGAGTAACATTGCCTGCAAAGAAAAAAAAAAGCAAACCAAACTCTGTGCAGGCTGCATGGTGGTGGGATTAGAGTGGTCTGTGTATTTGCTGATGACTGCAAGAATGGTCCTCTGTGGAGAAGGCTGCCTGACTGCCACTCTGCTGTGTTCAGCAGTCTGAACAACATGAGAGTATCTGGACCTGAACAGATTGGGGAATATCTGTAACCAGAAGTAGCTGAACACATTTTACTCAGCCTGTTATGATTGATCCTTATTTCGCACAGATTCAAGAATATATCTATTAGTAATCATAATTTGGGGCTACAAGTATACAACTTGTGTATTAGAATTCATTAGTTGAAATTATATACTTTACATGTATCAACATAGCCTTCATTTTTATTTTATGTTTGAATTAGGATTTTTGCATTGGACTGAGCTCTACCCATGCATAAGAAAATCTATCTGAGATGAGGCGCAGCTCTTTGGAGCTCTGCTGACATCCAGTGGCAAGTCTCATCGATAGGTGCTCAGGAAGGAGCAATCCAGTGTTAACCATGGGAAAGAAATATCCAAACTACTAACATGTTTTTTTTTTTTTGTCTTTGTGCATTTGCATTTTTTTCACTCCGACACATTAAAGGCATATCTGTGAATTATTGTTCTTATATGGTATCACATCAGCCTTTAGTTACTATTTAGATCAGGATTGTTATGTGTATAATTTTATTTTATTATCAGCCCTGTAATATAGATCTGCCTGATCTTCCTTTCACTAAAGCATTAGATATCTTGACACTTTTTTCTATCTTGCTGGGATTCTATTAAATATTCTAGAACAAATTAGTTTGAATTGAGGAAACTGATACATGGCTGTCCAATGTTTTTATAAAAAAGCTTTCAAAAATTAAGATCTGTATTTGTATGCAGTACCCCTAGTTCAAAACTATAACCCAGTTTGAACTGCAACCAGGATACATAGAAGAACGTTAGCTCCATATGAGCAATCTAAAAAAAATCTGTGAAGATATATTGCATTGTTTTATGAAAGGAATTTAAGAAATAGAAAAGTAAGATTTGGTCTACCATAATATTCTAAATATAACAGCTGCCCCTCAGCATGATACTGCCACCATCTTGTTTCAGAACTTAGTGTTTAATGTGTTTTGCAGTGTACGTATAAATATTTACTAAACTGCTTTACTATCCTTATAGAATCTTATCCCCTGTTTGTTGTGTCCCCTAGTTAATACTTGTAAAAATAACTTTATTCCACCCCTTAACAAAGACAGATTTGTTGATTTTCAGATGTTGGATTGGATTGCACTGGTTGAGATGTTAGAAGTTTGGAATATTGGTGTATAACCAACCCAGCTTTAAAGATCTCAACAACTTCATCACTTTTATGTATTCCCTACATACTTATTACACCTCTGAGGCCTTTACAGAAATGTGCTATTAATACTGAGACTAAACATCACATATGTGGACTCTTCTAATAATATGACACCTGAAAGCAAATATTCCACTCATTTTATTTATCGTTACCAGAATCGAAGAAGACAATCCCAAATTGTCACTGAAAATTTGGATCAATGTTTGTAAAATAAAAAAGATAGGAAAACCATGTATATACTCATTATGTCACATGGCATTTTCTGTAAGTCAATTAAATAAGTTGCACTCTGTGGTCATTATTTGACAAAATCTTGCAGAAGGACCTAATAAAACCATTCATTATGATTGTTTTATAGGTAGTCCAAACAAGTAAAAGAAAGAGCTGGTTTGTTTTGTTTTTTTCTTTTGAGAATTCACCAGTCTTGTTTAAAATATAGTCTATGAAAATTGCAGAATCAGTATGTAAGACTGTAGATCTACACTGGTAAGAAAAGGGAAAGCACTGGAGTCATTTTGCATGCTGCACATAGTAGAAGCTTTAACGGCTTGAGTGTCAGCCTGACACCTTAACTGAAATGTTTCTTAAGACAACACACTGAGTTTATAACCATGTAATGAAAACAGCTGAGTATTATAGAGCAGTCATCAATTAAAATGCTGTCTAAACATGATGACTTTTACTACAATTCTTACTGGTACAAGAGTTGGTTTCCTTTTGGTCAGTTATTTTTTATTTACCTTTTTTTCTGATTTTTTTTTTTTTTTTTTTACAATAGAGCAGTTAAATCTTTAAAGGAACTAAATAGACAGCAAAGATTTGTTAATCACAAGATAAACATGAGAAAAGGCTTATTTAATGTTTAGTGTCCTACAACTGGACTTTTAAGGGCGATTCTGTTCATTTTCTGTTTTCATGTAGCTTGCTGACAGATAAGGAAATAAATATTTTAGCTGGATGGGATTAAACTTTTCCACATATGAACTTTAGTGAAATTTAACGGTGTGACAGGTATGTCAGTCATTTTGCTCGAGTTTTTAGAGAGATAAGTAAAAAAAAAAAACAGATCTGAGGACAGGATAACTTTTCTGTCATTTTCATTCCTTTCACTTTTTTCTCAATATGAAGCACTGATATGATAGAGCTTATCTATAGGCTTTGCATTTCTTTTTATAAACCCACCAAGCTATCACTAGGCCCTCATGTTGTTCTAGTGTTGAATTTAAAAACATAATTTTAATGCATTTTACTGATTTTGAAAACATTCCACAAACATGTTAAGCATAATCTGT
Organism: Cyprinodon tularosa; assembly: GCF_016077235.1. Lineage (NCBI taxonomy): Eukaryota > Metazoa > Chordata > Actinopteri > Cyprinodontiformes > Cyprinodontidae > Cyprinodon > Cyprinodon tularosa. The sequence continues at coordinate 161,791 of NW_024039375.1, forward strand.
ACTGAATTGAACTATTTTTTTTATCACCCTTTGTTCTTAGTGTGAAGAAACACAGGATATAATGTCACAAAACAAGTAAAATAGTGCTTTCTTTTTAAAATTGCCCTTGACTATGTGACAGCTATGTGAAGATGAGAAGCCTGTGAAATACACTTTAGCCTTTTATTACCGTGAAGCCCATCATTAGGTGCCCTCAACTGATTGGCTCACTTGAGCTCTATAACAATCTCCAGCTTGTGTCTTCTGCAAAGGGATCCCACATTGTCTGTGGTCTCAAGTGTGAGTTTCACATAGTGACCGAGCTTAAGGGAGGACATAAATAGAAAGGCAGGCACCCTCACTATTCTCTCTGTGCCAGGTTTCCGAACAAAGTCTTGGTCCTTACATCACTGAAATAAAAGATGACATGCTTTCAAGGATGAATTAAGAAATTTTTATAGACAAGGACATAACTAACAAGTTAAACACATTGACCTTTAAGCCAAGCTCCTACAACCTGTGCTTATCTACTGTCTTGGAAGCTGTTGGTATTTTCTATTACCGGTATATGAAACCCAACTGGCCACACAAATTACTGACAGTTAAAGTGTTTAAAAGCTGATGCCAAATCTAAGTAGCATAAAAGGTGATATTAGATGTTAAATAATAATTTATAATAATAATACCAAAAATTATTGAACCTTATTAATCTCACATTGGAGAAATTTACCCTGTGCGTTTAACCCATCCACTTGAGGAGAAGTGGACTGCCATTGTGCAGCACCTGAGGAGCAGTGTGGGGTTAAGGGTTTTGCTCAGGAACCCAGAGTGGACGCTGTGGGGATTGAACCCAGTACTTGCAACCTTCTCAAAGCACAAGCACACTGCTCTAACCACTAGGCCAACACTTCCCCCCTTATAGAAAATATGGTTCAAAATCACTCGAATAAGCACAAAGACAAATATTATAATTGACTGTTGGTTACTATGCTACTACTGCTTGTGTTTGAGCTGTGCTTTAATGACCAGTGAAACATTCTGCAAGTAGATAAACAGCAACAAACATTTTTTACTTATTTGACTATAAACAAGTCCTAAAAAGAAACTACGGTAACCCCCTGGTCGGTTGCTCTATATTAATTACAGAAGACTTAGCAGGAGTTGAGCCTCTAAAATGTTACTTTTTCTTCTTTGAAACCTTGGGCTAGCCTGAGGTTATTTGTAAATTATCTGGGACAGTACAGCCATGATGTATACCCATCATATCCTCTAGATGTGGAATCAAAAATATGAAACACTTCTCATCCTTTATATAAGTTTACCATGCTTTAAAAAACATGGTTGGTTGGTTGGTTGGTTGGTTGGTTGGTTGGTTGGTTGGTTGGTTGGTTGGTTGGTTGGTTGGTTGGTTGGTTGGTTGGTTGGTTGGTTGGTTGGTTGGTTGGTTGGTTGGTTGGATGGATGGATGGATGGATGGATGGATGGATGGATGGATGGATGGATGGATGGATGGATGGATGGATGGATGGATGGATGGATGGATGGATGGATAACCTCTTGCTCTTACCTCCTCTTAAAACCTTTCATAGTAAGTCATTATAAATCAGACACTTTAACTGCAAAGGGGGTCCCACATTATAAAAGGAATCTGTTGCACATGAATTGATTCTTAGATTCCATGTATTGTTAGTGTTGTACTAACTCCATGTATTAGTAACAGTGGTTTTATAACTTTTATAAAAAGACAGGCTGACTATACTGATCTGAAGGCACTTCATCCTTCAAGTTGTAAAAGTAAGAACTTTTCAATAGCCTGGGTAAACCTTGTTTTTTGTAGCCATTGCATGCTTGTCCTTGGTATTATTTGGTGACCCCTGTAGGGAGGGGCCACAGATTGCGTTGTTTAGGCTTGTGTCCATCTAATCCCACTAAGGGGCTTTATAGACTGTGGGTCACACAGCCTCCATCAGTCCCTTTAAGGAGCCAGGGCCTCGACTTGTAGAAATCCCAAGAAACTTCACACCTCAATGCAGGTCCTATAAATAGGTGCCATCTGTCCCCACAGGCTCAGTTACAGCCTCATTCCTTTTGGCACAAACGCAACGTATCAGGAAGGAAGCACTCAGGCTTTAAAAAGAGGGAGCCAATGGATGGGACCAAAGTCCCAATTCTACTTTCTAGTCATCGCGCATGACTGGGGAACTAGTGTGGAATATTTTTCAGGAGAGGAAATCCAGTGATGTGCTTTACCTCTTCATTCTAAACAAAACATTTCTTAATGCTAGCAATATAGTGACCAGAGGGGGGGGTTATGCCATCTTTAGAACCTCACACCACACTGCACTCATCGCATGAGCTGGAGCTGGAGCTCAGGTTCTTCACATTTCATTAATCATACTTTAAAACAGGAGTCCTCCCAAGGCCAGGACGCATGCTGCATCTGCATGTTTTTGCTCCTTCATAAAATCCTGAGGGCATATTTCACTGTTTCATGGTTGAAATGTTATTGCTTGTGCTTGCAGCACTGTCTATGGGATTCACATACACAACTTTGAATACCAAACACTCTGAACTAAATCACTGACCAGTACTCCTCTAAACTATTGGGTTTGAGTGTCATAGTCCTGAGGGATGTAATTATTAAACTTGTTGCACGCATACCTCACCTACCCAAGGGCAAAGTCAAAAACTGACAGAAAAAAAGAAAATGCAAACAAAAGTATTTCTATATTTATAATACAGTAATCCCATAAAACCATGCAAAACAATGCAAAACAAAACAAAAACATGTCTTTATTTGCCATAACATCTCAGCATGCATTTCATTTTCTGTTAGCTGCAAATTCTGAGCTACTCTGCATTTCGACAGAAGTGCAGAGTACAGAAGTGCAGAGTTTATTGGAACACTGAATATATAGAGATAAACACTCATTTGTATTTTCTGATATGGGTAGAACAGCTCCAAGATGTTAATAGATGTTTGAGCTATTTACCAAATTATTTTTGCTAATACATACTTATTGTTTCATATATATAATTAGTAAAAGGAGAGTCTCCTTTGTTAATATTTTCTCTGTTTAAAAGATAAATGACAAGATAATTCAAAACTTAACTGGATACCCTTCTGAATTAGTTCAAACACCTTGACCAGTAAAAGGATGAGTGACCCACATATGAATGAACATAAAAATAAATACATGAATGCATAAAATAATGATTCAATAAATGTTTGAAAAAAAACAATTCATGGTGACTAAACAAAGTTAATTTCTGATATTGCCATTATTTATTTTATTTTTATTTGTTAAATAACACTCAATTCAAAACAGATGTTTTTGCTTTTCGGGGCAAGCTTACAAAATAACTACAAAAACACAGTAATAATGTTAACTTGTCTCACCAATCCTGAAACCATTTTTCAGGAGGATCGATGTTAGATAGCCTAATAAATAAAATGAGCACAACTCATAGTGTGGGTAATGCAAATATACTTCATGGACTCATAGATCTTATTCATGTTTTATTTAAAAAACTAATTTGCTATAAATCATGACTGCCAACAGATACCAGTATGTCTCAAAGGTACATAAGCTGTGTAAAAATATGCTTCTCTTCTGACAGTTCCAATGATCACTTTCAATCCTGGCCCCAAAAAGGATTTTTTAATGGATCAGTATTGTTTTACAGACTTAACCACCTGTGTCCATAGCAGATCTCACCTATTCACATGTCCTCTTTCACATAGATAGTATATGAACTTACCTTTCACAGAAAAATCAATTCCTTGCTCTCTTTGCACAGTCCTGTACTGACTTCAAAACTATTTCTTTTTCTCTGTGTAGCAGGCTGTTGCAATATAAATGTCAGTGGAATGTCTGCTTTTAGAAAAGCAAAAAGAAGAGGCCATTCTGTAAAAGAAGCAAAAAGAAAGTCTAAATCTTAGTCAAAAGTTTGATAAATGTCGTGGGAGACACAGCAGAAGTCTGGAGGAGGAGGCCTGGTCAGGCAGGATCAAAATGAAATGTTTTGGCTTACTGTCAAAAATGTATGGGTCTTAAAGGTTTGCATGCACAAAACCAACCATGCAAGCTGGATATCACACAAAGCAGGTCTACTAACCAGATGCACATGAGTTATTTTTTTTATAATGAGCAGAACAGTAGGCACAAAACTTTAGTGTGTCTGCCTTCATGAATATCTACAATTTGTTCTGATCATCAGAAAGTGTAACATACTGGGAGGGAGATAAGCAAATGTATTTACTTACAATAATAACAGAATAGTCTGACCTAAAACAGATTAGGGATGCTGTTGCTGCATCTATACTAGGCACTTTTTGTAAGTCAGCTTCAAACTCATATTAAAAATTGTCTGATTTCTAATTTCTATTTATCTTAATTTCTAATATATCTTATTATTACATTCTATAAAGTATGTTATTGTTTTAATACTACTCATTTACAGAAAACATCTCCCATCAATCAGGGCTACCATAGATTAAGTTTTGGAGGTAGGCTCTAAGCTAGCTAGGGAGTCATTCTCAAACATTCTGGCATATAGAGAAGGCCTGTCACAGCACCATATCTGTAGCAAAATGTCAGGCCAAGACAAGCCGTCATTACCAAATATAGTCTTTGATGTTCAAAACTCAATTGGAATAAATTAACACACGTTTTTTTCACAGAGTGCAACTGCATAACTCAAGAATTTAATTCAATTCAGTTTATTTTTATAGCGCCAATTCACAACACATGTCATCTCAAGGTACTTTACAATTCAACCAGTTCATTCAGTCAAGTTGATTCAAAGTTTTCTATCCAAAGAAAACCAGTTGGCTCACTGACTCAAAGGCATCCCTCACACTAAGCATGCTTGTAGCGGCAGTGGAGTGGAAAAACTCCCTTTTAACAGGAAGAAACCTCCAGCAGAACCAGGCTCAGTGTAAGCTGCCATCTGCCGAGGCCAAGTGGGGTTCAAGGAGACAAAAGCAGCCATACAGTAAGAAGCAGAGACACCAAAGGCAACTGTAAACCAGCTCCACAGGGGGCCCCGTCCAGGAAACAAATAGCCAGGCATACAAGCTCTGAGCCAGCTCCCATGTCGGAGCATGAAGAGAGCTCCTACAGTCAGTCACAGTCAGAGAAACAGGACTCCACTGAAAAACAGGCCAAGCTTAAACATCTGTAAACGAAGTTGTTGATGGCAGCAGCACAGCTGATATTTCTTTCAGAAAGATGAACTCTCTAAAGAAGGAAATAATATGAAAGTAAAACAAAAAAAACATTGCCCATAAAACAAATGTGGAAAAAAACAACAAATTAAAGCAAAAAATATATGTATGAAACAGGAAACTTTACATGTTCCCTTTTTTCCAGTAGGTATGATTCAACAAAAGTTTTTCAAAGCTGCTATCATTGCAAAAACAAACTATAAGTTTCATTATTCATTCCCATATCTTGGGTATATTCTTGGGTATAAGTTTACAGAGGTGCAGGATTTAATAAAACTCCTCCGGGTGAGCAACAGGGGAAGCCAGGGAAAGCAATCTATATGATGAAGAAGCTCTATTCTTCCCCCCATATGTTATATCTGCTTCTGAGAAGCTGGCAAAAAAAAAAAAAACAGACATATTTGAGAGTCTATTGTCCAAAAGCATAAATCCTTGAAAAAGAAGCATCCTGTAATGCAATAGTATCATGCAATAAACAACCATTGAAATGTGTTATGAATCATACACTGAAAACTGTGGTTTCCACTCGGCTTTATCAGATCATTTATTATTTCAAAATGGCAAACAAAGTCTCTACAGTTGCCTTTTATGAACAACAGCTTGTTGTTCCACTTAAAGATCTGACCTCATGCCTCAAGTGGATATTTCAAAGAAGCTTTGAAGTGATGATGTAGTTGTATATTTAGACATAAGAGGTTTAAATGTATTCTCTAATGTAATGTTTTGTGTTTTATTCTGTAACATTTTGACTTTATATATATAAATGTCATTGAACTGTACTACCTGCTATATGTATAATATACTAAACAACCATTATAGAAAATCTGTATACTTTTATATCTTTATAGACTTTGGTTCATGCAGCAGAACATGAAGTTTTATGCAATAGCAAACAAACATGTTTCTTTCCTCCTTTCTATAAGTCAACCTTTGAGAATACCTTAATAAAGTTTGGCTCCACCAGCATGCTGCTGAATCCATTAAGATTCTATAATGGAGCTGAGATTGGACTGCAGCACAGGTGCAAGCTCCGGTCTAGGTTTCTATAGGGGGAAGGAGAGAAGGGAAGCTCGACAGAAGATGCAGTGGATTGCCATGAGTGAGCCTGGATGACAGCTGGGGGACTGGGTTTTCTCTGGCTTACGCTCATGGAGATGGGGTCAGCGAAAGCAAGCGGGTGGGTGTGTACAGGCTAAGGGGTGCAAGGGCTAAGAGGAGTTTATGAACTTCTATCGTGACTGGCCTCTCCCCGTCTTGGTGGTGGGGGCAGGGCTCCACTACTGGGGCTGAGACAGATATAGATGAGAATTAAGGAGGCAAATTTGCACTCCTGGCCTTGTCTCTGTTACTGGCACCAGCAGCTGAAAGTTGCTCCATATCTCAGTTTAACTGTGCTTGTACGTCACATGCACCCTAAGTGTGGTGGTGACGCTCACTGAGGTGCTGTGTTTCCCAGCACACACTGTTATGCCAAGAATAAACAAGTTATCATTTGCTTTATTTGCTCATGATTGTGTACAATCAAGGAATCTGACTTTTGTTATAGTGTTCACAGCATACTTTCCATGTATGTAACATATGTTTTGTTTTGTATTTTCTTTGTATCTTTATCAGAGGAACCCGCAGGAAAAACTCTGTCTCTGTAGCGGTAGGGTTTTGCAAATAGTGCTCTATAATGTTGCCCAGAAGATACTCTAAACTGCTCTTTTGAAGGTTGTGTAAACCTTTCAGAGATCCTAGATTACCTTTTTCTAATCCTGGTCTTGGATCGAGGAAAGGTCAACCCAGATTATCTTGTCTACAGACCTAGTTGTTGATTGCAGTTTGGACCTGTTTTGTTTTGTGGATGTGACAAAACATGAAGTTGAGCTAATATAGGAAACATAAAATGATATTGGTATAGAAGATGAACAGTAGTTACTGCAGAAGGTGGAACATCCTGAGTTGAGCAGCAAATGTTGCTGCTGGTGCTTTTTCCAAACTGCATCTATGTGTGCAGATAGAAGATTCAGTGAATTTGCACTCCATTAACTTTTTCACAATTTGTGAAGTAACAAACCAAACCTCAATTAATTTGAGGGCAACTTACAGTGCACAGTGGCTAGGGTGACCAAATTTGGGTTTCTGAAAAGGAGGACACTTTTTTGGGCGCTTCTGGGCCGTTGACTGGCTGTCAGTTGACTGTCTTCCTGAACAACAGTCCACAGACTGTCAGGATCCACAATGCTGTTAAGGTTGCTGTAATTAATCCTTTACTTAAGAAACTGTCTCTTGACCCAGATGACTTGGACATTTATAGACCTATATCCAATTGTCATCTCTTACCTAAAACTTTGAGAAAGTACTTGCCAAAGAAGTGTGTGACCATTCACACCATAATGAACTTTTTGAATAGTTTCAGTCTGGTTTCAGAGCTCATCATAGCACTGAAACAGCTGTGGTGAGAGTCGCTAATGATATTTTAATGGCCTTATATAATAGACCTGTATCTGTACTTGTCCTGTTAGATCTCAGTGCTGCATTTGATACAGTTGATCACAATATTATTTTAGAAAGACTAATTACAGGAATTAAAGGAACAGCACTAGAGTGGTTTAAATCTTATCTATGTGATTGATTTCAGTTTGTTCACATTAATGACAATTATGTTAGCATTTTGACTAATCTTTTTCATGCTCAAGGGTTACCTGTGGAGAACCACATGGATCATACATATATATGCTCTCAATCGATAGAATTATTCGACAGCATAGGATTAATTTTCACTGTTATGCTGATGATACTCAGCTATATCTGTTTATAAATCTAGATGAAGCTAACCCATTACATAGATCACAAGCATGTCTTGAAGATATAAAACCTGGATGACTCTTAATTTTCTGCCCATGAATGCAGACAAAACAGAAGTTAGAGTCTTTGGACCAGAGTCTTTTAAAAATAAGCTAATTAGTCAATCACTTCATTTGGATGGGATTAAACGGACCTCAGATAACAAAGTAAAGAATCTTGGTGTTATTTTTTGGTTAGGATCTCTCATTTAAATCCCATATCAAAAAGGTTTCTAGAATTTCCTTCTTTCATCTGAGGAATATTGCAAAAAATTTGAAATATCCTGTCCAGAGGTGATGCTGAGAATTTAGTCCATGCGTTTGTTACTTCAAGGCTGGACTACTGTAATTCATTACAACCAGGAAGTCCACAAACTGTAGTTAAAAGTATTCAGCTCATCCAAAATGCTGCAGCCAGAGTTCTGATGAAAATTAAAAAGAAAGATCATATCTCGCCTGTACTAGCGTCTCTTTATTGGCTTCCTGTTAAATCCAGAATATAATTTAAAATCCTCCTTTTCATTTAAAAAGCCTTAAATAGCCAAGCACCACCTTATATCAGAGATATGATTGTTCTTTATGTTCCTAACAGAGCACTTTGCTCTCAATCTGCAGGTTTACTAGAATTTCTAAAATTTGAATGGGAGGCAAATCTTTTAGTTATCAGGCTCCTCTTCTGTGGTACCAACAACCATTTTTAGTGTGTGAGGCAGACACCCTGTCAACTTTTAGGGGTAGACAAAAAACTTTCCTTTTTGATAAAGCTTATAGTTAGGGTGGCTCAGGTTATCCTGAGCTATCTCTATAGTTATGCTGCTATAGGCTTAGACTTCTGGAGGACAAAGGGACTCCCATTTCATCATTCTGCTTCATTCTATCTCTATTCTCCCACTCTGCAGAATTTTTTAGTTCAATCTCTAATGCTATGCTCTCTCTCTGCTTTTTCTCATAGTAGCTTCGCCTTGTCTGTTCCTGTTTGGTTGTGACACCACCCTGGACATGCATCAGTACACCCAAAGGGGGGAATTATCCACTGTTGATGCCATGTCATCAGTGGTCCACACAGCCCTCATCTACCTGGAGAGCACAATCTCATACAACAATCTGCTCCTCCTGATCTATCCCTGGTCCTCAACACCATCATCTAACAGTCATTATTCATTAGTGTTCTCTCTTGGACTGATTCCTAGACTGGAGCACTGGGTCCTGGACTTCCTGAACAACAGTCCACAGACTGTCAGGATCCACAATGCTGTCACCCACAGCCTTTAACATGCCCCAGGGCTGTGTGCTGAGGCCCCTCCTGTTTACTCTGACATATAACTACTAAGCTAGACCCCACAACTGCTATATATTAAAATTTACAAATGACATAGCTGTAGTGGTAAGCATCACAAATAATGAGGAGATCAAATGCAAAGAGGAGGTTGAACATCTGGTCGAGCCAAGACAATGGCTGTGTCTGAACGTCCGACCTAATCACTATATGCCATTTTAGATGAGTGTCAGAATGTCCAGTGGATAAAAAAAAGTTGTGGACTCTACATTTCCCACAATGCACCTTAAAAAGTAGTGTACATCCATCGTCACTAGACGAGGAGATATATCCCAGAATGCTTTGCGAGAGCTCTCTTTGCAAAGCATTATGGGATTTGTCGTGGCAGTGAGAAAGACCAAAGATTGCGCAGGCAACGTGCAGGGAGATGGAGTTATGTGACCAACAAGTAGTGATCATCTTTCTGAATGGACAGTTAACTGAGTTGACTATAAAGTCCACTATATAGTGCCCACCTTATATAGTGATTGAGGGTTTTAGGGGTCTGTGAGGACATTGAGACACAGACAATAACTTCTGTATCAATGTATAGAAGACTAAGGAGATGGTGATGGATTTCAGGGGGGAGAAGGGACCTCTTCATTGCATGTAGCCTCACCTGGACTGCTAACACTTCATTTCTGGTCAGAAAAGCGCATTAGTGTCTCTAATTCTTCAGAAAGCTGTTGAGAGCTGGAGTCAGAAGGTCAGTCCTGGGAGTAGCCTTCCCTCCTAAAATAAACAACTCATCATTGCAATGTTGAAAAAATTTTAAACATGCAAATTGATTAAGCCGTGTGAATACTTACCTACCAGAGACCCTTTCTATGAATATTTAAAATCTGATCAGATCCACAAACTAAGATATTATTTTGATCATAACTTTATTGCAGTGTTAATTTTTTACACCAGTGTATCACTGAATGCTGATCAAAGATCATTATATCACCCGGATGAATCAATTAAATTTTCTCAAAGATGCACTACTTCATAAAATATAGAATTTGTAAGGGGTTTTTAAGTTCTTCATTTAAACGGTCCATCCTATGTGAGCTGCTGGGTCACAGTTTTAACTTTATGGAAACGTTTTCAGGATTTTCCTTAGCAGAAATAAGTTTTGGGGGGAATTTATTTTTTTTACCTTTAAATGCATTATAATTCTTTTCCTTAATTATAATTAGGCACAATCCTTAGTCAAAAGTATTTTGCTTGATTGATGCATGTCTGAGTATTCCTCGTAAATTCAGCTTTCTTAAAAGCAATCCCTCCCCACCGGATCCTGTAACCTTAATGCCCCTACTGTAACTTTACTATGTAGAATAGCAATCACCTGTTCCCTTCAGGAAGCCCCTACCTTGACCTGTTGCACCTGGCCAGGTCACAACACACCCACAGCAGAATGAAATCTAAATGTCTAAATCGTTAAATATTTTTTGTTTTTTTTGGCTATGAGAGCTCCTTGCCTTTGTTCAAACTTTCTAAAGAAGATCCTACTCACCATGACATGATACTGTGCCCTAAGGTGATGTCATGAGAGCTGTTACCAACTTGAGGAGAGATGGCACTGCATTTTGTTTCAGAAAAATAGCATATTTGATAACAGTGAATAATCAGGAGTGCCAACATTTTTATCAGAAATATGTCTTCATATATATGCCTACAGAGACTTTTGGAAGGCTTAGATTATATAAAACCTTTACATAATCATAAACTGTAGTTTCTCAAACACTTTGACTGTGTTTATTGTTATTTTTGTATTGTATTTTATTTCTTTTATTCAAACAACTGACCCTCATGTCTGTCATGGCGGAGTGGTTTAAGTCTTTAAGATTAATATCAGATTGCTGAATTATAATGATACAGGGGAAAGCATTTACAAAAGTGATACTTGGTGAATTTAAAATGCCTGAAACCTACCATCATGGGTAATTCTTTGGTGGAAACCAGGGATGAACTTTCTGAACTACAGCAATAATATACTAAACTATAACTGAGCATTTTCAAGGAAAATATGGGAATAAATGTAGATACAATCCAATATGTTCACTGGAAGAAAAGGTCTGTAAAGGAAAGGTTTACTAGTGATTCTTATACAAAGAAGTTGGAAGGCAGATCTTTTATTTATCAGGCTCCTTTCCAGTGGAACCAATACCAGTTTTAGTCTGAGAGGCAGACATCCTCTCTACTTTTAAGGCTAGATCTAAAAAAATACCTTTTTAATAAAGATTATAGTTAGAGTGGCTCAGGTTATTCTGAGCTATCTCTATAATTATGCTGCTATAGACTTAGGCTGCTGGAGGACATAGGGACCCATTTTTTATCATTCTGCTTCATTCTATCTCTATTCTTCCATTCTTTCGTAATTGTAATCTTTTCTTAATTGTTAGTTCAACCTTACATTCTTACTTTATACTCTTTCAGCTTTTTCTTATCAGTTTAGCTTTACTTGCTTTGTTCCAGTTTGGCTGTGACAGAGTCCCGGAGAAATATCAGTCTTACTGCTGCCATCAACATATTTGTTTACAGATGTTGGAGCTTAGCCTGTTTTTCAGTGTAGACCTGTTTCTCTTACTATTACTAACGGAATGCTATCTTCATACTGTGACATGGGAGCTGGCTCTGACCTCATCTGCCTGGCTGTGTGTTTCCTGCACGAGGCTGCTTGTAGGAAGCTATTACTTTCTAAGTGGACAAACAAAACAAAAAAAAACTTCAGTCAGGCTCCAGTAGTCCTTATAACATTTTTACAGGTGTGTGGTAAAGAGCACACTTACCCCCTCCATAACCTGCTGGCATAGGAACTGCTCAGTTTTGGACAAGATAGCTTAGTGGAGGATAGTATGAATGGCTCAGAAAATAACAAATTGAAGCCGACTGTCCCAAGAGGATACTTACACCAGATGATGCAGTAGCAGAGTATAACATATTAAGGATTATTACGCTCAGCCAACATTTGGACTGTTGAGCCTTTTCCTGGAAGAGACTCCACTGGCCTTACTTTGCCTTGGAGGCTTATGGTATGAACATTAAACCTGAGCTCTGATGCTGCAAACCCCATCACTTTCACACTGGTACATCGTTGTGTATAAATACAGATCCTCACATACATATATCTTGTGTTTTTTTTTTGTTAAATTTATTAATTTATTAATTAAATTAAATCGGATATTATCATCCCATTAAATTGCTGTTATTAGCAGTTCCCAGTCCCATACAATGACTTCAAATTGTGCCTCATACCTACCAATAGGTTCAGTGGGTTGTTATCATCAAATAAATCCTAATCCTAGAACTAAGATCATTCCTTTTTTACCCGCAGAATAAATTAATGTATTAATGGGTAATCTGAACATAATTTTAGTTGCTCTTATAGTGTTGTAAAAGAAAAGGTTGATCGGCATGTCGCTCATATCAAACAATCCCTCCCAAAAAAATGTCATATCCTGTGAACTGAGTTGTTTTTAATCACCACATTAAATCCGTGTGACTGAAACATTAGACTTAGATAACTTTAATTGTAATTTTGTATACACAGATTGTATGCAAAACGAGATTGGAATTCAGCTGAAGTAAAGTTTTAAAATGCATTTATTTTTAGGAGGTATGTTGTAAATAGAAAGTGAAACTTAAGATTTTAGATTGAGACTTTTATCAATGATAAGCTGCATAATATCAGCCATAAGAAACCTACTAGAAAGTAGAGGAGGTGCAGTCTGGAGCCATTCGATGGGACTGATAAATGCTCATAACAGCCATTTAATGGTTGATCACATCCAAAACTGGTGTATAGAAAGGGCTCCACTTATCAGCTTCTGTTTAAGGCTCTTTAAAATCTTTAACCAGCCCTGCAGCCTAACACAGCACTTATATTTCTCTTTCAGCAAACAATTCACACAGGCAGGTAACCTTTTTAAAGAGTGTGTAGTGTGTTTTTCTTTTCACATTAGTGGAATGGATAAACTTGTTCTGGCCTGCAATCCTATATTCCATGTTTAGAGAGGAGACCCCCACTCTCTAACACACCCTCCCATCTGCCATCCAATCCTCGTACTGGGACAACATGGACGGGGGTCAAACGGAAAATAGCCTGATATATATACGGCCAAACTGGGATTTCTTCCTCTGAGTCCCCTCCAGTCTGTGCTGCTCTCCTGTGTTACCCATACCGGAAATTGACTGTGCTTCGGTGAAAAAGTGGTACTTTAATAACTAAGCAGAAATGGCACCAAAGAAGGACCCTAAAGCTCCTGCCAAGAAGGCCGAACCTGCACCTGCACCAGCACCAGCACCTGCTCCAGAGCCAGCGCCCGCTCCTGCAGCTCCTGCTGTTGACCTGTCCGCCGTCAAGGTACCCCTGCAACTAAGGCATTAACCTAATGAAAGAATAGGAGGGCATGTACTCTTTTGGGGATGAGTTGAAACTTCTTTACTAAATATTGCATGATAGATCTGCAATGGCTATGTAAACGACTTGTATGTTTAAAAAAAAAAAAAAAGCAAAAAAATTATTTTGCCTTTAGTTCTTACTCTTTAAATGAAATTATTAATCATTGTGTCTTATATGTGACACTTATTTGTGTGGAATAAAATATGATGTTACACTCATTTGATGCAGCTTTAAAATGTATGGGTAAAATTTTAGATCAAATTGAAGTTTATGGAAAGTCTCATACATTATGAATGGGGTTGTGGCAAATAAACAGAACCATGGATAGCTCACTCCAGGGTTAGGCCACACCCAGCTGTTATCTGATTGGACATTGAGTGATGAATAACTTTTGATGGCAAACCACTGTCTCCAAATGTGGACATCATAATGTGGCTAAAGATGGTCACCCAAAATTAAGGTGTAATTACACATAACAGCTGTTGGCTAAATTAATAAATATAATGGCAGCACGATTTTTCTTTGCTTTGTGTGAATTCACTTGTGCTTATATGCTTTCATTAAAAAAAATTTCTATGACACAGTTTTTCTTCTTAAATTTATAATTTTGCTTCCTATTGGCTTGCAGATTGAATTCAGCGCAGACCAGGTTGAGGGTAAGTAGACTTTTGCCTACTTTTGCTACCACAAGACAGAAAAACACGCCAAATTGCAAACAGTCAATGGAATTAGAAAGCCGTGTCTTAAAATTCACCTTATCTACTGTTAAGGGAGCCTTTCCTACTCGTTACCCTAAATCTTTGAAGTTCAAAAAATTTATTAAATGAACCGTCTAACCCAAACCTTTAACAGACTCAGCAACAGGTGTTAAAATGTTTTCAATGACAGGTGTTCACCTCAATCATTTCTGTGTTTTGACATTCCGACAGAATACCACATGCCAGGTGAAATCTTAGACTGACTTAATGATAAAGTACGTACTATCGGTAGTTGTAAGCTATACAAAGCTTCATGAAAACATATTTTTGATATTCTTAAAACTTAGATGCATTTATTTAGACTATTTAGATTTGGCAGCATCAAACATTCATTTTGAAACAAAATCAAGCTTTCTTGTATAAGCAGATTGTGTCATGTTTAAAATGACATGCAAAGTAGAAAGGAGTACATTTTGTTGGAAGAAAAAAGTTTTCAGAAAAAAATAAAATAATTATCTTCTGGCACTTAAATGTTTCAACAGAGATTTGGCTTTGCCTGTAGATGTAAAATAGCAGCTAAAAGAACTAAGCTAGCACTTTCAAATGAATTAAAAAACGACACTAGTTAATATTAAAATTACAGAAATGATTAATGATGATTTGCCTTTGGTGTGCTTAATATATTTAAACCGTTCCTGAATCTTAATGTTGGTTTCTTTTATTATACCAATTTAAAGATAGGTGGAATATTTTAGGAGCAGCAAAAGCAACTGAGAGAATAATGAAATGTCATGACTTTGACAAGACGATGCACCTGTGTGCTGGAAGCCCTATTGGTCGTTCCAAGACCAGATTCGTAGCCTGACTGTCTGCATGTTGCACTAAAGTCAGCACTGCCTTCTTTTGCTCTGCTTTCACCCACAGAGGGCCTTGCCTTTAAAGGAGGGGCTCGTGTTCTCAGCTATGTTTATCAATTCCAAGGTGGTCTTTTAAAAGAGCCCCACAGTGACAGAAGGAGACAGCTGAGACAGAAATAGTGTAAGGGGTGACAGAGCTCAGCAGCAGTGGGTCCATTCAGCCAGCAACACTGCAGGCTTCTTAGACATCTTGCGCTTGTGCATTACCCTTTTCATTTAGGAGAGTAACTACTTCCACCTACTGGCAATCGTGCAACAGCTGCACTGTTGTATCTATTTCTCAGTTACAACAATCTGAGAAATAAAAAATTTTACCACACTATAATTAATAAACTGAATTAAAGTCAAATTTTAAACTGATTGCATAGAGTTGAATTTGCAGAAAGTTGGTATCTAGATAGTTGAATAAAAAGTAGGACTTATTTAGGCAGGAAAAAATAATGACAAAAGGATTCAGTTCACTTTTATATTAATCAATACACCATATAATGATGGCACTTTTAAATATATACAACATGAACAGTTAATCTTAGGCAGCTCTTACTTACAGACACACTTGTTAAATTATTTACAATTACAGCAAAAACACTGGAGCAATAAGGTAATTTTATTCTCTTCTCATTGTTCTGGATAGACTACAGAGAGGCCTTCGGGTTGTTCGACAGGGTGGGTGACAACAAGGTGGCATACAACCAGATCGCTGACATCATGCGTGCTCTGGGACAGAACCCCACCAACAAGGATGTCACCAAACTGCTGGGGAATCCCTCAGCTGAAGGTAAGGATACCACTTACCAATCCAGATTAGTGATGACCTTGTTCCATTCATTGCCTTAGATTTGTCCTGAAAACAGAGCCAGCATTATAGCCAGTATTGATAGTTTATTGCAGGATTGGACCTAGTTACCTAGTTTTAATTAGACTTTAGCTGGTATTTGTATGTGAAAGCAGCTGTTATTTATATCATTTTACTAGATACGGCCAAATAAGTCTTATAGACCTTGCTCATTTTCATAAAGACTGATTGGAATACATATTCATGCCTATTCAAAGACATGACTGAAGTTGACAAAACGGTGAAGCTTAAACATTAGACAGATTTGAACATTTTACCACTAGAGAGTGCTGTAGTGTAACATTTGGAAGTGTCTATATTTTGAAATCTTAAGCAGAATTTCTTTTTTTTAATTCATATAGAAAAATAAAAAAAATAAATCACACTTTTTATTTTTATTTATCTTAAGCACCACTGATGGGATAATTTGATCACCTGAAACAAACTTTTAGAATAATTCAGAAAATATTATATGAATATTTTCTGAATTATATTAATAGTAGGAAGACCCCTAAAATATATATATATATATATATATATATATATATATATATATATATATATATATATATATATATATATATAAAATTCAAGTATTAATATATAAGTTTGTTCTGTTTGAGATGCACTATTAAAATGTTTGTTGTTCTAATTTTTATTTCTTTTTATGCAGACATGGCCAGCAAGAGAGTAGAATTTGAAGCTTTCTTGCCCATGCTTCAGACCATCATCAACAGCCCAAATAAGGCTGGATTTGAGGATTACGTTGAGGGTCTTCGTGTCTTTGACAAGGAGGGCAATGGCACAGTCATGGGCGCTGAGCTGCGCATAGTCCTTTCAACACTGGGTAAGTCCAAACTGTTTTTTTCAATGCATGTATGACTAACCTAATATCTTAATGTTGAATGTGTTCTGTGACCCCTTTGCAGGAGAGAAGATGAATGAGGCAGAAATCGATGCCCTCATGGCAGGACAGGAAGATGAGAGTGGCTGTGTAAACTATGAGGGTGAGCCAGAAATTCAGTAACACTACTTCTATTACTAATACTACCGCCATAAAACTGAGATGCACCATATAAATATGATAAAGCCCATTGTTAATTAATCTCAAGCATATACTATAAATTATTCATCTGATAGCAGAAAATTGTAACTCTCCACATATCAACTTTTTATATGACAACAAACATTAATCTAGTTTTCTCAGCTCTAAACTAGTAATTAAAAATAGGAATATGCAAAACTCGACCAATTCTGTAATGATTATCCCAAAGCATCTTAAGTTTCTTCTGATAATATGTATATATATATATATAATTTTTTTTTTCTTCTTTACAAATTAATTTAGAGGCGTAAATTGGGATTTTTGAAGTGAGTTTCTATTAAAAAGTTACAGGTAATTAATATCCTACATATCAAGGTACCTCTTTTTGACATCTTCATTTAGTATAAATCAAAATCAGGTTCTGGAGGCTGAAGTTATCAGTTTACCTCAGGTGTGGTGAGACCAAAGGGTCTAAAAACTTTTTGTACTTTATATTGCTTTGAGTTTGTCATTGGCAATAAAGGTAAAAAGGACTTAAATAATGAACAAAGCAAGGGACATTTTTGGATTGAATGTAATGCAAAGAGATATCAAATGGAGGTACCAGGAATTACTGCAGGTACAGTACACTATTGACACAAAAAGGCTCAGTGCCAATTCACCACATATGTCATCTCAAGGCACTTTTTGGTTCAAAGCTTTCTAAGGAAAACCAGCTGATTGTATCGACTCTTTGAATCGAAAGCAATACCTCACAACAAGTACAGTATGCATGTAGGGACAGTGGAGAGGAAAACTCATTTTGCTGGTCACTAAAATAAAATGAATTCTTAAGGAATTACTTGCATTTTTTTTCCCTTTCCTTTTGTCACCTTGTTTAAATAATAAATGCTGCAGATCTCTGTTTTTCATGTGATATACTAGTTTATCACTAATATCATGTGGATCATATTTTCCCTCATTAATTTTTCTACTCTGTTCTTTCTGTTTAATGCCCTGGTCAACATCTACAGCCTTTGTCAAGCACGTCATGTCTGTGTAAGGACCCTGCCACTGTGGTGGTAAACATCGACTAGTGCAGACCCCATGGTGTCGCGACATCCACTCGCTGTTTCCTGAATCATCTTGGAAGCAGGGGGAACAATGGACTAAGAGATG
Organism: Cyprinodon tularosa; assembly: GCF_016077235.1. Classification (NCBI taxonomy): domain Eukaryota; kingdom Metazoa; phylum Chordata; class Actinopteri; order Cyprinodontiformes; family Cyprinodontidae; genus Cyprinodon; species Cyprinodon tularosa. The sequence continues at coordinate 180,183 of NW_024039375.1, forward strand.
TCATTTCTTGAACCCTGTTTTGTTAAATCATATTTTTTTTTCTCTCTTTTGTCCAAATGGTGCTTTATTTTATTTTTTTCCGCCCTTCTGTCTCTTTCTCCTCCTGCCACTTGGAAAGCAACGATTGCAAAGGAGGTGCTTCTTCCTTCATCTTCATCCTGGTCCCGTGGTCTCATTGGGGTTTTGTTATTACAGAGGAGCAGTGATGGAAGGGGAGGTGGAGTACCGATGACCATTTCCTCCCAAGTGTTGTTTATTTGGCTGTCTAGCTGCCATGTCAGCGACAGGTTTGGCCCAGGTCTGGCCATCAAAATCAATCCACCTTTTGCTCGATCCATCCCTGAGTCTTAAGCTATTCTATTCTCTGCCATTTCACAATAAACTTTTCACACTCCCATTATTTTCCAGAGTATTTGACTCTATTCTCCACCTACCTTTGTAACTTGTATATTATAAATAAATAGGAAATGGGGGCTTTTTATTTTTTTTATAAAAAAAACAAAAATCCTCTTTTAGTAACTTGCAACTTTTAAACTTGGACTCAAACATAAAACAGTTAGGTTTTGAACTATGTTTTACTAAAAAAAATGCTATTTACCACTTTTTAATTCCTACATACAAAATAGTTTCACATGTAAAGGTAATACATTTGACAGAATAGCAGCAGAGTTAAGTATATCAGCTGTAGCTACAAAAAAAATGACCTTTATTTTAGTTGCGAAATACCATATCTTGCTATTGACTCTATTTTAGAATAATCTAATGGATTAGATGACAATATTTTACAGAGACAGGAACAATTGGCACTTTAACAATGTATTCGCCAAACAAGCAAGAGCCTCAAGGGTGTTAAAGAACCAAAAACAACCAGAACAGCCTTGGATTTTTTTTTTTCTCATGCTGATCTCCAGCCTGGCCACAGACAACTGTGGAATAGCAACCCATCCTTCATCTGTACGAAAGGGTGGCGTTAGTGGACTGTGGCCCATCTCAGAATCTCTTTGCATTCAGATTTACAGCACAAAATAATAAAAAAAAACTGTTTTTCCACAAAGGAAAAGCCATACCACATCCTCACAGAGAGTGTCTGGTGGCATTTAATTTAAAATTTGGCAAGTGTTTCATGTGAGCAAGACAGATACTCGACTTTGATACCCAACCGAAATATATTTACTTACAAAAAGACCTCCACAAAGTATATTACCAAGTGGAATTTTTAAAATAAAAAATATTGAAAAAACACACTCAAATTTTCTTCTTTGTTAAGCTATGAGAATAGACTTAAAATAAAAAATTATTCATGTATTCAAAGCAAATAATAAAGCAAAAATGATTACCAGTTTTAACATCCTTCGTCAGAGAATATGATGTTTATTGTTGCAGCTAGACAGGAACAATCAATTTGGATAATAATGTTGGATTTGATAAGAAAATTCTTAGCTACTGTAAGACAATTATAGATATCTAGGTATTAACTGTACTTTAAGAAGAAAAATGCTTAAAATGTAGATTTTTATGTCAAACTGAAAAGGATGAAAAATCCAGAGAGTTGTTTTTTTTTAAGCTTTCATATCGGATTTTGTTGGATTTATTTTGGAATTTTCTTATTTCACCCCTGGAATATTACCAAAATGACAAAAATGTCCTGTCCAGGAGTGAAACTCCAAAACCGTTCCACTGATTGCTTAAAAGGAATTACATGTATGAACTTAGAAATTCCATACACACGTTTTGAATTGGCTGCACAGTGAGGAGTGATACAGTGGGTAGCTCTTGTCCTGTGTGTCCCTGTGTTGCCCTATGATAGACTGGTGACCTGTCCAGGGTGTACCCCGCCTCTCGCCCATGACAGCTGGAGATGGGCACCAGTAACCCTCGTGACCCCAGTTGGGATAAGCGTGACAGAAAATGAATGGTTGGATGGATGTTTTGAGTTCCCGTTGATATCTTCAATGATAGATAATAAAAACAGAACAACAAGATCAATGTCACATTTTGTTATTTTTATTGTCATTAATCATCATAATTGGTGTCATATCAACAGGAGAAAAACTGCATACATCTACTTGACCTTTTAAATACATTAAGAGTTGCTGCAGGGTGGAGCAGGGCCCGGGGAGGAGAGGTACACGGAAATGGGAAATGCAGAAAAACACAGAAGCAAACAAACATTTGCAGTTGAGGGCAGTAGCTAGGCAGGAGGCGGGTCAAACCACAAACGGTGTCAGGAAGAAAAAAAAAAACCTAGATCACCCAAACATTTTGTTCAAACAGATATAACAGGAGCTGACTGAGTTCTTTCTCCCCAGTGTACATTTTCAACAATGAGTATTTTTCTTCTTAAGGCTTTTAAAAAGTTGTTTTTTTTTTCTTTTCTTTTAACAATTTCTTTATCCTACACATCACAACAAACAAGCTGGATGCAGAGGCATCCCTCCTTAAAACGGCAAGGGATCTGCACCAAACGCAAACAACAAACACACACCCCCAGCACACACAGAATTTTGAGTAGTGGCATCATCTGTAATATCTATTCTTCTGTGAATCAGACATCAATTAGCATATCATTTTGATGAATGAAACAGCTAATTTTATAGGTGTTTCCTAATACTCCTTGAGGAATTTCCTCCTAGGTTGAATATTTGCGAAATGAGCTCTTATACAGGAAACTACAAAGATCTACTGAGCAGGTCAAAGTGAGTAAGGTTGACAGGACGGAGGTGCCTCCCTCAGTAACACCAGATCAGTCTCGGACATTGTCACCAAGCTTTACACTGTAAAACATCTATTAACTACAAAACATGAACTTGTTTACCTTTATCCAATAAATGAAGAATGATTTACTAAAATTTTTTTTTTATTTAAATACAAAAGAGCCTCTTTTCATAGTGGATTCATACATGCTTGTTATAACACGATGTGGTTCTTGCATAAATGCCATTTTAAGGTAATATCTCAGAGCCATTTTATTTTGCTTCGTTTGAAAATGTGTAGGTGTGTGTGGGAAGCAAGTTGTATTTTAAAGATATCTCAATGTTGTTCTTAAATAGCTTATGAATTGAGTCCAAATGCTGTCTCTGAATGAGGAATGCTTGTTGGGGGCTCTGATAATCATGCATGTTTACTGAGCAGGAACAAAAAGGGGGTGTTCAGACAATGTCTAGTGTGAAGTAGAAAAAAATGCTGTCACTTTTTCAAAACACTGATCCAAGACCTGCAAAGCCAGCGTTAACAGATATACCACTTAATCTAGAGCAAATGCCCAGTCTAACTTTATGCAAAACATTGTTCAAAACATAAAGTAATATCCATAACAGAAATCAGGAAAAACACATGTTTAGGGTTAAAAATAGAGAACTAAAAACACAGTAGCTTCTAAATCTAGCCTCAGCTTAGTGAGTACATCAGTAATGATGTATTTTGAGATAAAGAAGTTAAGAACTCTGTCTGCTGAGCATCAGCGGTGACCATTTTGTTTTAAGATGGCAATTGAGGGCAGAAAAGTTTGAAAAAGGGAGGATGTCTTGGATGCAGAGCAGCAATCCAGAGATCTAATGTTCACAAACCCTGTTTGGCTAGGGCGTCGGTGACATCCTTGGCCAAGGTTGCTAACTGTGGAGACTCCTGTATGTTGAGACTGCCAGAGGATGAGAGCTGGCTCCCCTTTTGTTGGTGGGGAGAGACAGAGCCTGACAGACCAGGGGATTGGACGATGATTTCAGCTCCGTGGTCAACGCGGGCCTTTGCATGCTCGCGAAATGTCAACCTGTGGCTCTCAATCTGTTAAATGCAGGACATGTGATTTAAGAGTACAATGAGAATAAGATTGAAGCAACAGTCCTTCTGTCTGCATTGTTCAGGTTTATGGATAAAAGACATATTCTCTTGGATTACATCGTAAAACTTATCCAGATGCTCTCTACTCATTAGCCTTGATTAAACACTGAGAAGACGCTATGATGTGTGATGAATCAATCAAAACAGAACTTTGTAGAAATCTGATGTCTCTTCTTGAATGATTCAATTAGAGACTCACCATAATGTGCCCTCCACCAGGAATGTGATGTGCATTCTCCAGTGAACCCACCTTGGCTTGAGCTTTGTCTTTAAAATCCAGCTTCACACTCTCGATTCGCACATTACCACCTCCTGAAGACAAGCAGGGAAAGATTGGATGATTAAAAAAAAAAACAGTGCATCATGAAGAAATTAAAAGATGATAACGAAAGGCAGGATATCCCATTGACAACATCATTCTGAAAACACAGGGGGGCCACATTAGAATACTTGGATAAAAGCATAACCACTCGTTAGAACGGCTCAGTCAAACCCAAGACCATGATCCAAATGAGAATCTATACAGTAGCAAGACAAGAAAACTGAAGCTCTTTGACACTTTACCTCTAATTTAACAGAGCCTTAACTAACTGGCAAAAAAATAATAATTTTTTAGAATACATTTGGACCCTTCATATATTTGCAACATTAAATTGCGTGTGAAGAGGAGTCTGAAAAGAAACTAGACTTTCCAGATTTTATTTTTGCACAGATTATGAAACCCAAATTCTCCTTTGCACTTGCAATCTGTTCTTGGTCCACATGTAGTAAACCGCAGGTTTTGTTTACAGCATGTAAAAAGAGAAATTAGCTCAAGGGGTATAATTACTTGTGTGTTTGGAATTAGCATTGTGGTTAATAGTTGGGAGGAACCTGAATGCAGAGAATGTCCTAAAAAAATAAAGGTTAACAAGTATACTGTAAAGGCAAGACAGCAGGAAGATAATATGTGACAGAGTAGCAGTGAGCAGCAGTTTTGTATGTAAGAACTGCATACAGTGTTTAGCATCTATAAATTCTTCCAGAGATCCAGATTAGCAACCTGGAACCGCGACTGAAACCGTCTGGAGGCAGCAGTCAGAAAAGGGTAGAGTAATCGACCATATATTATACTTTATTTTATTTTCCTTTTTTTTATAGACTTCCAACTATGCAAGAAAAGCTTGATAACTTTCTCATTCATTTCTGCATCTTGCAATGAAAAAAAAATGCTTGCTTACAGACTGACTTTCTTGACGTGACTTTATCTATGGGGATTAGAATTATTAAGACTTAAACATCTTTTTTTTAATCTGACCCCGATTGGATTCAACGCAGGTCATAGAATGTTGTTTCAAACTCAGGTTGGTTTTCTAGTTAGGGTCAAGGCAGCTGCAGCAATGTTTTCCAGGGACCAAAAAGCCCCTCCTACAGTTCACTGCCTGTGGACAGATTTATCAAGCTGTCAATCCAAACTAAGTTCATGGCTCAGTTCAACTTCTATTCTTTGAGTGCACTGGGACAACAAAGAGCTCAGCAGCAAAGAGTGATTAATGGGACTTTCAGGGATTTATACAAGCTAAAAAAATCAACAATGTCCTAAAAAACAAAACAAAAAACAAATAAAAAAAAACGTTTGATAAGTAAATCATCTAGAATAACATATTCAATTCCCCATTTTCTCTGATCAATCTCTCTATATTGTCCCAGAGGTTTTATATTGGATTTTAGTTGACTTGCTATGATAATGGAGAAAGGCAGATTTTTGTCTGATTACTTATTTCTTCCTCAGTTTGATAAGAGTTTTGAGTCCCTCTCCCAGGAAAGGGTGAAATAATAACAGATTGTCATCTATCTGGTAGATTGCAGTATCCGTCTTTACTTTACAACTACAATTCATGGTTTCAATGAAAACGCCCAAATTCATTCAGTAAACTAAAAAGATTTATATCAGTGATTGGACCTTTTTGTTGGTATACCTGTCTAACTGGCTGATACAGTATGATGGCATTTACTGGTTATGGAAACCCTGTGAGCCGAACACACTGTCGTTTGCTGCACTTTTCTAATAGAGAGTCAAGTGACGTTATTTCAAGGCCAAGAGCTTTGCAAAGGAAGAACTATGATGAGCACAACGTCATATTGGCTTTATCTGTTGCATTACATTACACAAGCTATAACAACAATGCATTCCTGTTTAAAAATCCAACAATGTTTGTAGGAGGAAGGGGCGGGGTGCGGTTCTTGATGTACAGTAAGGGGTGTTTCTTTTTGGGACAAAATGGATATTGCCATCTGGTGACAAAGCAGCTGGACAGACAAACAGAATATATGTCACGTCAATGGACGACATACTGGACACCAAGGTGAACAAAACTGTGAAAAAAGTGATGAATAAACTTCAAAGATGTTTAAGTGGCAATGAAGAGTTCAAATTAGTGCTGAGGATGCTGTGTACTAAGGATCAAGGCTGCACAGAAAACCCACAGCAGCTGTCATAGACATCATAGCCCAGTCTCCCTCTGCAACACCAGCTGTGTATAGAGCTTTATACCTGGCCGATGATGGATGTTGTCAAGAGAACCACATTTGGAGGTCACATGGCTCAAGTCAATCTTCTTGTTCTGTATTTGTATCTGAAAGAGGCAAAGTTGGGAAAAGAAAATTCAGCTCTTAGAGATAAGCATGAGATTCCAAATGCTAGGGAAAAAAGGTATTCTTTCATTATCTGAGTTATAAAAGAAACTGGTTTTATCCACAATTTCTAATTCTTTCATGAATTTTCTTGGTAAAGGAATTTTAATAAACAGGCTCGTAATGAGAGTATTCATGTTTTGTGTTTCTTTTTTTTTGGCACAGTGCTCTAAAATGTCTGTAGTACCACAACAGTTTCAGTTAAGACAATCTTTATTCTTTCTCCCAGCAAGTATTACATTTAATGTTTTTTTTTTCTAATTCCGCAAACAATTGTGATTCTTAAGCAAGTAATAGGTGATTACCGTAAATAAAAACTACGAAAAGCAAATCTCATTTAAAAACGAAATGGAAATAAACAGCTGTTTAAAATAACAATCAACAAAAACAATCAACAACCACTAAAAATGTCTTTATTGGCAAACATTTTGAACTCCACTGGTATTCCTGACCATATGTCTTTTGCACTGAGCTCTAAGTGTTTAAGGTTTGAGAGCATCTTTCCAACCCATTTATCTTCTACTCTCTCCACAGATTCTGGATCAAATTCCAGTCATGGTGAATATCCCTTTTAGTGAGTGAGACAGCAAACAGAGAGGAGCAATAAAGCTTTATAAACACAGCACAATGGGTAAGAAGAGAAACATCACATGCTGAAATGAATCACTCAGACATGTAAGGTTCCAGTTTTCCAATGATTAATCCAGAGTAAAGAAGCATTGTTATACACGTGTCAACAAAAATAAGACAATAAACAATGAATATCGGACCATGCAGACAGCTGTAGGAGCTTCTGCCAGTACCATACATGTGAAGACAAACTCCATAAAGGTATTGTGCTTTGTGCAAGTGTTAGAAGGCGTCCTTCAGCTCTTTATTTGTCCCAGATTTCATTTGAAATCACATCTTTCAATCCAAAAAACAAACATCAACTCTAAAGTTGTGTAAACTACTCCAAAGATTCTGCAGTTTTAAAACATACTGAGTTTTAGGACATCTAGAAAATCCTAGATCACGGACCATGCCCCCATTTTCCTATGTTTTCTTTGCTTAAATCATGGGAGGTGGAAATTTATATAAAACATCTTACTATAATAATGGCATGCATCAGTTTTCTTGAGCTCTTATTTTTGTTACTCTAACATTTTAAAATATATTTTCAAATATAGCTTTTCGAACCTTAATTTATCTTAATTTGCTATGTTTTTGTTTAAGTCGTATCACCAAAAGGCTTAACATTAGTATAATTACAGTAACAGTCGCTAAATTGGGAACAAAGCAAAAAACAATAGTCTCAAAGTGACTTTGTTAAGAAAATATTTCAGTTAAAAAGTAATTAACTTCAACATGGTTTTATGAGCAGCTATGAATGCTTTTAGCCACAGGCAGTGTTGTTTAAGCAAAGCTGTTTGCCAAGATATGTGAATCATTTCTTGCTGAATACTTGATTTCACTAAATAAAATTACATTTGTTATAAAGGGATTAAATTAAGAGGTATAAAGTTAGCAGAACCTTTATTAGTCTCATTGTCTTGTGTTATGGTGTGCTTATAATGAGCATCAGTCAAACCAGAAAACCACAGATTAGGATTAAACTTCTAACCTGTTTCCTCTACAGTACATGGTGCCAATTAGATTTAATCAAGTGTTTAATGAATTCCGTTATATTTAACTTGTAATGTGTAATTGTAAAAGTCTTACATAAAGGGGTATGATCAAAAAGAAAACCTTTATTATTAAACCATATTTGATAAAATACACTTCATATAATCTTTTGAGTTCTTGAACCTTTGGAAATGCCTTTCCAAAATTAAAGACACATCTTAAACAAAGCGGTGGTCGTATTTGGTAACCGTAATAAAGATGTCTATACGGATTAAAATAAATAAATACATTTTTAATTCCATTACTATAGTTCTACACTGGACTAACTATACACAAGAAAAAAATAGGAAAAGCTATTTTTAGGAAATCATAAGTAACAAAATAGCTACTGATACATGTGGCAAATAATTACCATATGTATTGTTGTTTTAATAATTACCTAATAACATGATTTATTTTCCTAATGAAAGAATGAACCTAAAATAATTCTTTAAAAAAATTTACAGTATAAAACTTAAAATAAAAGAGAATCAAATTAGCACAGACCTCCGCTGCTGTGTGAATGATCAAAAGTCAGATCAATAAAATATTTAATACGTTGAAAAAAAGAAAGTAGGAACACTGCAAAAAAGCACAACACAACACAGAACAAAAGGCAAACAGCACTGACAATGTAGCACTGAGAATGGTTTGCAGGACAAGACTCACGTGTCCACCTCCTGCTGAGTGGCCCCGCCTGTCCAAGGACCCACACCTAGACTGAACATGGCTATAGTCCAGTTTAACAGTGGGGATGAAGACCTGCAGGGGGGAGGCGGGGAATGAAGTGGAACAATCCTTTGACTCTTAAGCAAATCTTGTTAAAAGTTTGCATCACCTAGTCCTGCTTCTTTGACTGAAGCATTGGAAGTCAGAGTTTGCTTACTGCCTATAACCAGAATTTTACTAAACACCACTCTACTTGGAGGAAAAGCACAGCAAAGGACTCTCCTAAATTAAATAAATACTACAAAAAAGATTTAAAGCACTAGACTCAAATCAGCTAACTGACAAAAGCTCTGACTCAATTTGGGATCTTTCAAGTACTGAAGGCTTCATACACAGATAATGGGAGGCCTAAACTGTAAGGCAATACTTGTTTTTATGTGCAACATTTTCAACTTGATTGTGGCAGCAATGGCAGATTCTTCAGAAGAGTCTAAAAATACCAACCAGAGTAAATTACAGACAACTTATCTACTGAGACCAAAGTTTAAAGGTATTAAATAGATTAAGTGTCCAGGTGTTTCTCAAATTAATTAATTCATTGATGGCTGGCATTCTTGAACTTATGGTAACACCCCCCCTACCTCCCAAAAAAAGAAAAAACTAAAGATAACAAATATGAGTGTAACGATGAATGGCTCAGCAGCTGCAAGGAGAAAAGCAGGAGTGAGATGCTGACGTATTCGACTTCCTTAGCGCAAATTAACAATAAAGATACAGACATTTCATGCAGCAATTGTAAACAGAAATAAATCAATAAGCAAATGCATTCCTAGTTGATTTAGGCAAGGAAAATATGATAGAGATCAACAACCGGCCGGTCAGCTTTGAACCTGGCATAATAACCATGGAAATTCCCAAATTGTTGAAGATAAACTTGAGTACAGTAAGGTATCTACCATGAGCTGATTCATTCCATCTCTTTGTGCAAACTGCTTAAAAATACCTAAGAACCTAAAAAGTTACATCTAATTGTTTTTTAAGAAAAGGTCAGTGAGTCAAACAACTAAATACTAATGGGCTATTTTTAAAATTACTTTAAGAGAAGAATGTGAGCCATAGAATATAATGATTTAATTGATGTTTGGGAAATACTGGGTTATACTGTAGTAGTGAATACAAGTGTTCTCTTTGTTTTATTCTTGTAATACGTATGAGTAACAGCATTGGATTATTTAGTGCCACACTCAGTCGAGGCTGGAAAGACTTTTGTACCTAAAAGCTTAATTATACAATTTTATTTGTGTCACCTGCTTCAGTGTTTTTCCACTCCCTGCATCAAGCTAATAACTTTTGATAACAGGTTTGGTTACATGTTGAACACAACTCTCAAATGCATAAATACTGCCATTTTCCATTCATATTTAAAATATGTTATAAAAAATGTATTTATTATATTAATGGAACTTTTTTATATCCAGCTTTGTCATGGAAAAGGTGGCATAAGAGGTAAAATACCTTTTATGTCAGCTTAAGATTGTATTTTGAGATATATTTTGAAACACATTTTCCTAAACCTATTTATAAATCGTGTCTCTGTAGAGCATGATTTACAGAACAAGTGTACATTATGTTTTTTTTTTTTTTTCCCCATGCTTTTTTCTTCCAAATATTGGTGAGAAAGAAAGAAAAAGTCTTTCAGTTCTAAACTGGGAGAAAGGAAAACCGTTCCTTATATTTCTCTTTCCGTACTGCAGTCTTTTTTTTTTTTACACAGAAAAGAAAGTATCATGGTGTGAAATATACACTATATTGCCAAAAGTATTTGCTCACCCATCCAAATTATTGGAATCAGGTGTTCCAATCACTTCCATGGCCACAGGTGTATAAATTCAAGCACCTAGGCATGCAGACTGTTTTTACAAACATTTGTGAAAGAATGGGTCGCTCTCAGGAGCTCAGTGAATTCCAGCGTGGAACTGTGATAGGATGCCACCTGTGCTACAAATCCAGTCGTGAAATTTCCTCGCTCCTAAATATTCCACAGTCAACTGTCAGCTGTATTATAAGAAAATGGAAGTGTTTGGGAACGACAGCAACTCAGCCACGAAGTGGTAGGCCACGTAAACTGACGGAGCGGGGTCAGCGGATGCTGAAGCGCATAGTGCGAAGAGGTCGCCAACTTTCTGCAGAGTCAATCACTACAGACCTCCAAACTTCATGTGGCCTTCAGATTAGCTCAAGAACAGTGCGCAGAGAGCTTCATGGAATGGGTTTCCATGGTCGAGCAGCTGCATCCAAGCCATACATCACCAAGTGCAATGCAAAGCGTCGGATGCGGTGGTGTAAAGCACGCCGCCACTGGACTCTAGAGCAGTGGAGACGCGTTCTCTGGAGTGACGAATCGCGCTTCTCCATCTGGCAATCTGATGGACGGGTCTGGGTTTGGCGGTTGCCAGGAGAACGGTACTTGTCTGACTGCATTGTGCCAAGTGTAAAGTTTGGTGGAGGGGGGATTATGGTGTGGGGTTGTTTTTCAGGAGCTGGGCTTGGCCCCTTAGTTCCAAGGAAAGGAACTCTGAATGCTTCAGCATACCAAGACATTTTGGACAATTCCATGCTCCCAACTTTGTGGGAACAGTTTGGAGCTGGCCCCTTCCTCTTCCAACATGACTGTGCACCAGTGCACAAAGCAAGGTCCATAAAGACATGGATGACAGAGTCTGGTGTGGATGAACTTGACTGGCCTGCACAGAGTCCTGACCTCAACCCGATAGAACACCTTTGGGATGAATTAGAGCGGAGACTGAGAGCCAGGCCTTCTCGTCCAACATCAGTGTGCGACCTCACAAATGCGCTTCTGGAAGAATGGTCAAAAATTCCCATAAACACACTCCTAAACCTTGTGGACAGCCTTCCCAGAAGAGTTGAAGCTGTTCTAGCTGCAAAGGGTGGACCGACGTCATATTGAACCCTATGGATTAGGAACGGGATGTCACTTAAGCTCATATGTGAGTCAAGGCAGGTGAGCAAATACTTTTGGCAATATAGTGTATGTCTGCATGGTGGTCATACTTTTACAGTGAAAATTTGAGAAGTGTTTCATGCATTTTTATTTAGTCTGCATTTTTTAATCCATTGTAGAACCAACCTTTGGTATCAGGGCTTCTACAAGTTTTTACAAGATATGACAGGACATTTCTTTTGTCTGGGGTAATTAAATGAAGAGTTTTTGTGGCAATCTGTTATTAAGTATTGCCTCCAGAATGTTACATTTACATCCAGACTATTCTAACATATTTATATAATTTGCTTTTTCAGAAAAATACTGGGATCATACAGTCCTGCAAGGGTTTCTTTTTTCCCTTGAATATTGTAACCCCTGATAAATTCTATTGCAAAGTATATTTTATTTTCCTTAAATTGCTTAAAAGGCATTCTTTTTCAGCTTCATACATATTTTATAGCCAACTGAAGGCTGTCAACGTGCAAAAAAAGTAAGTTCTAAAACATTAAATATCATAACATCTAAAAAATAATATTGTATCTCACTTGTCAAACCACTCAGACCAAAATAGTGTAGATTAGTTTCCAATGTTCTCAGAGATGTAGACCTTTAAATTAACTATTTCATTGATTAATCAATAAAAGACTCATTATACCCCAAAAATTATAGTATTAAGAATAAGTATTATAGTATTAAGTATGACAGGTATATTATAGTATTAAGTATTTGAAATTCCAATAACAAGAAAGTTTTCCAAATTCTTCCACATTTCAAAACATAAAAAGGAATGGCATATTTACTTTGGCTAGTAACTAGTTACTTTGACTGAGCGGTAACTGAGTTACTAACTTGGTTACTTTTTTGGAGAAGTAACCATAACTACCGGTAAGTACATTTTTAAGTGACCCAGCACTAGTTAAGAATAAGTCACATTATGTTCATGTTCTGCCTCTTAACACAGAAAAATACAATATCGACTGTTTACGTGGAAAAAGGAATGATCCAAATATTTCTGATACAAAGCTCAAATACTGAACTGCAGCAGTTTTAAAAGATTTGGGGCTCACTCTGATTTATTTCATTTTTGACTAAATTCATCTGCAGTGATTAACGATTTGGGTCTAAGCAATCAAAATAAGCCCTTTTACTACGTCTGATAGAGAGAGACAGAAAAAAGACAAGATGAGTGATGATACCAGCAGGCTGTGGGCTCAGGTCACACACTTTGTTGTCAACAAAGAGTAAAAAAGATAAAGCGTAGCACTGGCAGAGCAAAGAGCTTCTGCGATTTGCTGCTGATGGCATGTCTTGTTCAGTTTACAGGTCAGCGGCTCGGTGGAAGTCAGTGATGAGCTAGGAGAAGCTCTGCGAATTTATGACGTTACCTCAGGCGGTCAGTTACATTACTGAACACTGATGTCTAGTCTGGTAAAATGAAAATTTGGTATAAAATCATATAATCACCAAGAATGTGTATCTGCCTAAAGAGAACTAGTGCATACATAATATAAGTAGCACAATCATGTTGATGCAAGTTATATTTTCTATTTATTTTGTTTCTGAAATGTGTATTTACAGAGAAATTCATTCTCTACACTTAAATACTAAAACACATGTTGAAATCTTGCTTCTCAGCTGTCAGTCAATGTATTTTCTAAACTGAGCTCATTACCTGATATGACTGGAGCTTGTGCAAGTCAGTCTTTAAACAGGCTCAAACTGGCAAATCATCTTGTGTTTAGATATTTTAGAGTTAAAAGTACAACTTCAAACACCTTGTATTTAAATTTGAGTTTTAAACAAATAATTGATAGGAGGCGTAATGCCTGACTGTCATAGTTTTGGTAATTATGAAAAAAAAGGTGGACTTTTACAGACTTTTATTTCCCTTATCCTTTTGAGTTTCCAACTTTTACCTGAAATTAAGCATGAAAACCTTTAAACTAGGTTACACCTGTTGGAAAATAGAAATATTGGTATCTAAAAATTATGCGAAGGGAATGCTGGTGTAGGTAACAATCTTTATAACACAAAGGGTGGTAGCTGCTAATTACAGTACTGAAAAAAAACTAAATAAAAATCAAAATTTAGATGGACAGAATGGTGAGACTTTTTTCAATATCTAAAATACATAGGTTATCCTGATCATAATTATTTACCATCAACACAAAGAAAGCTTTATTTGACAATAAATATAAATCAATTAACACATAATTAAGGATATAATATGTCATTGAGTGGCTTTGTATAAAAATACTTCATGCTTTGCTCCAACGATGACAGAAAAAGTGAATTTAGAAATAGTATTTTTCATCTTGTTTTCAACATCAAGAAAACATATCAGAATATAAATAAATAAATAAATAAATAAATATAAAATGGATGTCCTCAAGAACATATTTAGCGTTGCCTTTGCTGTACGACAGTATGCAGCACTAAAAAGGTTAGGATATCATAACTTTTTCCACTGTTCCCCAAAAGCTGCCATCCTTAAGTAATAAGGCAGGAAAAGATACACAACTATTTCTGTGTAAATGGAAATGAGCCCTTCAGAAATATGCTGTTCTCATCAGGTCTGGACATAACTCCTACAGAGTTTATTTTGCAATCTGTATCACATTGTAACACCATTGGACTAAAAACTGCCAAAACTCCTCCATCTTGGAAGCAATGATGTAAATAGATGTTAGTGGTAGGAAAAATGACATTGTCACAAATTCTAACCAATAATGCCTTCATACGCAGAGGAACATGTAAACAAATCCAGATCAAGCCTCCAAAGTCATAATCTTATAGGCAAAATGCTTCGACTCTTAATCAGGTCATCAGTGCAGGCTTGTAAGAGCTGATAGCTACCAACACCCTGCTGTTTCCATCACCATGGGTGATGCTGCAGGACTGCTTCTTGGTTTCCGGTTTAAAGCTGAAAATGATATATTGACAAACCTGCACATTTTCCACAATAACAGAAAACAGGATTTAAATGCTGAAGAATGTTGATGCTGACCTTCCATGCAAAGCCTGGAGGAAAACATCAGGCCTGAATGCTCTTAGTTTGCCTCCCCAGTAAAATGGCAAAAATTATTTCTGAAATAATTAGTTTTTTAATCTTCCATCTTAGGAATAATGACAGAAACATGAATGTGCTTGAAACAAACATGCTTAACTTAGGCTACCAAGATGGTAGTTCATTAGAGTTATGTTTTTTTTTTTTTACTTTTTTATATTAAAGGGTACGATAGATACTTTTGAGGTTCCCTAGATTTTTTGCAAACCTATCTCCTTCGCACAAAACAAGACCAAGTGGGCACACAATTAGAAAACAGAGCAATAAGACTATTCATGACAAGACAAAAGGAAAGTAGAAAAAAAAAACTGCTGAGAATAAAACATAATTTGAACTGCATCGCTGTCACATGTACTTGTTGGTGTTGTTGTATTATCGATAAACACAAAACCAAACTGCATACCAAACAGGGGACACAATTGTAACAAAGCAAACACCATTTCGATGTAAAAATTATTTACATAACTGTTTTTTTATAGGATACCCTAAATGTTATTTTTAAAATATAGGTTTATGGTCTTGCTGGGTTACTGTTGTTTTCTTTTTCTATTAGAAAGCCTGAGGACATGATTTCTAAAACATTTTCTTCATTGAGATTGAGCAAAAATGTGTTCAAGGTTTAAATCGTATTTTGTGTTCTTTAGAAATTCCATAAGCTTTTTCGTGGGTTAAAATGAAACATTAAATATGAGTATAAAATATGTAAGATTTTTTTTTCAATAGGTATTATGTTTATTCATCTATATTTAAGAAGCTTACAGAAATGATTCTTTCCTAGAAGGACATCTTTGAAAATAGATTGACAGTGTTAAGCCCCGGGGTGTTAAACTGGTTTTTGAGAGGGCCGTGTGGATGTATTTTCTTTTTTTTCCCAACCCAGCAGACTCCAGTCATCTCATCAAGTGAGTCCAGTCTTAACATGATGACTTGATGATATGACTGGATTCTGGTGTTCTATTGCTCAGTTGGAAAGAAGACCAGCAGCCTCACAGCCCTTTCTGGAACAGTTTTACACCTGTGGTGTAAGGAATGATCATATTTGACTAAACTCATGGTATCTCAAAGTCCTTATCTGATTGGTAGACTGATCCCCACCTAACTAATGTACAGAGGAAGTTAACACTTTCCCTGCACTAGTCATGGTTAAAAAGTCTATCCCGAAAGAACAAAAAAATGGGGTCACCCATTCCCAACTTTCCCTGCTCATGCCAACCACTGTTGACAAGTCTATCAACCATCATTCAGGTGAGAGAAAGGTGCCAGAGGTAGCTGGGAAGGTTATCTAAAAAAATTTAAACAAAATTGGGTTAGATCTAATAAAGGAATTTTTCATCTGTTAGGGCTGTCAATACTAATCTTACGTGACCACATATTAAGTTCAGAGATGTATTCTACCTTATTTTTCACATCACTCCTCAAGCAAAATCAGACATTAAATTCAGGTTTCCGAGAGAACTTTGAATTTTAAATGAAGCTCTCTTATACCAAAGCAAAAATATCTTCAAAGATACGTAGATTGAATGTCTAAAGTGCAATCATCCTTGACTGATCTCATGGCTTCCCAAAGTAGGACACTGACTGGTCAAACCTCCATATCTGACTTTATCCTAAAAATAAAAGCCATTTCTGTCTTTCAATATCTCACACACTTTTATTCAGTTATTCCTGGTAGAGTTTTAATTTCCTTTTAAATGCTATGTATTAGCTTTCATTGATAGCACTGAGCTTAAACTCTGCATTGTACATCTGTCTCTTGAAAGGAGCCATTATGGGGTCTTAACACACACAGACACACACACACACATGGAAATGAAAATTCCTAGTATGCGCCACGTGCTACTTCTTCTATGGGAGAAAATGGAGTCGGTGGCTGCTCCCTGTAGTTGCGAGATCTGATGAAGCTTTATTTTGATCCATACATAAGGCACACAGGATTATAAGGCCCACTCTCAGTTTTTGAGAAAAAGGCTTTTTGGTGCACCTTATAGTGCAGAAAATACGGTAAATTGATTATCAGATTTTGTCAATTTGTAAAAATGTATTGAAGTTGAGTGGATTTTAAAAGAGTTCTTAGTCTTTATGAATTTCAGCCACAGTAAGTATCATAACTGATTCATAAACATTTAAATACTATACTGAAGTTTTTTTTTAAGCAGCACAAACTTTAAGTCTATGCATGTGAAATGGATATGAAACCAATATAGTATATTAGTTTTGTCTTAAATGTCTGAATGACAATGAAATTATAATACACATTCTAAAAGAACAAAACTATTTGTTTAAGGGTGGAAAGTAGAGATGCTGTGATGAAAGAAGAAAGACCGGCTTTAAGTTTTTGAAGCCAAAATTGTAAGATATGACATGTCACCTGTCCTCCTTTTGGCTGATACTTGATGTTCTCTGTTGAGCCGATCTTTGACTTGACATTCTTGAAGTCGGGCAGTGGCTGGTTGATGATGCGCAGCTGCTTAGGAGTGGTTGCAGGTGACTTTGGTGGTGTGCGGACCACTGCCACTTTCCTCTCCTGGGAGATCAAACTAAGGGAGCGTGGGGTCCCAGGGGTTCTAGAAGATGAAGAGTAGCTAGGAGGGGTTCCTGGGGTGATGGCTGTAGAGCCTGGGGTACGAGGGGTGGAATGGCCACTGCGTGCGGAACGAGAACGCATAGATTCTGCAACTGATGGAGGAGAATAGTTACAACAGATGAGGTGAAGACAACAAAGAGATGACTTGTAACTCTGAGTAATGCTATTGAATAACTAAATACAACTACAATCTATCACTTCAGTGCTCTTGCAGTAAATATTTGATATCACATCATACCTGTCATACTAGGAGCTCGTCCTATCCTATGCTCTGCTCTCATTTCAGTGCGAAATGCTGCAAAAGAAAAATAAAAACTTAAGCAAGGTTGTGTTGTTATATTAAATGTTCTGTCTTTGTAATCTTAAACACTGGGGCTGAATATTATATGGATCCTCAGGCCAATAAATTCACATCAAGGGTAATTAGGGTTGTATCACTAAATAATACAGTATACCCTAAGATATAATAATCAATACAAACTGAACAATCTCTAGAAAGTGACTAAATTCTTTTCAGTGGCTAAGATCAATGATTGCCAGGTATGGAAAAATATTGTTATTTTGCCAAGTTAAAAAAGAGTGTAACCAAAAAAATCCCAATTACTTCTATTCAAAAAAATATTTTTTGTAACCAATAGAAAACCAATAAAAAAAACCAATAAAAAATATTATTTTGTAACGAATATTTTTTTTATACTGTTTGAAAACGACTTCCTCTATGAAATAAGGTTAAGCTAATGTTTCATAACATACTATGTCGGATTCCCTATAGAAAAGAAATGTCTAAAAGTGAATAAATCAATTATATACCATGTCTTTAAAGCTGCTTGAGAAAGCCTGTATAATTGAAGGTGATAGGTTTAGACAAGTATCGCTGTGTCAACAGAAAGTATTACGCTTTTAGTGTGACATCGCCATCTTGGTTTTCTCTACAAATTTAAGGGTAGACTGGTAACATTGGATAAAAGTTCAATGCTGCATGGATGCCGTCAAATAGTCAAATTCTATTAACTGGGTTTATCAGAAAATATGTTCAGCTATTTTAGCCAAATAATAGTAAAGTCAGTCTTTGCTCAAAATTTTGGGACTAAGCAGTGAGTAAATCCTCATCAGTGCAGATGGAGGGTATGTTAAGTGTAGCATGAGATTAAAACATGTTGTTGGGTTATGCTGTTATGTTTGAATACCAGCTGTATTACTTCCATAGCACAGTCTAATGGATGCGTTTTACATGTGGTACCTGGGAGATCAAAGTTATGGAGATCAAACTTACTGAACCATGTCAGGTGTGTTGGAATCTAATGATGGATTTATATTTTTATTAGCCTATGTATCTTTGTATGTCACTGTCAGCATGGGTGTTTAAGTATGTTATGTTAATTTACTGTAACTTATCTGTTATTTTAAAATGAAGTTTAGATCAATACATTTATATCATTAGACAGAAATTTTTTAGTTTTCCATTAAAGTAAACAAAAATTTGTATTGGCCAAAGAGAACCCTCTATCTGAGCAGAACATATGTGGATTTTTTTCCACATTGGTAATAGTTTTTACCTTTTAGGAAAGTGTTTTGAAGATACAGTTAAACCTAAATAATCACATTAGTATGATGACAAACAGCTTTTCTTCAACTGCTAGAAACCCAAGTTAAATGAGCAGCCTACATGTGGGTCTGCGGGGAGCAGTTGATCCGGAGCTCGTAATGGAGGTAGAACTTTCCTCGTGTTCATTGTAGCCAAGGCGACCCAGGACAGAGGCATGCCGTGGAACAGAGTATCTTTTTACCGGACTCCGTGACCCTCCATCCTGATGGAAAACAGTCATTCATTCACCCAAAATATATCAGCTTGGATCAGAAATGACTAACTATGGCCCTTGAGCGCTACTGTCCTGCAACCTTTAGATGCATCCATGCTCCAACATAGTTGAAATAAAGAACTGAATGACTTCTTCACTCATCCTTCAGTCATGAAGTTTAGCTAATGCAAGACAGTGCCCAATTCATTTTATTCAAGTTTTCCTTGAGCAGGGATACATCTGAAAGCTTTATGACAGTAGCTCTGGAAAATTCATAGATAATATATTGTGATTGATCACAGCTAGTAAATATAAAACATATTTGTACTGTACTTTACAAATACCCTACCAAATGATGTTCCTCCTATCTGTACAGTACATTTCTATGATTATGTTGCGCTGTGTGGTCTTTCTAGTGAGAAAGATTATCAGCATATCTAGATCTTGATCTTTATAACTGGCAAATTATTAGCACAAGGCTAAGAAGGAACAAGGATGTGACCCAGAATGTTAATATAAATAACACAGTGACAAAGGGATGGTGAAAATGAAAGCAGTTTAACATGAATAATAATCAAACTTGATGTCATGGGTTTATCTATTTCCCTGATGAATAATTTAATATCTATGTGGTCAACCATTATCTTTGACAATTATTGTAATTCATATTACATAAGATGACTGGCTTTATTTAGGGAAATCAGAATAAAGGGGGATAAAAAATGTGTATTGGCATCTATTTTTAAACATACAAACATACAATCACTTCTCCTTTTTTATAATAAAATTACGTGCTACTTTCTATTGGTTTTCACATTAAATTCAAGCAAAATACAATGAAATAAGTAATTCTAATATGACAGATACTAAAGTGTGATAAAAGTGATTTTGAAAGCACTTTATAACACTCAACTGATCAACAAACATGGAAAGGTGGAGGACAGAACATTACTTCCAGCTCTGGCAAACGATAACCCACCACACACTAATAGATGTATTAGAAGACATTTACAGTATGCTGTAAATGACATGACATTTCCAGAATGTAGAAATTCTGTTATTCTAGACAAAATAACTATCATTAGCACGGTGGAGGAGGAAACTGGAGTCACGACCACACTGGACGATTGTGAAATGTCACAGGGTGACTTTACACCCAGTCAGTATAATACACATTCAAAACAGATCTATCTCCACAACTTCTTCAAAACCACATATTATTGCTCGTATGAGACGCTCGTATGGGACTAACTGGAGATACAAAGTAATTAAAGATAGATATAGATAGATAGATAGATAGATAGATAGATAGATAGATAGATAGATAGATAGATAGATAGATAGATAGATAGATAGATGATAGATTTCTTTCTTTCTTTCTTTCTTTCTTTCTTTTATGCAGGACGTTATTGCTAACCAGTCTCTTTGCTTCTCTAGCTGACTCGGCTCTGCCGAGGGCCCCCAATTTACAGTACACACACACACACACACACACACACATATATATATATATATATATATATATATATATATATATATATATATATATATATATATATATATATATATATATATATATATATATATATATGCAAATTGTAATGAAATGTTAAATGTTGGAACTGTAACTGTACAGTCATATGTTTACATCACTTTATCACTCCTGCTTACCTTTATCAAGGCTGCACTTTAAAAAATGAAGTAGTCTAGAGAGCTGTACTTAAAGAAATATCTCTTTCTTTACACCTGTGTGTATAAAATGACAAAATATCTCTGTCTGAGTCTAAAAAGTATCCATTTAACCAACGATTTTAGAGGTCTCTGACATGGTGCATTAAATATTACAAGGTTGAAAATGTATTTTTTTACTTTGTGACAATTTCCTAAAAATAATGGCATCCTGATGGGACAAGCTGTGATGAACTCCCTTTGTAATTGTTTCAGAAAATAAGGTAATGTCTTTTTCATTACTCTGACCTCAAGCAAAGCACCTTTCCAATATATTATCATCATTCAATATAGTTTGTTTCCATTGTTATTTAGTAGCTGTGTTTCTCAAACTTTATATGTTCAGCTTGCTGATTTTTATGCCAAATATTATGTCAGACGTGTTTTTTGTTATACTCACTGATGCTCTGTCTCTGGACTGCCTGGCAACGCTAAGAGGTTGGCGCCCTACTGATAGGGATTCTGAAAAACACAGATATGTGGGTAATGAAATAGGATGAATTCAGTCTCAATACTATTTAACCACAGTATAATCTTTCAATTACAGTACCTTCTTTGTCAGTTATAGAGCTCAAACATTGTATTAAACACACAGTTTACTCTGGCAGTAAGCTAAACAAGTTGTACTCAAAGTATATCCAGAATAAAGGCTCTTAAAGGGTATGTCTGCTATCTCCCCCAATCTCTGGTCAGTATATTAACAACTGGTTTTATCTGAGGTGCTAAAGCTGACCTGTATGGTTAGTAGTTGATATCAATTTGGCGAGGAATACACAGAACACTGCGGTTTGTTACATATGATGCTAGTGTTTAACATTTCCTTTTAAACCATGTGGATGTACTGGTGTGTCTCATACTTGAAGAGCACAAGGCACCAGTATGCACTATGGAAAGAAGGTAAACCAGTGGAGGTAATGTTATGCTTTGGGCAAGGTTCTGGCTTAGAAACCAGACCTGCCCTTGTTAATGGAAGTTACTTTCACACATACCACCAACTTAATTGTTGCAGACCATGAAATAGTTTTTATAGATAACATAAAGAGTTATACATGATCTCTTGGCATCTTTTGGTAGGCAATTCCAAAATAAAAAAACAAAGTTTGAGGTGTTGGCTTGTGCTCAAAACTGCCAAGATCACATCTCAATCACACATCTGTCCAATTCAATCTATAGAACTTTTAAGTATTTGCTTCTAACTTCTCAATACAAAGTAACACAGCACAAACTTCAGTGGTTGTAGATAATCCATCCATGGTATTTAGGGTTGTCAAAAGTATCGAAACTCAAAAAAGTATTGATACTGAAATGTTGTATCCGGATACAATACTCGTTTTTAAAAGTATCGATACAGTGTCGTCACCAGTGGCACCTAAGCAGTCATTCATCTAAAGTGCAGAATAGAGGAAAATGCCCTTTCTGAACACTGTGATTGAATAATTCTCTGCACTTTTCAGTTTCAGACTTTTTTTTTTTTGTAACAGGTGCAGCTGCTGAGAATTATTTTTGTTTCTTAACTGGTTTGGCTAGTGTCATTGTTATGTGTGCAAAGCATAGCCAAGGAAGGAACACTTAATTTGAATTTGAGTTTTTTATCAAGCTTGCTTAATATTATGCACAGCATACAACCTTTATTATATTTATTTATTGTATTTTATTTATTAATGAAAATATTTCTGTAGACCTTTGGAGTCTTTGTTTTTATCCTTGTGGTATCGAAAATGGTATCAAGTATCGAATATTTTCCTTAGTATCGGTATCGAGTTGAAAAGTTTAGTATCGTGACAACCCTAATGATATTATAGGTTCTGGAAATTCTGGCAACATAAAGGGACACAAACAGACATCTATTTACCTATCTATGTACCTGTCTGTCTGTCTATTTATGCATACAGTATATACAGGGAGGAAAATAAGTATTTGAACACCCTTCTATTTTGTAAGTTCTCCCACTGCAGATCCCTCCATGGTTTCTAAGTGGGAGAGCTTGCAAAATTTTAGGGTTTTCAAATACTTATTTGCATCACCTTAAATGAATATGGTTAAACCTACAGGTGCTGGTCATAAAATTAGAATATCATGAAAAAGTAGATTGATTTCAGTAATTCCATTTAAAAAGTGAAACTTGTATATTATATTCATACATTACATACAAACTCATATATTTCAGATGTTTATTTTGTTTAATTTTGATGATTACAAATGACATCAAATTAAAATCTCAAATTCATCATATCAGAAAATTAGAATATTGTGAAAAGGTTCAAAATTGATGGCCCCTGGTGCCACACTCTAATCAGCTAATTAACTCAAACCACCTGCAAAAGCCTTTAAATGGTCTTTCAGTCTAGTTCTATAGGCTACACAATCATGGGGAAGACTGCTGACTTGACAGTTGTCCAAAAGACGACCATCGACACCTTGCACAAGGAGGGCAAGACACAAAAGGTCATCGCTAAAGAGGCTGGCTGTTCACAGAGCTCAGTGTCCAAGCACATTAATAGAGAGGCGAAGGGAAGGAAAAGATGTGGTCGAAAAAAGTGTACAAGCAAGAGAGATAACCGCACCCTGGAGAGGATTGTGAAACAAAACCCATTCAAAAATGTGGGGGAGATTCACAAAGAGTGGACTGCAGCTGGAGTGAGTGCTTCAAGAACCACCACACACAGACGTATGAAAGACATGGGTTTCTGCTGTCGCATTCCTTGTGTCAAGCCACTCTTGAACCACAGACAGCGTCAGAAGCATCTTGCCTGGGCTAAAGAGAAACAGGACTGGACTGCTGGTGAGTGGTCCAAAGTCATGTTCTCTGATGAAAGTAAATTTTGCATTTCCTTTGGAAATCAAGGTCCCAGAGTCTGGAGGAAAAGAAGAGAGGCACTTCATCCACGTTGCTTGAAGTCCAGTGTAAAGTTTCCACAGTCAGTGATGGTTTGGGGTGCCATGTCATCTGCTTGTGTTGGTCCATTGTGTTTTCTGAGGTCCAGGGTCAACGCAGCCACATACCAGGAAGTTTTAGAGCACTTCATGCTTCCTGCAGCTGACCAACTGTTTGGAGATGCAGATTTCATTTTCCAACAGGACTTGGCACCTGCACACAGTGCCAAAGCTACCAGTACCTGGTTGAAGGACCATGGTATCCCTGTTCTTAATTGGCCAGCAAACTCTCCTGACCTTAACCCCATAGAAAATCTATGGGGTATTGTGAAGAAGAAGATGCAATACACCAGACCCAACAATTCAGAAGAGCTAAAAGCCACTATTAGAGCAACCTGGGCTATCATAACACCTGAGCAGTGCCACAGACTGATCGACTCCATGCCACGCCGCATTGCTGCAGTAATACAGGCCAAAGGAGGCCCAACTAAATACTGAGTGCTGTACATGCTCATACTTTTCATGTTCATACTTTTCAGTTGGCCAACATTTCTATAAATCCTTTGTTTTTATTGGTCTTCAGTAATATTCTAATTTTCTGATATGATGAATTTGAGATTTTCATTTGTTGTCATTTGTAATCATCAAAATTAAACAAAATAAACATCTGAAATATATGAGTTTGTATGTAATGTATGAATATAATATACAAGTTTCACTTTTTAAATGGAATTACTGAAATCAATCTACTTTTTCATGATATTCTGATTTTATGACCAGCACCTGTATATGTGGAATTATAGGCTACAAGTCATCAAATGTGCAGTTTGAGTAGGTTGCTGTTCCTTTTAGAGCTTTGTTCTTCAAAGTGTTGGCAATGAATCAAACAGATGGGAGGATTTTCATTATATAAAGCAACGATGGAAAATTATCTAAGTGGAGCATGCATCACTAAGCTGAGTGTCATCCTTGGTGACAAAGAATTTAGTCAATCAGGGGAAAATTAGGCGCAAACCGCCTCTGGGACAGAGCAGCATTACAGAGTCCTTATAGAGATGAAATATAGATCAGGAGCTTTGAAGCAACCATACACAGAGAGTAGAATAGTGCAGTTATACTGTGCTTTAAAACTTAGCAGTTTGAGAATTTGAGATCAGAAATGACCCAAACTATATGTAATATTAAGAGAGAGCACAGGTAAAAACAACAAACTAAAAAAGGTTAAGTGATCGTGGTAAGAAATAAAAGCTAACCATGCTTTTATTCAAAAAGATAAAAACAGAAGGCCTAAACGGTTTAATTGAAAATGATGAAAAAAAACATTAGAATACAAAATGCTAAGTCAGAGAAACATGAAAACACTTATTTTGATCCATTTTATAGTGAATAAATACATAATAACCCAACCAAACACAATGAACAGTAATCAAAAAAATAAAAAATCTAGCTAAAAGAGGAGTGCTTTGATAATGCATGATAGACATCACAAACACTGCTGTTCTGATGACTGCTAAGGCTGTATGAGAGATATAGGTAATGATGGATTACCTGTGGGTCTCCTTCTTGGGCAGGAGTGATGTTGGATGGGCCGTATGTGACGGGTTGTGGGCTTCATGGTGCTTCGCTTGGATGGAGAAAGAGTTTGAGTCTCAACTTTTTTGTTGAACTCAGTCTTCTTTATGATAGCTACAAAGTGGAAGAAATAAGGAAATTATAAAAGGGTATGAAATACTTTGAACAAACCAATGATAAGAGATTATTGTGTCATTATTTGAGTTTTTATTTTTTGGTTTCTATCTTAGAGAAAACAACTTTAAATATGGAGTATTCAATTGGAGGAAAAGGTCTGAATTATTATTATTATTAAATTTTTATGGATTTTTTTTATCAGATAAAATACTGAAATCAAATTAAAATTGTTATAATTCTCAAATGTAAACAGCCCGCCTCTAAGCCTTCTGTTTCCAATTTTGAACTAACTTTGTTTCAGGTGAATAGTTCAAAGTGTGTCTTCTGCTCTATTATTTACCGCCCCCCTCAATATGATAAAAACTTTTAAAATAACCTCTAATGCTTTCTGTATGAGTTTATGCCCAGCTATGATATGTTCTTGTTGTCAGAGATTAAAATTTTCATGTGTGTTGGTCATGAAAAACCGCTGATGAAGGATTTTAGACCTAATTGACTCTTTTAACCTGATCCAATCAGTAACTGTTTCCACACATGAGCGAGGTCACACATTAGATCTGGTTCTATCTAATGATCTGCCTTTGTCTAATGTGAAATATGTGATTCTGGCTGGTCAGATCATATGTTTGTTTTATTTCTTGTTTGTTTTAAGCAAGCTTTAACTGAATCCGGTCCCCCTGTTTGTCACCGTCAGACTTTTAATCCATCCTCTGCTGTGGAATTTTCAGAGGCTTTTAATCAGCTCCCTGTTCCTCCTGAGGGTCCTCCTCTGTGATGATGGAGCTCACCCCTTGTTTTCACTCTTCATGTCGAACAATCTTTGACTATGTAGCTCCCTTAAGAAGAAAGAAGCTTAAGTCTAAACCTGAGCCTTGGGTTCATGAGAGGACCAGGGCTGCCAAAAGGGTTCTACCTAGCAGAAGATTTTTGCCGTCTCTCCTATAGCGGGTGCAAAATATGACCATGTCGCTCCTGTCTTGGCTTAACTCCACTGTCTGCCTGTTTATTTTAGATTTGATTATTTCGATTAGATTTTTTGCCCCACCTTACCTCTCTGAGCTCCTTCAACCCTACTTGCCTCCTTGGTCCCTAAGGTCAGCAGAACAGCAGCCCCTGCAATTACCGAGGTTTAAGAGGAAGCTCAGAGGGATGACAACCTTTTCTATCGCTGCTCCTCTTTAATGGAATAGCCTCCTGTTTCATGTTAGTGAGGCTCCTTCACTGCCAAATTTTAAAACATTGCTCAAGACTTACTTTTATTCGCTGGCTTTTAACTTTGGCAGGAATTAGTTCTTGTGACCTTGTTTATTTAGCTCAGAGAAATTCTTTTATCTTTATGCTGTATTTTATTCTTTTTTGGTGTTTATTATTTTATCTACAGTATGTTCAGCACTTTGTTTTCAGCTGTTACCTGTTTTTAAGTGTTCTACAAATAACATTGATGATGATGATGATGATGATGATGAAAGTGTTGCTTTTCATCAAAACAGCTCATAAACAAGAGCCATATCAATCAATCATATATGTTTGTGCTGGTGCCGTCTTGGTTTTACTTGACCAGGTTTTTCTTTTTGCATTAATCAAAAATATTGGAACTTTTTCTCTGTGTATTTAAGAGCAATTGATATTTAAAATACCTAAAATCTATGATTAATGAAATAATTAAAATAAGTCCTCATCTACCTTTATGTTGTTTTTTTTAAAGCATAGCAATGTCCTACAGTTTAAGCATTAGAATTGATAATCAGTTAGAGACTGATGCACAGTCCACCTTCCAGGGGTGTCATCAACTTTTGGTGACTTTTTCTGCTTGCTTGCATGCGCTTAATTCCTTATTCTTATAAATATATTCCTTGATTTTATGAAAAGTGCTGTTAATACTTTGTAGTACAACTTTGAGTAAAAAAGGGTTGAAGTTTGCTTTTATATAATAAAGCTCATAAAGAACCACAAAAGACCCTTCCTCCTCATTTTTTCTCTCTCTAAGTAGCCCTAACTCTTGGTTTCAGTACTTATTTATCATGATAACGGAAAAAAAATTTAATGTGTCAAATTGTTTTTTTTTGTCATTTTTTTTTTCAGGGAGGTAGATCCATATACATATAAAACCTTCATTTACTACAGTTAATTTTAAATGAACTCACAAATTGTATAAAATGTATAGCAACTTTCTTTTTAAACAGTATGACTATTTATGACGACATAAAAAGTTTATAATTTCCTGCAGTGCTTAGATTATCACATTTTTTATTAAACGAATGATGAACCTTCAAATTACCTTTTTTCTTCTTGAGCTCCTCTTTGGGAATGTAGGTGGGCTCTTTTCGAACAGGTTTGCGCTCAGGGGTTGAGATGCGACCTTTGGCTCGCCCTGTTTTACTTTTGGGTTTGACAGATTTCTCTCGTTTTTCCGTACTCCGCTGTTTTGTCAAATTGCTCTGGACCACAACAGGTTTCTTAGCTGGACTGGGTACCTCAGGTAAAAGCTCGATCTGTTCTGTTGCCATACTCCTGTCATCGTCTAGTAAACAGAAAATCTGATTAGAAACACTAAGGAAAGGAAATGGAGTGAATATAATAAATAACATGATACATAGAGTAATTTCACCTTGTGTGTCAACCCAGGAGCTGTCAAGGATGGAGTCATCTACTGTTGTTTCATCTCTATCATAGCTTTCAGACGGTACCTCTGTTTCTCTGGTCCGAGCTTCCTGTGCTGGGGAGGCAGGTGTTTCGGGAACCTCTCCTACTTCCTCAAGGCTTAGAGCTTCTAAGTCTGCTTCCTGAGCCAACTCCACAGATTCGTCATGTTCTTCTTCTTTTTGTGCACCAACACAAAGGGCCTCGGCCTCAGGTGGGGCTGAGAAACGAACGCTGTGACCTGGTTCTTCGGCTTCATCGATTGTTTGTACCACAGTGATGAAATCATCTTCAACCATGACCACTGATTCAATGGCGGCATGGGTCTCTGGTATTTCCTTTTGCACCTGTGCTCCTTTACTCTCCTCTTTCAATGGATCTTTATTATCTGTTAGCTGCATTCCCTCTTCTGCCACTATCTTATCTGAAGCTATTTTGTCAGTCTCAGACAATTGAAGTTGCTCTCTCTCCTCAGTGAATTCCATCACTACCTTTTCCTCATCCTCATTTTCATTTTTTCCCCGCTCCACCTTTTCCATCTTCTCTTTCAACACATTGTCTGCCGTCTCTTGTTCCATTCTTTTATTCCTTTCTCTGTCCTCTTGCTCCATATTTTCCTTTTCTTCAATTTCTTTTTGCAGTCTGTCCTCTTTTTCTTTCCTGTCCTTCTCTTCTTTTTCTTTTCTAACTTTCTCCCTTTCTTCATTTTCTCTCTTCTCCTTCTCCTCCCGTTCCCTCTCTTCTTGTTCCTTTCTTTCTTTCTCCTCCCTTTCCCTCTCTTCTCTTTCTTTCTTCTCGTTCTCCTCCCTTTCCCTCTCTTCTCTTTCTTTCTTCACTTTCTCCTCCCTTTCCCTCTCTTCTCTTTCTTTCTTCACCTTCTCCTCCCTTTCCCTCTCTTCTCTTTCCATTCTTTCTTTCTCCTCCCGTTCCCTCTCTTCTCTTTCAATTCTTTCTTTCTCCTCCCTTTCCCTCTGTTCTCTTTCTTTCTTCTCTTTCTCCTCCTGTTCCATCTTTTCTCTTTCTACTTTTTCCTCCCTTTCTTTAATCTCCATCTCCTCTTTCTCTTTCTTTTCTTTCTCCAATCTGTCTTTTAGCTCTTTCACTTGAATTTCTGCCTCTTCTTTCTCTCTTCTCTCTTGCTCCTCTCTTGCCTTTAATTCTGCTTCCTCCTTGATTTTTCTTTCATCCTCTTGTTTTTTTATTTGCTCAGCTGCCTCTTTCTCTTGGTCTTCCTTAATTTTTGTTTCTTTTTCAGGCCTTTCATCTCTGCTTATTCCAGACACATGCGAAGCTGATCTTTTCGGTGAACCGTACAATTCTTTTTGCTTAAGTTTTGAGGGTGAGAGTACTGGGGAAAGCAGTTTGTCATCATCAATGTTGCTCTCTACAGATGAAGTAGGTGATGTTTTCACAGGTCTGGCAATGCGGTCCTTAGCCATCCCAGTAAGCTGATAAACATCTTCAGCATCGACCTCCTCATAGGCCTCTTGGTGCACAAGCTTCACTTTTTCTCTTAGTTCCTGCAGTTCTCGCTCCTCCTCCAGACTCAGAGGTCTGTCCTCCATCTCCAGCTTGCGGATCTGTCTCTCATAGTCTGCTATCTCAATTTCTGTCACTGAAGCTTCACCACTGGCTTGACGTTCCATCTCACTAGCTGACCTCTCACCTTCCTCCAGAGTCACAGTGACAGTTGGTGTCACGAAGGGCTCACTTGGGTGAGTAGGAGGTGTCACACTCACAGGTTTTATCAGCAGATCATTTGCATCACATTTCGTGCTTTCCTCAACTGAATCTTCGTCTCCTGCTTGGTTTTGGTCTTCCCCCTCATGAACATCAGCATCTACAGATGACTGGCTCTTGTCTTCCAAGGAGGTGTCTCTTACTGCCAATTTTCTCGCCTGCTCAGCCACTTTCTCCTCTAGTACAGAAGGGGTAAAGACTTGTCGAGAGGTTGTGGTAGGACTTAGCACATCTGCAGGGGACGGCATTGGCCCAGAATATTCACTGAACACACAATAGCCCATCTCTTCCAGCTGGCTATCACTTTTTCTTACCCCAGGACTCAGCTCCCCTGAAGTCAGATTAGCCAGAGGGTTCTCAGTAAAGGTAGGAGAATCATCTTGGAATGACTTTTTCTGGATGATTTCGGGGTCTGTGTTTTCTGAAGCCAGCCTGGACCGAGTACCAGCAAGGTCTAGCATCTCTGGTAAGTCCTGTGTCATTACTGATCCATTTTTAAATGAACCTTTATTTGGCTCTGGTGATTCAGGAGATTCAGGCTCTGGACTAACTTTTATTGGTGTTTCAGCAGTTCTAGGAGGTGAAGAGGAATCGGATGTGACAGAGGCTGCAGTCTCCAGGATCAGTGGAGGGAATGATGGAGGCTTATCTACAGAAGGTGTAGAAACTGGAAGGTAGTCAGCTGACTCATCAAGACTTCCACTTGTAAATGACATAATGTCAGTGGCCAAGGGGGTGAAATTTCTTTGCCTTCCCTGTCCAGTCTGATCTGTTGCTCCAATGGTGATGTTAAGCGAGTAACTCCTCTGCTCTAAGGCAAGCTTACCAGGTGAAAGTCTGCATTCATTACTTCTATCGGGATTTGCAAACATGTCAGTGTCTCCAGACAGAGGCTTTTTGGTTTCTGGTTTATCCTTCGTTTCTACAAGTGTGCTGTAGCTGACTTCTTGGGACTTGAAATCATTTTCATTTTTCTTTTCACCAGACCGACTCAGTTCGTAATAATCCTCACCCTTACTTTCTGTACCTTCCTTAACCTCCATAGCTGAGGTTTCAAAGTATGCTGACATGCCTGACTTGTCTCTGGCCTCTCTGGTTGCATCTGCTCCTTCAACTTTAACTCCCATCGAAGAGAAATCTGAAGGGGCAGTGATGCTGCTGAATTCCACCACCTCCACTGATGGCTGTTTTTCTGACACTGTGATTGGCTCACCATATGTAGGCTGAAGTGTGAGAGATTTCACTGGTTCTTTTACTTGGGTTTGAAGATCTGGAGGCACAAAGGATGGCATTTCCATGGTTGGGCTTTCTGGTACAACTCGTTCACCAGCAAAGAACCCTTGCATCTGTGGCTCAAAAAACTCCTCAGGGCGCTTCTCCGATCCAATGCTGTCAGGGCTCATGGACTCACTCTCTTGCTTGTCTGCATCCATCTTCAAAGCTGTAAAAATATCTGTAAGTTGACTGGTTCCATCACAACAGAAAAATACTGCTTAAGCATGCTATGTACAAGGATTGTTTATTAGCCGGTCACAGGAAAAGCTTTTGCACAACCAGGCAAAGCTCTCCTTTGGAAACTTACAGCACAATGATACAGCCACCACTGAGGAGATACGGCAACACTAACGACCCACCATGTCACAGATGGATGAAAGACATGAGATGCAGTGTGACGGAGCCGACATGAGGCAACTGTAAGGATGATTTATGGAAAAACAGTAATGAAAGATGGGATGAATATCCATGCATTTCAAATCAACTACTGTAAAAAGCATATATTTCTGTCACTCACTGAAGATCATTGCTACATAAGTTATAAGTTAAGTATAAAGTTTAGAGGTTATTAATAATAGTAATCCATATGAGAATCACATGGACCATTGAGGGCTCATGACAGATCTTTAAAATCCAAAAATTACTACTTTTTTAGTGAATGACAGAAAAATGCCACATGTTCACACTAACTGTAAGGGGAAGAAAAGCAAATTAAGATACATTTGCTTTTTTGTTTTATTATAATTCTAGAAATGGAAATGTTTCTACAGATTCCTGTACCAAACTGAGCAAGAGACATCAAACACAGCTTGCCTCTAAAGTCTTTATACTGAGATTGATGGTAAAAATGAGCATTTCATGTTTATCGGCTATGACTTATGATAGCATTAAATGTTCAGCACTGGCACACCAGCACCATGCCATTATGTGTAAACATAATGAGAGACTAGGAAGCTTATAAAAATGTGAGATTAAAAAGAAAAAGCATTGTCATATTAAGCATCACTTCACATCATTATATCAACACAAAACGGCCGGCCCCAAAAACTACAGCGGTAAAATAAAAACACAAGCGAAGACAACACAAGGGAAAAATAGGTCGATTTGAACAATGTGACTCTCTTCACCAACAAGCCTGTGTTGCCTTGCAGCCACAGCAGAGCGCAGGTTTTTTGTCATTCCAGTTGAATTATAATGCTTATGTCATTTGCTTTCTTTTTGACATATATTAACTTTTATTACAGTATAGAATGCAATAACATGCAGGCAGGGAGAGCAGAGGACAGGACACACCTGTCTCATGGCTTTCCTCACCCTCTGCATCCTCCTCCTCCTCTTCCTCCTCGTCTCTGTCCACAGAGCTTTCTGTGGTTGCACAAGCTGCCTCAGACTGCCCCAGGTCTACATCCTGTGCCACCTCTAAGGCTTCTGTCTGATCTAAGGGTTCAGCTTTGGGGCTGTCCATCTCGGGCTCTTCCCCACTCCACTGCTGCTCATCAAGAGCTGCCTCGGACACTGCCGCTTCTGCACTCTCCTCCTCCTCCTCTTCCACCTCTTCCTCATCCTCCTCGTATTCAGCTGTAAGAGCCTCCATGGTCTCTTCTTTTCAAAAACAGGGTGAAAGGGGGGACACAATAAGACTACAGGCAACACAGACTTGGGTTATGTAAGAACATAACTTATGAGGGGATATATTAAACTCTGGAGGAATGTGACCCAAATAATTAAATTTTATTTTTATCCAAAACAGCAAGAGTATGTTGGCATTTTTATATTCAGAGGGATGTTGGTGAGTGTTTTAAGTATTGTGGGAGACATTTTACTTTAGATCTGATTATGTATTTACTTTGATGCAGATTCTCTGTAAGTGGGGAGGAAAAATGCTCTTACATTCAAATTTAGGAATGATTTATATACTATACATACAGAAAGAGTAGAATAAGAAGAATAAAAAACATTAATTATATGATTAAATACGCAACAATTGTAACGGTTGGCTAGATTGTTTAAAGATCATAATCCTGTGATCTTTTAATATCTTTACTGTTTCTAATTTGCTATGTACCAAGAAATAAGTGCTTCTCTCACCATGGCTAATATAAAAACAAACATGTAATAGGTCACTGAGATCAAAGTTGTAACAGTTAACTAGAGTACTTTTAACCCTATCACATAATTCAATTACATTTTTTATTCTGAAAAAACATTACTAAAACTGTAAAAAAAAAAAAAAAAAAAAAAAGTACAGAAGTACAGTTACATACATACATGCATATATATATTGGATATCTAAGCTGAATTACTTAAAATTTAGAGTTGCTGAAAATCTTGATTTGTTTAAAATTTTATAGATATATGTAATGTCATTATTTATGCATCATCAAATAAGCTACACTTCAATAGGTCTCAGTCTAAATACTTGTTTCTGTAAAGTAAAATACTTACAAAAAGCTTTTATAGAAACGAGAACTGTAACAGAGAACATAGCGAAAGTTTTGAAAGTATTGGCAGATTGTTGGAAGACTTCATATGGTACTACTAATTTAGTTATAGTTACTGATACTGTAGGTCAGGGTAAAACACTAATAACTAACTCAACTTATAAAAGACTGTTTTAAATATCCCATGACATCTGCCGAGGCCGACTGGGGTTCAAGAAGACAGAAGCAGAGATACAAAAAGCAACTGTAAAAGCTACCATTATATTCACAATAAGCATTGGTGGAGAAAGATGCAGTTTTGCTCTACTAAACTTCCTCCTCACCAAAACGCATCAACTAAAAAATTTGGGTTTTTGATAATCACTGATCATTTCATGTGTTCACGGACATGCAAAGTAAGAAGCTAATAGTTACCACATGGAAGGTCCTCTAATTCTGACATATTTGGAGCTGCGGTTTATAAACTTATATCAAACTTTATTTTAATAAATAATAATAATTATTCTAATACATACTATTATAATATTTATTATATTATATAATATTTATTTTAATAAATGTAATTAAATAAATAATATTCATTTAAATAAATTATAATATTTTACCCAATAATACAGTATTAATCACATTGCATGGTAAATTGGTTTGAACACATTTCAATTGCTCCAAATTATTAAACAGCTAAGTTGACCTCATTCCAAACCCTTCCAAATAAACATTTATTCTCAAACATAAAGTCTATGCAAAACTATATCTTTGAATAATTATGGTTTACAACCATTTTTAATAATTTTTCTATGTGTCATGATAGCTTAGTTTAGTTGAGTTACTAGTTACTAGTTTGGTCAAGAATTTTAACTGAAATTAGACAAGGAGCTGAATGTTTTTTTTTTATTGTTACTACACCATTTCATGTATCGTTCAAAGAACAACATATGAACATCTAAAAGTTATTTGATTAAATAACATAAGTTACTACAGCATTGAATTGCATATTTATTTAAAGTCCCAAACTTTGCACTATTGTTTAGTGCTATGTGTTTAAAGAAAGTTAGAGAAAAACTGTAGCTGTGGTATGGTATTTTGTCAGTAGATAAAACAAGATTGATGAATGCAATGGAATCCTATGCACATTTTTATAGTTGAAAAACAGCTAGACTGCATTCAATATTCTCTATTGCTTATCTAAATGTTTTTATATACAACTTTTGAAATGAAAGTAAAATAATCGGATGCAATAACATATCGGGCTTCAATTGTAAACTACAAGGAAGTGTTTGTGTGTCTGTAGCAGCTAAAGTAATGGTGTTAAAACTGTGATAATGTGTGGAGCATTACTGATGCACAAAACACAAGTAAAAAAAAAATGGTTTAATCTCAATGAATAATTCCAAGATTTGCAAATGTTTGGCGAAGGATTTGTTTCTTTTTTTTTTTTTTTTTGCTGTGCAGAGTGGCTTTTCACAGCCTCTAAGAAAGTTGTGCTAGCAGTTAAGCTTAAATCATGTCCTCAGAGTCAGCTTTTTGGGCCACAGTGTTACTGATGAAAATGCTTACTGAGTGAATCACAAAAACATAATGTCATACTTTATACACATCACTGCCATGTGTTGTTGTTAACGGCGAGGCAACCACGGGTAGCGACTGCTTTGATTAAAATGAATGACAGCAAAAAGTATGACTGTTAAAAAAAAAGTCAGATTTTGACTGGACACACTTCACAAGGACACACAAACATCACGTCAAGACAGCCAAAGAGACGGACTGAAGGACGGAGAGACGGAAGGACAAAAAGAAGGGAGGAATGAAGAAAGAGGGTAGAATCACAAAAGGAAAACAATGAAGGAGTGGGGAAATAAGGGGAGAATGGCAAAGAGGAACCATGCGTGGTTCACCTTCAATCTGTCTAAAGGCCACGGCGTGCCCAGTGGGGCGAGCGCCTGAGTGCGTCCACTCTGGGCTGAACAATGGGTGGTCATAGTACTCCTCGTCGGAGTGGTAGGGGTCGTCCTCAGGCACGGAAACTGAGATGGAGGGGGCGAGGAACTTGCACCTCTCCCGAGAATTTTGGAAGCGGCGGAGAGGACCTGCCTCCTCCTCATCCCCTACATCTACGAACAAGACAGACAAGGAGAAGAACTGCAGGGAAATTCGGACACAGACTGAAAGAGAGACAGTGAAAGGGAAGGAAAGAATAAAAGACGAAAATGAAGAAAACACACAAAGAATGACCATCTTAAAGGGAGTATTAGGAAATGACTAGAGTTGAGGTTTAAAACAGTGATTCCCAACCTATTGGTCCGCGTGTGCGTTGCAAGGGGTACACGAAAAAAATGGTATTTCTTAGGCAGTAAAATAAAATAGGGCTGGAATCTGTTTTGCTTTTTGCTTAGGTGTCTTTAAGAAAACAATGTTAAACTAATTTAGTCAGTCTGACTATAATTTTGTTCTGCATTTTGCTGCAAATTCAACAAGTTTGAATATAAATATAAGGGTGCTTAATTTTTATAAACATAGATTTATAATATGATTTATTTTTTTAATTTTTTTCCATTTCTTATTAACTTCCAGGGAACATATTTATGTTGTTTTTTATTTGAGATGGAAAGCATAAAAACGCTTAATAATTAAATGCTCAAATAAAAAGATTTAGTCAAATAGTTTTTATTTTATTTTTTTATAATTAGGTATTGTAAGCTCCATCATCAATACTTTTAAAAGAGAGGCTATTTATGGTAAGACAAAATACCCAAAGGGGTCCATAAGTCTAAAAAGGTTGGGAAACACTGGTTTAAAACTTAGTTTTATCAACTTAAACCCTTTTATCAGATGCTAAAATCTTAAACCTCTTTTACTGCAGATATAAAACTAGTAAAGACATTATGCATTTTTAAAATAAAATGTCTTTACTTTTTGTGCATTTTATCTGTTGAAAAAAAAGCCTAGAGAAAGACAAAATCACTGGTTCCACACTTATTAGCATAAGTGGCACAGTGGTGTCTCCAGTTCTCCATAATGTGAATAGCTGTTTGGAGGTGGTGCCATGAAAGGCTGTACACTGACACTTTTCACAAACTTAGATCAATGAAAGACCTGAATGGTAATTTTTGGTCAAAGACAAAAAATGGACTGTACTCTATATACTGTAATAGCTTGGATGCAAAATTATGTAATTTAAGATTAGGATTCATTTAAATGGAGTAAATTTTCATATTTATAGCAGATGTCCAATTACTTGTACATAGTGCTGTATAAATGCAGCAATTCAAATTTAGATTTAATTTACTACTGATACATCTTATTCTTCACCATCGATAATTTAGAAACAATGACTTTAAAACGTAAATGTTTTTTTTTCTATAAATTAGATCTTTACTTTTAAACTGGGCCCGACCACAGACCATTAGATTATTTGATTGAGGGGGTTTTGTTCACATTATTTTTAAGATGGACATTTTTTTTGCAGATAAAAAAAAATGCTTTAGAATAAAATCAAAAAGGGTATTTACAATATGAAACAGAACATAACAAAAATCTGACGAAAAAAAACAATGAGGAAAAAGCTTGATTGAGGAGAACAAACATATAACACACAGCAACAAGAGGACAAGTAACTCAAATGAATCAAAGCTTTAGGGGCCAGCCTTTAACTAGAAACTGCCAAAAAAGGCATCATTTCACTGAAGACATTTTTTCCCTTCTATTATTATAAAACATAAACGATAGACAATAAACATTTGCAGTAACAGATTTCATTAGTTCTAGAACAAAAAAAAACATTTGATGCAAACTATAGTACAAATCTATCACACTTTTCAAAACATTCTGTCATTAACAGATGCATCTAAATACATGAGATAGTTATCAAAATGTTGATTAATTTAAGAGTTTCAATTTAAAAAGTGAAAACTATTATCTATTTTGATTATTATGGCAGATGGTTAATGGAAAATCTGTTTCTATCAAACCAATAAAAAAAATGCTTTATAGAGAAATAAGAACTTTTCATTCGATAGTTACTGACATTAGCTTCCACAATCAGGGTTAGCTAATAAATTTCATTGCTAAAACACAGAGTGCTGTACTCAAGCTTACGGTATATTATTGGGAAACTGTGTGGGAGGTAAAAGTGTGCTGGAAAAAGATTTGCATACGAGAAGGATAAATGTAACCTTGACAGAACACTGCAGCAAATCCCATTACGATTTTTAAGGCAAAATGTGTGGACTGTAAGGAGAAACAGCAGTTCAAGAGCAAGAGAACAAAGAATTAT
Organism: Cyprinodon tularosa; assembly: GCF_016077235.1. Taxonomy (NCBI): domain Eukaryota; kingdom Metazoa; phylum Chordata; class Actinopteri; order Cyprinodontiformes; family Cyprinodontidae; genus Cyprinodon; species Cyprinodon tularosa. The sequence continues at coordinate 218,120 of NW_024039375.1, forward strand.
ATGCAAGAGTCCGTCTGTAATTACTGTAGCATCTTAACCAGTGACACAGTCACTTAACTAGGCATTAATTTTAAAAAATGAGGCACAAAATCAGAGTAGCTTGAAGTCATACAGTAGATCATGTTTCCCACAGTTAGTGATGATCTTTAATCTACTGCGGTTGGTCCAATGTGTGTAAAAACAGGTATATATCAGGAGACTTAAGATCTTTTTAAAGATCTTTTTGCTTCATTCTCCTAAATAGCAGTTATGGAGGGGGGGAGTTGATGTTCAAGCAGGACTTAGCACTTGCTTACATTGTCAAAGGTAGCTACATGGGTATATGGCAATGGTGGAAATTAAGCCGGGCATAATATTGTACGATATTTTCAATGCTTCCTACAGCTCAAACTGTATCAGGGTTTAAAAGAAACACAGCTCACGATGTATGTTCTCACACTATGCGGCCCGACGCACTGATGTGATATTGTACATCCAGGAACCTCATGTCGGACTCAGCGCAGAGAGATGGTGCTGGTCGGACTTGTCAGTCTGTAAGAAGAATTTGCACATACGCAGTGCTCGAAGTTCTGGATTTGATCCCAAACACGTCACGTGGGCTGACTGAATTTTAAAGATGTTTGATTTTCCCCCGACCTTACGATTCCTGATGCTGAGGTGGTCGCCCCTTGTTACCCTCTGTATACTACATGACGCAGGAAGCCCGATGAGGCTGAAACACGGCTCGATCTAAAAAAAATTTTGCATCACTGAAGAATCGTCCCGAAAAGGGCAAAAAAAATCGTACAGTGTATGCCCTTAGTGTGTCTAATGGGCCAGCTAACTCCCCTGATATCAACACCAGGCTATAGATGCTATAGAGTAGTCTTAGGAGAGAGATGAGAGATAGAGGTGAAGGCTGCAGTTAATTTAAGCAAGTATAGCTCCTAACAAAAAACTGGAATACATATAATCTACCAAATTTTCCATCTGATCCTTCAGTGTTAAATCCCATTATTAATAGCCTTTGTGCAATATTCTGTTCTTTTTTTTTTTTTTTTTTTTTTTTTTTTTTAGAAAATCGGTTTGATTCCTTTATTCAATAATTTCACTATTTTCTAACATTTTAGTTACATCTGTATTAAAGTATAACTTCTACTTTTAGATATCAGTAGTTTTAAGTTAGATAATTTTAATTATTGAAACATTTCTCAGTTAGAGTTCAAACTTCAGCAAAACCTTTTTTTTCACCGTCACAGAAACATTACAAAACTGTTACCGGTCTATGTAACAAACTGGAGAGAGAAAGAAACACATTTTAATGCTTCATATTATATTTAACAAAACTGTAGTTACCTAAAAAAAAAAAAAAAAAACGTTTTAGACTTCCATCATCAGAAGTTATCTAAAAACCTTTTAATAGTTGTCATTCTTTTAAAGCTTACGTTCCAGTATAACCTTGTAGTATTTGGATTTAAGATCACTGTTTTCGTTTATTAAAGAACTAGTCTCTGACTCAAAGCTTCAGCCAAAAACACAGAAAAGTCAGACAAGAGACAAGGAGCAAAAAGCACAATGACCAGAAACATGCAAATTCTAAGCATTCTAATAATTGGAAGCTGGAGGATAACTTTAAATGGTTGTTTTTAGTGTGTGGAAGGAGCTTAGGAAATGATTTGTTTAAAGAGGATGGTAAAAAAAATACTATAAGTGCAACAACACAACGTCCATGTTGTTAAATGTCTCATTTATTCATTTGGGACAAATGATGATAAAATGAAGATACTGGCAATGACAGATTTCCAGGCATATGATGGAGGAGATGTTCCAAAAAGTTACAGGAAATGCATGACAGGAGAAAGAAGAACATGCTGGAAATTTTCACAGCTCAGGTTTGGTTCACTTAACAAACATTACAGTGCTGTTTGTCCCAGTGAAGGCTGGAAAGAATCTTTTAGGTAATGGGGTACTATACATCACCCCAAAAAGTACAGTTAAAAGAAAGAGGTAAGACCTTATTTTAAGTTATTCTTGGCCTACCTTGTTCCAGGGGACCAAAGTGTTCAGCTGCAGGTGAAGGGGGAGGGGAGGGAGGCAAATTGGTGGTATCCTCAACTGCAAAGAGGCATATTGACAAACGAGGCAAGCATACAAGGATATAAATCCAATGAAGTCACTGTCTCACTGAGGAAAGGTGAAATCAGTTTGTTTCAATCTGTTGAACAACACATATTTTATCACTGTTTCTTCCTACCAGAGTTAGGCATTGTAAAAAAAAAAACTGTTTTCTAATCATTTACAAAGTTCAGTTCATACATTCTGAAGTTTCAATACATTTGGGTATAACACAGGCACAAGCTTCAATGTATTATGTTAACATGTTGTGTGATAGCATGTGTAACTGTTAGTAGAAAGAATAGGATAGCGATCATTTTATACTTATTGCTAGAAATATAGATCCAAAGGTCGGTCTGACATCATCACTGTAAAAGTTCTTTTGAATATCAAGGATGAGAACTGTTAATTTCAATCTGCCATAATACGACTGTGAATCCCTGGGCAGTTGCCGGTAGTTTGCCCTGACCCTTACTGCCTGCTGGCATTCCAGTTCTGTGTGGCAAATGGGCTAAAGATGTATTTCTCATTGGTGTTTGTGTGCAGTATTCGTGCCAGTGTTGGGATTTGCGTCTTACCGGATGGCAGCCGCTGAGTCTCCTGTTCTCCCTTTAGCACCGCCACTGCCTCTGCCGTTACTTCTTGAACAATCCGTGCCGAAACTTGCTCTGATTATAGACAGATAAGGGTTAGGATAGATAAGGGTTAGGGTAACTTTTAGGAGTAAAAGGTTATCTCTTATATCCCAGACAAATGTGAAAATGGTATTGCAACTCAGCAACTGCAGCAAGTCCTTTATTGGGAAGGAATTTCATCCAGCTCTGTTTTTACATATTTAGTTTTAGCACAAAGATATCAGGGTTGTAAAAATGTCCAATTTACACACTGAGTCTTGTGAAGCCAACCCAGTCAAATGTAAGAGCAGATTTGTACCTGACCCCTATAAAACTTTGATTTAAAAAAAAAAATAATGTAACATTCAGAGGTTGTAAGCTTCAGATCATTGCTCTGTTCCATTACTCTGCTGTTGATAAAAATTGAAGAGAGGACATTTCCCTTTAGAGTATTGTTATAGAACAAATACAATGGGCTCATGAATAGCCACAATTACATTAAATTATACAAAAATATGTAAATCTATAATCTTATACTCATTGACCATTGTAGTTTTATTAAAGTACATTTGGGGAAATTACATTGTATATGTAACATGCCAGACAAAACTTGATTTTTTTTTTTTGCATGGCATTTTTTTTTTTTTGTTTACAAAAAAAAAAAAGGTATATAAATAATTCTCTATGTATTTAGGCTGAGACTGTTTACCATACAAGTCAAAGAGTATTTGGATTTACATTTATATCTTCAGGTTAAATAAAGCCCCTCAGCATGCAGCACCCAATCAGCTCCTTGGTTTGCAGCGGTTATAGGACTGAGTGCTGGGTAAATCAGTGAAATGCTGCTGTTTCAGAATCTTTTTCTATTCAGCATCACCCACACACCACATAATCTGGCAGCCATAGACACTCCTACATATACACATTCACGCAGTTCTACCGGTAGCATTTAGTGCTGCCCACTCACTAACTCAAAGCAGTGCTGCATTTTTAACAGCAGCAAAATTGCATGGGCTCTATCTTTCAGTGTTTATTTATTAGGCAATAATTATTACTTTTTATTACTTTTATAACTATATATATATATATATATATATATAGTTATTTGTCAAATAAAAACATTAAAATTAGACTTGTGTAAAAAAATTTTTACATTTGTTTTTTCACTGTATGGAAAGAAAAAGAAAACATATCCTTAAAACAAACTAGATGTTCCAGTGTTTTTTGCCTGCAGCTTATAGATCAATGTGTGTACACCTAGATCTTTAGCTTTAATACCAGACTGAAGAGTAGAAAACTTTGTTTAATTTTTCAGCCTAATTTCCCATGAAAAATTACACATATAATCTAAAGTGCAGCTGACAGCCATAACTCATTTGAATATCCATTATGTTAATAAAAAAGTTATTGATTTTGATTTCGTTGTTCTGGTTCGGTAATAATTGAAAGCTTGATAATAAACAGTCTGTTGTCAAGAACATAACTTCTGGAACTGCTGCCTCAGCAGTTTTACAACTTATGTTAAATGACAGCACCTTACCTATCAAACACTGGCCAGTTTATTTTTTTCAAAAAAAAAAAGACTCCTAAAGCCTACCATTTTGACTGAAATCATATGAATTACTTTGCTCCTATTGTGATGCTAATCAACGGAACCAGAAATGCTGGATGGCTTACAGTAGGAACCATCCCTGGAGTCAACAATCAGCACATAAAACATAGACCTCAAGGTCACAGAGAGAACCTGAGTGATCTTGGATGTGATAGTGGCAGGCAACCAAAATTTAAAAGGCAAATAGTTTCCGTGGCAAGAGGATTGCAAGCCACTGGCTTAGGTCCCTCTGTAAATCAGATACAAGTGTCACAGGATATGTCAACCGTTGACCAAACAGATCTATTACTTTAAAGGCTTTGTAGCTCATTAAACATCTGCAAAGATTTTGTTCAAAACGCTCATATCTTTAATACAGTTTCACATTACAGTTCTAAAGGTACTGATACATTATACCAGAATGAATCAAATGTGTCAGACAGGTATCACCAACTGTTTTCATAAAAAAAAAAAAAAAAATAATAATAATAAAGTAAACTGGCTGCATCTTCTGCGATGGACTGGCGACCTGTCCAGGGTGTACCCCGCCTCTCGCCCATTGACAGCTGGAGATAGGCACCAGCACCCCTCGCAACCCCAACTGGGACAAGCGTGTAAGATAATGGATGGATGGCTGCATCTTGTTGGTGTGAGAGATCCAGAAAATAAATAAATAAAAACTGTTAAACTCCCTATAGGGTTAGGGTGTATTTTATGCCATTAAAAGGGACTTTTTTGAAGTGACATTCCTGTCCTTCAAGTGATGAAAAGTGCAAGAAAAGTCTTTAATGTTGAGAAACTGAGCATTATTTTAAAATTCATTGTGATTAAATACATAATCAAAATTGTATAATTGTTTGAGGAAAAAAAATATAAAATGGTTGATACATATTGCATTCCTCTCAACTGGTACACAGTATGTTGACAAAAAAAAAATGTCATTATATTGTGTCTGTTTGTGTCATTGAACTGTTTTTTTCTGGTATTTTCTATACTGTGTACAGCAAACGGCAAGGCAAGGTATGTTAATTTGTGTAAAAATGTAGTTGCTATACAATTCAGTACAAGGACAATTGAGTTATTTGCATAAATTAAACTATAAATTGGAAGAAAAATAAAAGCAGAGTAAAAGCAAATAAAGATTAAAAAAGATTAAAACAGGTAGTAAAACAAATAAAGCAGTTGGACCACAAGCTTAAACTAATAATACCTCAATTAACAGTTTAACTTCAACCATCAAAGGCAGTTCTAAAAGCAGTTCTAAAAAAAAAAATAAAATTTTTGACTTTGACCTAAAAGAACCCAGGCTTGAAGAACTTTTACCGTCTTTTGGAAGTTTTTCCCAGATAAGTGGAGCATTGGGGGGTTGATAGACTGACAACAAATCAGTTATGTATTTAGGTCCTGATCCATTCAGTAATTTATAGACTGACAGATGGATTTTAAAGTCTATTCTCTGAGCTAAAGGGAGCCAGTGTAAGGGCTTTTTCTTTTTCCTGATTTAAAGTTCCATATGGCACCTAGAAAACTGTGTCCTTCAGGTAGGATTTAAGCCAGTCGAGTGTGGTACACGGAAGGCCGACTGAGTTTTTCAGGAGCTATAATAAAATCAAGTGATAAACAGTATCAAAAGCTGCACTGAGGTCCAATAATACCATCACTATGGTTCTTTCACAGTCTGAATTTATACAAATATTATTGAACACCTTAATCAAGGCAGTGTCAGTACTGTGGTTAGCACAGAAAAATGATTTGTCGTTGTTAAGAATGTACTTAAATGATGAAAAGCACATTTTCCAATAACTTCACTGATGAAGGAGAGGTTTGAGAAAGACATATACTTCTGCAGGATCGATTTGTCCAAGCTTCAATTTAAACAATGGTTTAATAATTACTTTTAGGGATGTATTTATGATTTAAATCAAATCAGAGTCTAAAACAAGTGAAACTTTCTTAATAAAGTTGAATGGATTTGTGTTTAACGCAAATCCATAAACACAAAGTCTCACAGATAAAGTAAATTGAAATTATTAAAAAGTAGTTTTTTTTCTCTGTTCTGAAGCATTGAGAAGACAAATCATGTCTCCCTTCAATATTTCTGACTTCATCTTAGCAACATTGTTCATTCATCCAATTTGAATGACTAAGTTCTTCAAGGTTGGATGTAATTCTCTTGTCTGTATGATCCCCTTTGAGATTTCAGACAGCATGCAACAGCCAAAATTCACTGTTGTATTTTTCTTGTTGTATGTTTAGTTACTATCAGTTGCTATTACTGTTCTTGGCTTAGCAGCTGTTTTTTATGAGGCTGTTTTGGAGACAGCTTAATTTTGCCGTATGTTTTTCTGTTGTCTGGAAACAGTCTGTTCCCTTCAAGGTCATCCTGTAAGGCTAAAAACCTGTTTTTAGCAGAGATCCCAATATTTTCAGTAATCTCATTGAATCCTTCCTTATTCTTTGTTTTGGGACTAAACAGCTTTTTGCACCTGTTGATACTTGGAGTAGAAAACATGATTCTCTGGAGTCTTGGCCAGGTTTTGTCATTTAGATGTGGCATTCAGCCTGTCATGTGTCTTCAGATCTGTGTTTGATTGTTTGTTCTTTGGCTTTGCTCCAAGAGTCTTCCAGTGAGGGTTACCAGTCTGGTTTTTGTCATTAGAGTCAGCAATCAATGTACATGGGTCTTTAATGTTATTTCCATCTGTGCTCTGAAATACTGTAGTTTGTTTTGTCTTTTTACTGTAGTATATCCACTGACATTACTACCAAATAAATGAGAAGAACAGTAACAATAACAAGTAGGAATGTACCAATAAGTGTGTGGATGATGTTTTTTGTGAAGCTTTGAACTGCCAATTCCTATATAACCATTTAACCTACAATGGTCAGGAATGTTCAGGCTGATCAAATCCATATATTTCTACACATCTGTATAAGCTAGATTCAATTTTTACTGTCAAAGTCCCTCAGGGACAATTTGTGATTACCATCTAAGTTCTAGGTTTATTTGTTACTGTATTATATGTCTGCATAGTCTTATATATTGTCAAACAATAGACAGATTGCAGGGACAAGATATGCAGAAAATCTTTTTATAAGCAAATCAAAGTTCCTCATACTCCCAAATTCACCTACACCAGACCCTATTTAGCAGTACATTAAATTATTGTTTTCCTTTTCTCATCCCTTCACCCTCTCTTTCCCTGGACACTAATAACATAGCTGACTGACTTTTTCCAACTTTCTTTCAAGGGAAAGTCAAGAGGACAATTTTGTGCTTCACTGGTTCTTACAGTGACTGAAGAGCTTTTCAAAGGGGGAGAAGGCCGAGTGAGAACCAGCATCAGCCGTGCTGTAACCCACTCTGTCCCACTCAGCCTATACTCTGCCCTACTCTGAGGAGATGTTAACGAAATGTGATAAGATGCAAAGCAGACAAACAGCTTTACATGCAGCTGCTGAAGGCTGTGTAAATACTACTCACATGATGTTGATAAACAGATTAAATCTATGATTACAAGTAACTCTATGTAAAAGAGGAGCTTGTGTTGTTTCCGCAAATAACTACATAGTTCTGAAGGAGTCATTTACAGCGCCTTGAAAAGATAATCATACCCTTCAGTCTTTCCCACATCTTCTCTAGCTACAACCGTGAATGTCTATGTATTTTACTTATATTTTTTTTGCAATAGACCAACACAAAATGTTGCACACCTGAAAAGCAAAAGAAAAACCATAGAAAGTATTCAGACATTCCCCTTTAACCTTTACACATATGCTCAAAAATAAAAGCTACTTTCCTCAGAAGCTACCTAATGATCAAATATAATGCATTTGTGCACAATTTAATATCATATCATATCGTTTTTAAAGACTTACTGTTAATTTAGAGGATATTAGTCAATGAAAAACATTATAAAGACCAACATCTTGACTGCTGAAGACCTTTAGATGAAGCTCATAATAAGGACCTACAACATACCTATTTAAATTAAATAATGTGTTAACACTGACATATCCTTTGATATCAGCTATACTATATTTATCTTCCTTGTTTCAATTACAAAACAAACCCAATGGAAACTCAGCAAAATGAAATGTTCTTAGCAGCAAACATAATTTCTTCAACCATAAAATGCACAGCTTGTAATTTCTTCCTAATTTATACTAGGAAGGTTTGCATTCTGAATACAAAGACATTATCAGTATTTACACTCAGAAGAAAACTCCCCATTACGAATCATCATTAAAAATAAAAATGATATATGAAAACCCAACAATGGAAAAATGGGCTTCTAAATTAGCTCTACCGCATTGCTTGCTAAATTCTTTTGTCTGTGGCAAGCTACAGTCAAAAAGAACAAAGGCTCAGTCAAATTGTAGGGAAACTGTTGCCATAGTTACACTACTAGCACCACTGTTTCCCAATCTGGTCCTCTGAGTATGAGAGGGGAAAGGGTTTGGCTACAACAAAGAAATGCTTTATGTGTTAATTACAGTGTTGTTAATAACAGTATGCTATCCTAGTGAGCGCAGCAAACCCACTCTATGCAGACAACCTTAAAAGTATCAGCATGAAAAGGTCACATAGTGATACAACATACAACTTTAGAGAACCTGCACACTTTGAGTTTATTTAAGGTTATTCGATTTAAAAATACTTTACCAACCCCAAAGGGGAAATTAATTCTCTTTAAATTTAGAAATCAGTTGATGTTTTCACTCATATGCAAATGCACATTGTGCTACCACAAAAACAACATGAGTTAACAATAACGTAACTCATCCTTTTCCAAAAGTGAAACAAGAGAAGTCAAATTATTATATCAAAATTAATTAAATTAATTAATTAAAAATAGAGTTGTCATATTAACAGAAAACACATTTTATCTCACTAAAGTGATTCTTGCATGATTAAAACTGTGCTTTTATCCTGATTTTTTAGTTTAGTAACCTGGAACCATTTCAAACATAGCAATGATGAAAACTGCTGGCTTGGTGTTTCTGTTATAAGAAACCAGGGTACTGTACAATAATGTTAAAATAAATTGATATCAGTCATTTTTTAGCTTTAATTTTTAATTTAATTTTGTTTCAATAGAATTTAGATTATTTTCTTCTGCACTGCTCAGCTTTATTTTCTGTCACCAGACAGGCAGTAGGCAGATAGAGAAGGGCCGAATTCATGCAGCAAAGGTCAGGGATTATACCCAGGATCTCTGCCTCGAGGACTAAAGGCTGATTTATACTTCGAAACTAGGTCGCCTACATAGGTGTTGCAGTGAACAAAAAGACGTCCCCAGTCCCTCCGCAGACACTCTGCTGCACCTCTCCCAAATTGTAGGTGATCACAGACAGGAGGCCTCTGATTAGTCCAATCTACATCCGCTTGTTTTGTTTGTATGACCACAATTGTGGAAATCAACTCATGAAGTTGGACCAGCTAGAAGAGCAAGGTGCAAGAGAACGCTGGGACCCTTTTTCCACCTGGATCCCAGCTCTTTTTTGCCCTCATGTCCCTCCGTTGTCGGACAAACTTTCCCCCACTTCCTCACCGCCTCGGCCGTATCTAGACCCACAGCTAGTTCCTGATTGTCCCTCTTGCATTGTGGCGTGGAATAACATAGCCCAAACCACGCTTCAATATTGGACATAAATCAAAAATGTCTGCATCATGCTCACTGTGACACACTGCTGCAGGGAGTATAACCAGCCCTTGCCTCCTCTGTATATTGGGTGCCTCTTAATTCTATATAGATTTAAAATACATTAAATATTTTTGATACCTGTATACTTTTAAGACTAGGCTTAATAACTTCCTGTTTGACAAAGCTTATGGTAAGAGTGCCTCAGGTTATTCTAAGCTATCACTATTGTAATGCAGCTATTGACTTAGACTGGCTTAGACATAGCCATGGGCTCAGATTTTACTGTAACTAAGTGTATGTGTTTACATTAATCCCTTTGACATGAAAACTGACCCAGACCTTGTCTGCTCAACTGTTTATTCCCTCTCTGTCTGGGAAAACTTTTGCATGACTATCAGAATGACAAAAGCAGTATATATAGATATAGCAGTTCAATATAAAACTGCTATATCTAAAATCTAAAACTTTTTAATGTAAATCTGACAGTTCACACAATGTGCCCTCCAATCCTTTCAAATCCATTTGTTGTTTGAGTTTTTACAGCACTAGTGGCTGTTTTTTTTTTTTTTGGAAAGTAGGCTGACAAGAAAGGGGGTAGAGAGGGGGAGAGACATGCGGCAAAACACCAAAGGTCGAATTCGAACCCGGGTTCAGCCGCGTCGAGGACTAAGGCCTCCATACATGGGTCGTGCACGCTAACCACTGCGCCACCAATTCACACCAACCATTTGTTTATTTGAAGCAAGGTTGAAAGTAAACAGATAAACAAAGATAAACAAAGGTTAGACCATTACTAGACAGATTCACATACACATTGCTTGGCGAAAGTAATATCCCCCATAAATCTAATAATTTTCTAAATTGAGAACAGAGAAGCTTATCAGAGTTTATAGGAAGATGGATAGTTAAATAAATGGTAATCTTGAAATAAAATATGTTAGAGTCTACAAAAGACATATTAAAGCAGACGTTTACCTTTCTGCATGGTAATTCTAAACACCCAGGTTTGAATGGGATAGTTTAAAGCAGTACATATAATATGTTTGAATACTTGTGGTAGTGCTAAATGTAATCAAGAATATGTGGTGAGACGTTTAGAAATAAATTTGACATAACACTTTTCATTAAATCTGATTCAGCTTAACCTAATTTGCAAAGGTGAATGGGCAATATTGTAAGCCCCTTCATATGCAAATGTTGCAGCAACATCAGCCAAGGTCTTGGAGCTCTTATAAAAGTGAAAGGTGGTTCTGCAAATAAATCAAAGACATGATTTATTTCCAGTCCAGTTGATAATTTTTCCTGATCTGTCACATAAGCTGAAGTATGTGGTTGTAATGTGAAATAATGAAAAAGTTCAAGAGGTAAATGTAAATATGGACAATTTCAGAACACATTACCTGCGGTTATAGCAGGAGCCCCAGCTAGCTCTCCATTAAATCCATTCTCTCTTGCAGTGTAAGGAGCTGTGGTCATGTGAGTCCCGCCACTCTGGCAGGTCCTGTAGGCTGTAGAAGAGTAGCTGTTTGCTCCATGTGTAACACTTGGTTCTTGCCCCCCTGATGGTTCCCATTGTGGGGAACCATCGTCTGGCTGTCGACTGTCTGCCATGCTGTAGCTAGATAGCAGCTGGCAAGACCAGGCAAAAAGATGGGGATCTCAATTTCTGGGGAAAAGGAGAGGAGATGGAAGAAAGAGGTAAGGATGATATGAACTGCAGCATAAGGGATGTTACATATTAGAGAAGGAACAGTCTCCACTGCATCTGACACATTCACAAATCTCGTTTTTCAGTCATAATCCCTGCTGCAGCACCACTGCTTCATTGTCAAAACAGCTGGGTTCATGTGAATTTCAGTGTAGGTGGTGAGCTGATGGGTTTGGCTACTGGCTGGCAGATGACAACCTCTGTATAAATGATTCATACAGCTGGTGGGGAAGGTGGAATAAACAACTGTAAAAATGACCAGAGCAGGCACTTGGCTTTAGGTGAAATCAAGTAGGGTTCAAGGAATATAAGGTGTTCTTTGATTAAATCATATTAATGGATCCATTAAGGCTTGTACTGAAGTATACAATACCATCAGTATTAGACACAATGGCTGCAGAAATTGATAATAAAATACAATCTTACTTTTCCAGACTATTTTTTCTTTATTTTATTGTCAAAATTAAATCAGCAGTGAACATTCAGTTTTGATAAAAAACTTTTATGATAAAGAACTTAAAAAAAAAACAAAAAAAAAAACATATGCAGGATGTTGTAACAAACTGTCTTCAAGTCTGACAAAAAAAGTTTTGGTGTTAGAAGCAAAAGTTGTAAAGTCATTATCTTAAATTATCTTAATATAAACATTGTAAAAACTTTTTTTTATTTAATTCTGATTAAGTCTGGAATTGCAATCATTTTCCACTCTTTTCTTTATGCTTCAGACAACTTAAAAGTAACTCAAACTTAATATCCTCCATTTGGACAGAAACCCATGTGGATACTTTTCAAAACTGCTCAAAAGATTGGAAGGAGACTGAAGGAGAAACACTGGTGAATCTGTCTGAGCATCAGGAGTTTCTATTGTTACAGTTATAAAAGGGACCCCATATAACAAGCCAGAACTAAGACTGTTGTTCACAGCAAGTTTTCGTTACATTTGCGAAAAATGATGGAGTTAGAAAATGTTTTGAATCGTTTTTTTTTTTTTTCATCTGTATGCTATCTTACTTTTATTATCCTTTTTAATAAGACGGTTGGGGTCCTAGGCTAACACTGAAAGCACATTTAATTTACTGCAGTTGAACAGGCTGAAGCTGAGATAAACAAAGGGTGCTGTTATGGGTTCTACAGGAAGATAAGTGGCTTGTTGGTACCTGAGCTGTGTGTAAGCGTTTGTATTGAGGTAATTTGTCATTTGGTTCTGCAGTCCACAGAGATACAGAGAGTGAGCTGAAGCAGGAAAGCAGGAGTCAATAACTGCAGCCTGAACACAAGGCAAAGCTATAGTGAGCACTACTCAACGCATTCAGAGTATACTGCACAGCTTGGTCCTCATTACTTTCATCATCCGACAAATAGAATGCAACCATATCGTGATAAGTAGGACAGAAAAGAAAACTGTGAGAGAATAGTTATACTGTATATGGTATTGATATACAATCCGAATAAAACAAAAACTATACATTTCTTCATAAATGGTGCAAGAGTAAAAATATATACTTAGCATAAGAGTGACATAACCATCATTCAATTGTTTCATGTTGGGACAGACATATTTTTAATATGCAATGAGAGCAAAATAAACCCTGGAAGAAATATTTAAACACATTTAATGTTTATGTTAATCAGTACAAGGCACTCTACATGTGGTGTAGAATTGGAAAGTCATTAGTTTTACAGGCCTGCAGCGATGAAACATTACAATGAATGAATAGTGTTTCTGTCCAGAATGTTAGGGTTGCAGTGGAGCAGGTGCCTATCTCCAGCAGTCTATGAGCAAGACATACAAACATGCACACGCACGCTCATAACTAAGGACAATCAAGAGAAGCCAATTAAGCTACAAATCATATTTTTTGACAGTGGGAAGAAGCCGGAGTACCCAGAGAGAACCCCGACAAGACCTGGACCGCAAATCGAACCCAGAACCACACTTAATTAACATAAAGTTCGGAAAATATAAAACAAAATCTCATCAAAGAAAAAAATTAAATAAATATTTTTTTTCCTATGGACTCTCTAATCTAAGCACAATTTCCTCCTGCTTCCCTAGAGTAAAAAAAGTAACACAGCACATACACTTGTTTCACTTAGTCGCTCTTTTCATTTAGGTAGGAGAGGTTTGAGCTCTTATTGTTATGTCAGTGAATTGCTGCATGTAAATGGATACTTTTCTAAACTGATCCATATCTATTGCAAGTAGAACGATTAACTATAATGTGAGTTATGTGTTTTTTTTAGATGAGAATAAAACCAGAAAAAAAAAATAGGAGAGGAAAGAATACTGTACGGGTTTATCATTGTAATTTGGAATATGCATGCTGATGATGCCTATTTGTAATATTAAAAGCACTTTTGGTAAAAAAAAAAATATATATATTTTCTTTGAGTAACTTTTAAGCAGAATTCATTAAGCCCCTTGTCTGTATCTGAATTTTTTTTTTCTTAAATAGGAGTGGGTTTTTTTCACCTCAACCTCCATGAAGAATCCTTAGATAGAATTACTGTATACAAAGAAAGAATTAAGGACATTTTAACAGCTTCTTAGTATTAAGTTCCACATTTAATTTGGGGTCCATCCAGAAGTCCTACCTCCAAACCAGGGCAGCTTCCAGGATAGATAGATATCCACTTGTGTTCAATTAGGTCAAGGTTGTAGATATGAAAACTCCTGTTTTGTGCTCCTTTTTTTTGATAGTGCTATTCATTGATCACTTTTCTAAACTTTTGTGGGATCATTTTTGACCATATGTTAACATTTAATAAGAAACTTTTCTGTAGGCATCAGTCAAAAAATTAATTACACATGACCAAAATATTTATAGTCATGGGAATTTTTAATTCATTGGGATGATAAGCTTTTGAGACTACAGTGGTCATTGAAAGACTCATCTGATGTTAAACAGAAAATCTTAAAAAAGAAAATGTTACTTATTGGCAGTTACATACTAAATAGCAAGTATATTATACTGTGAGTTCATCTTACAGGTAATAAACAGGTTTATGGTGTTAACCAGCAGAGGGCAGTGGGTCATTGCAATCCCTTAGCATTTATTCAAACTAATTTTCAGAGGCGAAAATAGAGGACCACAAGGTGAAAGCCAGCAATTTAAGATGTCATACAAATTTTTATTTTTTCATATATTTAGACATAGGAAACACAAAGGACTATATAAACATCCTCATTTAATTAGCGGGATTAACATGAGAACAATATTTGAAAAGGGAATAGACCCTTTTCTCATTCTTATTGAACAAAACGCTGTGTTTCTCTTAAAACACTTTGATAATGAGTAAGAGTATTGCTGTTCACTTTGTAGTATATAGAGCTGCAACTAACAATTATTTTGCAAATCAATTAATCTGTTCGATTATTTTTTCAAGTAATCCATAAATAATCAGATCGCCAAAGGTTTGTTAAATTAAATTAAATCCAAATAGTAACATATTTTTTTTACAGTTTTGGTATATTTACTACTCTAAGCAGGTTGCTCTGCCAGCTAAAGGCATGTTTTATATTTTCTATACTCCAGTTAAGGATTAATCGATTACTAAATTAGTTGTTGTTTATTTCAATAATCGATTAATCACGGTTAATCCGATTAATTGTTTCAGCCCTAGATCATGTATGTTAAATAAAATCCAACAACCTTGACTAAAAATCACTAAAACATTTAGCATGCAGGACAGCAATAAACAAAAGAGAGCCCATTGAATACAGTTCCTTGCAGCTTCAAATGCTTTTAGAGTATGAGAAAAAAATGCAGCAGGATGACTCAAACCAGTGTAGAACGTCAATGAAGATGAAGCTGAAATTGACCGGCACATAGCTACAGTAAAAGCTTTACAAATTTTCTTTTCTCCTGTATGTGTGCACATGTGTTTTTCCCATAGAGCCGCACATGTCATGTCCTATCAGTCTGCCATTGCATCGCCGGCAATTCTTCATTTGAAAAGCACTTCATATATTAGAAGAGCAATAAATACAGAACTTAGGCTGCTGTCCTTCGGCCCTGTCTACGTGCTGTCTGGTGATGAAGGTCACTTTGAGCTCTGGCTAATTTTCAGACCCAGTAAGATCACTGTGACTGGTGGCCAGGGCTTTAGTGGGGGAGGGGCAAGGGCACAATGGTCTGGTTTCATGGAAATTCATAGAGCTGTGCATATTTAGTTTACAGTAGGGTCTAGATTTATTTTGAAAGATATAGAAGAATCATTACATTTAAATTCTGTGACACTAGTGCAACACATCAAAATTCTAGTCATGGCAAAACCATTGCCTTTTTTTAGTATCCTAAAAAAAGAAACTAGGCTGCAATGCACCACAGAATGTTGTCTAGAGTAAAACAATCCCAAGTTTTTCTCAGTACACATGTACCACTATTACTTAGAAAACAATGAAACATGTCTAAAAAAGGGAAACCTACACTCACCGGCCACTTTATTAGGTACCCCATGCTAGTAACGGGTTTGACCCCCTTTTGCCTTCAGAACTGCCTCAATTCTTCGTGGCATAGATTCAACAAGGTGCTGGAAGCATTCCTCAGGGATTTTGGTCCATATTGACATGATGGCATCACACAGTTGCCGCAGATTTGTCGGCTGCACATCCATGATGTGAATCTCCCGTTCCACCACATCCCAAAGATGCTCTATTGGATTGAGATCTGGTGACTGTGGAGGCCATTTGAGTACAGTGAACTCATTGTCATGTTCAAGAACCCAGTCTGAGATGATTCCAGCTTTATGACATGGCGCATTATCCTGCTGAAAGTAGCCATCAGAAGTTGGGTACATTGTGGTCATAAAGGGATGGACATGGTCAGCAACAATACTCAGGTAGGCTATGGCGTTGCAACGATGCTCAATTGGTACCAAGGGGCCCAAAGAGTGCCAAGAAAATATTCCCCACACCATGACACCACCACCACCAGCCTGAACCGTTGATACAAGGCAGGATGGATCCATGCTTTCATGTTGTAGACGCCAAATTCTGACCCTACCACCCGAATGTCGCAGCAGAAATCAAGACTCATCAGACCAGGCAGAATTTTTCCAATCTTCTATTGTCCAATTTCGATGAGCTTGTGCAAATTGTAGCTTCAGTGTCCTGTTCTTAGCTGAAAGGAGTGGCACCCGGTGTGGTCTTCTGCTGCTGTAGCCCATCTGCCTCAAAGTTCGACGTACTGTGCGTTCAGAGATGCTCTTCTGCCCACCTTGGTTGTAACGGATGGTTATTTGAGTCACTGTTGCCCTTCTATCAGCTCGAACCAGTCTGGCCATTCTTCTCTGACCTCTGGCATCAACAAGGCATTTCCGCCCACAGAACTCCCGCTCACTGGATGTTTTTTCTTTTTCGGACCATTCTCTGTAAACCCTAGAGATGGTTGTGCGTGAAAATCCCAGTAGATCAGCAGTTTCTGAAATACTCAGACCAGCCCTTCTGGCACCAACAATCATGCCACATTCAAAGTCACTCAAATCACCTTTCTTCCCCATACTGATGCTCGGTTTGAACTGCAGGAGATTGTCTTGACCATGTCTACATGCCTAAATGCACTGAGTTAACGCCATGTGATTGGCTGCTTAGAAATTAAGTGTTAACGAGCAGTTGGACAGGTGTACCTAATAAGGTGGCCGGTGAGTGTATATTACAGTGCCTTGTGAAAATATTCAGCCTCCTTGAACAAGTGGGACACGATCATTAAGTAGAACGAAACTTATTGGATACATTACAGTAAAAAAAAAAATAGAAAAAGACAGAAACATTGAGAGTGCAAAATGATTCAGTTCTCTTGAGTTAGTACTTTGTAGCACCACCTTTTGCTGCAAAAACAGGTGCAAATCGCTTTGGAATGTGTCTCCATCAGTTGTGGTTATAGAGAGACTGAATTTTTTAGCCCATTCTTCCTTGCAAAACAGACAATATAGACTTTCAATTGGCCATTGAAACACCTGGATATGTTTATTTGTGAACTATTCCATTGTAGATGTTGCTTTATGTTTTGGATCACTGTCTTGTTGGAGGATAAATCTCAGTCCAAGTCTCAGGTCTTCTGCAGACTTTCTTCAGGCATGCCCTTGTATTTGGCTTCATCCATCTTCCCATCAATTTTAACCATCTTCCCTGTCCCTGCTGAAGAAAAGCAGGCTCACACCATGGTGCTGCTTCCAAAATGTTTGACAGTGAGGAGGATGTATTCAGGGTGATGTGCTATGTTGCTGTTCCGCCGAACATCCATCCATTTTCTTACACGCTTGTCCCGAGTGGGGTTGCGAGGGGTGCCTATCTCCAGCAGTCAATGGGCGAGAGGCGGGGTACACCCTGGACAGGTCGTCAGTCCATCGCAGGGCAACACAGAGACACACAGGACAAACAACCATTCATACACACACACACCTAATGACAATTTAGAGAAGCCAATCAACCTAACAGTCATGTTTTTGGACTGTGGGAGGAAGCCAGAGTACCTGGAGAGAACCCACGCATGCTCAGGGAGAACATGCAAACTCCATGCAGAAAGACCCCAGGCCGGGAATCCAACCCAAAACCTTCTTGCTGCAAGGCAGCAGTGCTACCCACTGCGCCACCGAGCAGTCCGCCAAACATAACTTTTTTCATTGATGCCCAAAAATTTGGTTTCAGTTTCATCTGACCAGAGTACCTTCTGCCATGTTTGCTCTGTCTCCAAGGTGGCTTGTAGCAAACTGTAAAAAATACTTTTTTTAGATAACTTTTAGAAACTGCTTTCTTCCATTGAAGCCAGATATTTACTGTATACGACTGCTTGTTGTGCTATGTATAGTCTCACCTCAGCTAGATATCTGCAGTTCATCCAGAGTGATCATAGGCCTCTTGGTTGCATCTCTGATCAGTCTTCTCCTTGTTTGAGCTAAAAGTTTAGAGGGACGGCCTGGTCTTCATAGATTTGCAGTTGTCCAATGCCCCTTCCTTTTCAATAATATCGCATGTACAGTGCTTCTTGTGATGTTTAAAGCTTGGGAAATCTGTTGGTATCCAAATCCAGCTTTAAACTTTTCCACAACATCCTTGTTCTTCATGATTCTGTCTGCGCTTTAAGCAGACCTCTAAGACTATCATTGAGCAGCTGAATTTATATGGAGATGTGATTACACACAGGCAGATTCTGTTTATCATCGTCAGTCGTTTAGTTCAACATTAGATCATTCAGTGATTCTCACAGAGCTGGAGAGAGTTTGCTGCACTGAAAGTAAAGGGGCTGATTCATTTCGCTCTCCCCACTCTCAGTTTTTTCAACTAAATTTTGTTACACTTCTTGATTGATCACAAAAAATAAAAAATATAAACTTGACAGTGTTTGAAGTCTGAAATGTGGCAAAAGCTTGAAAACCTCAAGGTTGATGAATATAGGTGCTCTATATTGACTCATTAGACAAACAGTATTATTTTTTAGACGTGTATCTTGCTTCATTTCTAAGATTATGGTTAAAAGCTTATAACATTTTGTTTTTTACAATACTCAGAAAATTAGATATTACCGGAGAACAAACAGCACAGGAATGTTTTCGGCCTCCCTCTAAAGAGTGCAGGGTCGAGCTGAAGTAACAGGTTAAAAGAAAATGAAGCCCAAACAACCTAGATTGCTGCAGTCCTGAGAAGATCGTGAAACAAAGTCAATCCAAAGTTAGGCTTAGATTAAAAAATGTGGACAGTAGCTGGAGTCACATTGAGTTACAGTATGTCCCACTTTTTACGAGGACTTTCATTGACTTACTCAGATTTTTCATTTATTTCTATGTCACAACCCAGAACCTAAGCCTTACCCTAATATTCCCAATACTTACCTAAACCTAACTTTAATCAAACCATATCTCAATTCACACCTTACTTCTAAGCCTAATGCACGAACTAAGGAGAAAACTGTTCTTCATAAGTACCTAGAAGTCCTCAAAAAGTAGCATATTCCTTGAAAGTTGGCACTATACTCCCCAAAAGGCAATACCACACAAAAACACCACCCACTCATATTGTACCTTAACAACAGGGGTAAAAACTATTGCATTCTCTGTTTTAAGCCACTGCTAATCAAGAGATGATGTCAGAAGTTTACTAGGCTGAGGAGAAAAAAAACTGGACGGTTACCTTAAGTCCTTCCGTTAGATAAATGCAAACATTGCATTTTATCTGTAGATCAATATCCTTGAGTTTGGAGTGGAGAGGCTCAGCATACACGTAGTATGAGGTGGAGTAAGTTTTCCATAATCAGTGTAGGGAACTATGCCACCTGCTGTTGTAGCCCCAGTGTGTTTGATAGACTACAAATTCAAAGCAGCCAGCCTCTAGGGAATATCAAAGCAAGCTTTATGAAGAACATATTTCATTTTCCAGCAGAACTGTTATCTGCTCACTCTGCCAAACTACCAATAAGAGGTTCAGTCACAGTGACCATAACATAGCTGTGTTTGATTTGCCAGTAGAGATACTGCATTTTAATAAATAAAGTAAAATCAAAAATATATGGAGCTTTGTTAAAGCTACAGTGTGTAATTTTTAGCGACATCTAACGTCCAGACTGCAGACCGCAGTAACATGAACATCTCCCCCCTACCGCTTCTCCCCCCCCAACAGTACGGCGAGCGTTACGGGACAAAATGTCTTCCACGACGTCCGCATCACCTACCTTCTCAAGTGATGAGGTTTGTTTACATAGATAATTTTAATACTGCCATCTATTGTTCAGTACCGTCTCAGTTCATCTCTCTCAACTTGCCGTAGTTACTTTCGAGCGTAATGGGCGATCTCGCAATCGCGAGTTTGTTGGCTCTGCGCTGCCGTAGCACAAAGATGTCTGCCTCCATGGCTGCGAGACCCGCTCCTATGTAATTATATTAAGGTTAAGAGGCTGAGCTCGTAGATGATGATAAATAACATAGTTATGTATAATATATTACATTTCTGACTGTATATCCCTGTAATTATTACACACTCTAGCTTTAATAGGAAGATGACAAGTATCAAATCCAGGAATATAAATCAACAGGGGTTCACTGAGCCAGACGCTCATTACTTCTATTTTATACCAGACTGTTTTAGTAATGCATGTTGAAAAAAAAAAGACCAGAAAAAGTGTTTGTCTGCTTTGTACAATTTGTGATAGATGGACATGGAATTTCTCGCATTTAGTCGGTCAACGTATTAAGTATTTGGAAAAGTTCTGAACTGAAAGTTACAGGCCCTTAAAAAAATTAAATCAATTAATTGAAAAATGTCTATCCATCAAAGATGCTCAAACAGTATCAGTAAAGGAGCCTCATGTATGCAAACTATGAACGATAACGTAAAACCAAGTCATAACTGAGATACAGTCCTTATGTATGAATGAGGCGTTGTGACTTTGTAATGTCACAGCTTCTGCATCTAAGTACAAAGCAGGTCAGTTGTAACTGGCAGGAAGCCAGTGGCACCTGGCCAGAGGGGTTGGTTGATGCTGATAGGTGTTGATTATGAACCAATAAGCACTGTTTGACTCCATCTTTCATGCTTTACAAGTATTTGGGTATACAGAGTAAACAGCAGCTGAATTTTTCTCTCAAACACATGCTTCCAGAAATCACAGTCTGTCCACATAATGTCTTCCTAAGTAACTGCATGCAAGGGCGTAGGAATATGTTTACAATTGGGGGGGACACATGTCGGAAATCTGAGATTCGTAAATATTCAACAGAAACATGTCTTAAGTACGCTACTTTAAAAAAAGGCTATTTAATCTTTTACTTTATTCCTTTATAAATGTGTCTTGCAAAAATAATGCATTTAAAATGTACATAATGCATTTGTTCATAAGATGTGAGCATATCACCAAACAAAATGACTGGAGTCTTTTATTAAGCAAAGGGAGATGTCTTTCAAGGACTTCAGCCCTTGGCATATTTAGTGTCCGCATACGCACTAGAAAATCAAATACAGGTGCTGGTCATAAAATTAGAATATCATGAAAAAGTAGATTGATTTCAGTAATTCCATTTAAAAAGTGAAACTTGTATATTATATTCATACATTACATACAAACTCATATATTTCAGATGTTTATTTTGTTTAATTTTGATGATTACAAATGACAACAAATGAAAATCTCAAATTCATCATATCAGAAAATTAGAATATTACTGAAGACCAATAAAAACAAAGGATTTATAGAAATGTTGGCCAACTGAAAAGTATGAACATGAAAAGTATGAGCATGTACAGCACTCAGTATTTAGTTGGGCCTCCTTTGGCCTGTATTACTGCAGCAATGCGGCGTGGCATGGAGTCGATCAGTCTGTGGCACTGCTCAGGTGTTATGATAGCCCAGGTTGCTCTAATAGTGGCTTTTAGCTCTTCTGAATTGTTGGGTCTGGTGTATTACATCTTCTTCTTCACAATACCCCATAGATTTTCTATGGGGTTAAGGTCAGGAGAGTTTGCTGGCCAATTAAGAACAGGGATACCATGGTCCTTCAACCAGGTACTGGTAGCTTTGGCACTGTGTGCAGTTGCCAAGTCCTGTTGGAAAATGAAATCTGCATCTCCAAAAAGTTGGTCAGCTGCAGGAAGCATGAAGTGCTCTAAAACTTCCTGGTATGTGGCTGCGTTGACCCTGGACCTCAGAAAACACAATGGACCAACACCAGCAGATGACATGGCACCCCAAACCATCACTGACTGTGGAAACTTTACACTGGACTTCAAGCAACGTGGATGAAGTGCCTCTCTTCTTTTCCTCCAGACTCTGGGACCTTGATTTCCAAAGGAAATGCAAAATTTACTTTCATCAGAGAACATGACTTTGGACCACTCACCAGCAGTCCAGTCCTGTTTCTCTTTAGCCCAGGCAAGACGCTTCTGACGCTGTCTGTGGTTCAAGAGTGGCTTGACACAAGGAATGCGACAGCAGAAACCCATGTCTTTCATACGTCTGTGTGTGGTGGTTCTTGAAGCACTCACTCCAGCTGCAGTCCACTCTTTGTGAATCTCCCCCACATTTTTGAAGGGGTTTTGTTTCACAATCCTCTCCAGGGTGCGGTTATCTCTCTTGCTTGTACACTTTTTTCGACCACATCTTTTCCTTCCCTTCGCCTCTCTATTAATGTGCTTGGACACTGAGCTCTGTGAACAGCCAGCCTCTTTAGCGATGACCTTTTGTGTCTTGCCCTCCTTGTGCAAGGTGTCGATGGTTGTCTTTTGGACAACTGTCAAGTCAGCAGTCTTCCCCATGATTGTGTAGCCTATAGAACTAGACTGAAAGACCATTTAAAGGCTTTTGCAGGTGGTTTGAGTTAATTAGCTGATTAGAGTGTGGCACCAGGGGCCATCAATTTTGAACCTTTTCACAATATTCTAATTTTCTGATATGATGAATTTGAGATTTTCATTTGTTGTCATTTGTAATCATCAAAATTAAACAAAATAAACATCTGAAATATATGAGTTTGTATGTAATGTATGAATATAATATACAAGTTTCACTTTTTAAATGGAATTACTGAAATCAATCTACTTTTTCATGATATTCTAATTTTATGACCAGCACCTGTATTTCAGTTGGATTAAAAACAATTCAGTAGGTTACAGAAGTGCAAAGTTTGATATGTTTTATTTTGTCAAACTTGCAATAATGGTCAAAAACTAATTTATATAGATTGACTGACAGAGGGAGCTGACAGTGTGGTGAAGAATTATGGACAGGGCGCTTTGAAGCATCTGGTTCAAAAACGCATTATCAACCTTTGGTAGAAATCCATCCATCCTTCCATTTTCTGTACACCCTGTTCCTTAGTGGGGTCGGGAGGTGCTGGTGCGCCAGTCTGTCCCGACCTTTGGTAGAAATGGCGTCTTTAATTCCAATTTGCAGTACAGAACAGAGAAAACTACAGAGTTGTCAATGTTGTGTTAATCTGTTTATAGTCTAAAAAGAGGAGCCAGCAGTTTATTTGAGGAAATAAAGGTGCAGAAGTTAATTAGTTGGTTAATTAGTGGTTGTGCAGCAGTTCGCTGCTAAGAATTAAAATTAATTCTCCCTGTGGTTTTAACTAACGATCAGGAGCGCGGCAGGTATAACATCTGTCCATTTCGGCGAATCAAAACCACACAAAAAATAAAAAATCCCAGACCGGGCTAATTTCAACACAAGTTGTGTAAGGTGACTGTTACTCACACTGACGTTTCTCTTTTTTAAAAATCTGAGTAAGTCCTGCTGCTGTTTAAGCCTTTTAGTTGGTGGTGGCAATGTACTGAAATGAGATATATTAAAAAAAATAACATTTTGGCTAGCGTGGCAAACATCTAGAGAAAGTTAGCAGTTAAATATTGGATGAGTGATCAGCCCAAGACTACGGAAGAGGATTAGGGCCACTGAAAAAAGTTAAGTGATTTTTAAATTTTATTTCAGTTTAATACAGGAAAAAAGTCAGAATTCTGACTTTTTTTCACAGAATTCTGACTTTAATCTCATAATTCTGACTTCTTTCTCAGAATTCTGACTTTAATCTCAGAATTTTGGATCTTAATGTAGATGGGCACCATGAAGGTAGAGATGTGGAGCATTCAGCTTCACTGATAAAGATGTGAGTTGTTTGAGATGGTGAAAAATTACAGAATTAGGCAACTTTTGATGTGCCCGAGGGGTCCCCCTTATAAATGGAGGAGCAGAAGGACATTAAAACAAGAGAGCTAGTCTCTAAAACAGACATGGCTATGGCTTGATGCTAACATGTTTGTTTTTAAACATACTTTTGTTATATTACATTTGTGTTGTGTTTTCCAAATAGTGTAGAAAATTAATGGTGGGTTTATAATGTTTACCTTTTATGAGCAGGACAGGAAGCAGAGAAGTGTAGCATTACCTCAAACTAGTTAAACTCATAATTATGAAGTTATTCAACAAATTCCTCAAGTAAAAAAGTGCAACTTTTATTTTTTATTTATTTATTTTTTACCAGATTTGTTGATTAATTTCAAAATTATGTATTCCTTCCAAATTTCCAAATCTGAAGAATTTTTTAAACCAATATCTACATTATTTAACATTTAGTTTGTTTTAGCAGTACTTCCTGTTATATTTCTTTATACGTATATTTTACATTTTCTTGCACAGCAAGCTCAGCAGATTTGAAATTGTGTGCTTGTGTAAACACAAGTAGTCAATCTTTACTCTAAACATATATTCTGGTTATTTTTTAGTTAGACCTTCTTGTTTTTATATATCTGTATAGTACCCCCCCCCCCCCCCCAAAAAACAAAAAAACAAAAAAAAAACACTGTAAATTGATTAGAAATATTAATCATCTGTCAGATTTCTGAGAAAAAAGTCAGAAGAAAAAAGTCAGAATTCTGAGATTAAAGTCAGAATTTTGAGGAAAAAAGTCAGAATTCTGAGATTAAAGTCAGAATTCTGAGAAAAAAGTCAGAAGAAAAAAGTCAGAATTCTGAGAAAAGTCAGAATTCTTATTTTTTTACCCATGTTAAACTAAAAAAAAATTTAAAAATCAGTTAACTTTTTTTTTTCCAGTGGCCCTAATCCTCTTTCGTACAAGACTAAGATGACTAAACCAAAAAGATTCAGTTTCTATACAGGTGCTGGTCATAAAATTAGAATATCATGAAAAAGTAGATTGATTTCAGTAATTCCATTTAAAAAGTGAAACTTGTATATTATATTCATACATTACATACAAACTCATATATTTCAGATGTTTATTTTGTTTAATTTTGATGATTACAAATGACAACAAATGAAAATCTCAAATTCATCATATCAGAAAATTAGAATATTACTGAAGACCAATAAAAACAAAGGATTTATAGAAATGTTGGCCAACTGAAAAGTATGAACATGAAAAGTATGAGCATGTACAGCACTCAGTATTTAGTTGGGCCTCCTTTGGCCTGTATTACTGCAGCAATGCGGCGTGGCATGGAGTCGATCAGTCTGTGGCACTGCTCAGGTGTTATGATAGCCCAGGTTGCTCTAATAGTGGCTTTTAGCTCTTCTGAATTGTTGGGTCTGGTGTATTGCATCTTCTTCTTCACAATACCCCATAGATTTTCTATGGGGTTAAGGTCAGGAGAGTTTGCTGGCCAATTAAGAACAGGGATACCATGGTCCTTCAACCAGGTACTGGTAGCTTTGGCACTGTGTGCAGGTGCCAAGTCCTGTTGGAAAATGAAATCTGCATCTCCAAAAAGTTGGTCAGCTGCAGGAAGCATGAAGTGCTCTAAAACTTCCTGGTATGTGGCTGCGTTGACCCTGGACCTCAGAAAACACAATGGACCAACACCAGCAGATGACATGGCACCCCAAACCATCACTGACTGTGGAAACTTTACACTGGACTTCAAGCAACGTGGATGAAGTGCCTCTCTTCTTTTCCTCCAGACTCTGGGACCTTGATTTCCAAAGGAAATGCAAAATTTACTTTCATCAGAGAACATGACTTTGGACCACTCACCAGCAGTCCAGTCCTGTTTCTCTTTAGCCCAGGCAAGACGCTTCTGACGCTGTCTGTGGTTCAAGAGTGGCTTGACACAAGGAATGCGACAGCAGAAACCCATGTCTTTCATACGTCTGTGTGTGGTGGTTCTTGAAGCACTCACTCCAGCTGCAGTCCACTCTTTGTGAATCTCCCCCACATTTTTGAATGGGTTTTGTTTCACAATCCTCTCCAGGGTGCGGTTATCTCTCTTGCTTGTACACTTTTTTCGACCACATCTTTTCCTTCCCTTCGCCTCTCTATTAATGTGCTTGGACACTGAGCTCTGTGAACAGCCAGCCTCTTTAGCGATGACCTTTTGTGTCTTGCCCTCCTTGTGCAAGGTGTCGATGGTCGTCTTTTGGACAACTGTCAAGTCAGCAGTCTTCCCCATGATTGTGTAGCCTATAGAACTAGACTGAAAGACCATTTAAAGGCTTTTGCAGGTGGTTTGAGTTAATTAGCTGATTAGAGTGTGGCACCAGGGGCCATCAATTTTGAACCTTTTCACAATATTCTAATTTTCTGATATGATGAATTTGAGATTTTCATTTGTTGTCATTTGTAATCATCAAAATTAAACAAAATAAACATCTGAAATATATGAGTTTGTATGTAATGTATGAATATAATATACAAGTTTCACTTTTTAAATGGAATTACTGAAATCAATCTACTTTTTCATGATATTCTAATTTTATGACCAGCACCTGTATATGAAAGTGAACTGACAACAAAGACGTTATAAATAGGCAGCATCCCGACAGACCATTTTACCTCTTTCACAAGTTTCTGACTTCTGTATCGCTGTTTCCCTCCCTCCTGAGCTCAAACACTCTCACTCAGCAGTTCAGAGAGGGGAGGGGGAGTACAGTGACGTAACGCTATGCTGCGCCTTCAAAATAAAAGCACGCTAGTTAAAAAATGTCAAAATCTAATATTTTGCGGTACAATTTTTTGGGGGGGACATATCCACCGGGCTTTTATATTGGGGGGGACATGTCCCCCCCGTCCCCCCCGCTTCCTACGCCGCTGACTGCATGTATTGTGACTGATGTTTGAACAGGTAGTTAAAGGGTTAAGATAAACACATATCTGCCTAATACTGAGTGGTATTTTTGAGTCTAAAGTCAGATTTCACCATCTCCAGGTAGAAATAGAACAGGAAGACAAGGGTAAACTCTGTAGGTCTTTGGTATTTACAAGCTAAGATCCAATATAGCAGTCGTATGTATAAAAATATGTTAGTGTGTCTTTAACCTAAAACAGTAAGCTGTATGTTAATGCAATACATTTTCAAGAACTGAATGCATATAAGAATAACTTAGGTCTAGTTGCAAACAAAGCTTTTCCAATTATTGCTCCTTGTTGGCTTAGTATATTTAACTAATGTAATTTGCACCTTGTTTTTGTTAGTAAACACAGCGTTTTGTGTAATGTTAGATATTAGAGGAAACTATGGGTTTTTAGAGCCATAGAAAGCAGCTAGCGGAACAGTACTGGAGAGTTTATGCAGACATATTGTTTGACACAAATGTCTTTCATAGGTTGCAACTGATAAAGGGAAGTGTCCGCAATCTGGGGGCCTCCTGCTCAATTAGTCTTTGACACTGTATCATTACATAATCAATCAGATAAGCTGACACATTTTTAATGGCGATATGAGAGGCAGTGCACAGCCATTGTAGAGTGTTTATAACAGCTAATGTAATTATCTTTGACATTCTTTGACGAGGCTGATATCTGACAGGCTACAAAAGTGAAAGCCCATGAGGTCCTGTACGAAGAACCTCTAAAGATTATTGTAGTCTAAGAGAACAGGTTTAGATTTTTTTTTTCTTTCTTTTTTTTCTTTTTTGTAAGTAGGAGAAAATATGTTCACTTGCATAAAATATAAAAGCTAACTACCTACAATAGGTACTGACTTGGGTTTTATTTCCAAGAAACTTACCATAAAAGGCCACGTGACTACAGGTACAACCCTCTACACCCGAGTAATGAGTAAACAAGGAAAACCTATAGACACACATTAGGTCTGAGGCAAAGGAGCAGAGCAAGTTCTCTAGCAGAACTACAAAAAAATTAATAAATAAAAGAGGTCAATGATCAGGTGCGAAAAAGTGCTAAAGAACATTCAAAGTTATTAAGAACGCAGCAGGTGGCTACCAAACTAACCCTAACCCAGCAAAACAAAATCCCCTGACCTGATTAGATAAAATGAGATGTTTTTGGTGTGAACTTTAAACATCGTGTCTGCAAAAAAGAAGACAATGTTTATCAGCAGGTTAACAGGATTTCTATATTCAAGCACGGTGGTCTCATCATGATGAATGATGGGATAATTTTAGGGGCTGGGGAACTATTCTACATATGGTTAAATGAAAGCAGCTAAGATCTTTCCTGCCATCAATATTATCATCTACAAAAACCTTGAACAACATTTAATTTCTCTTTGATATCAAAAGTATTTATGAACTAAAATATTTACAGACATACCAAACAACACAGAAGGCTGTGATTTGTGTTCTTCAAGAAAAGGGCATAGACACTTATGAGCCTATTATTTCTTAAAGGTACACTATGCAACCGGTGTTGATTTTCCAGCGAGGCTCCCCCCAGAGGGCGAAAGTAAAAGTGCACTGTCGTAAATATGCACAGCTGTTCTCCTGGTTTCTCCGTCAAGCCAGGCGCGGTTGTTTTGAGCTTAGCAGACAGGCGAACGCAACGAATGACTAATGCTGCGTTCACACCGCAGCTGGCGCGACAGAAGCAGCGAGTTTACATGCAACGTAGCAGCAAGGCGCAGCAAAAGGTCCCGCGGCGCGTTTTGAGCAGCAGGCGCAGCACGTCTGAGCAGCTGAAGCAGCGCATCGGGCGCGTTTAAGCATCTGACGCAGGGAGAGAGACACAGCGCTGATGATC
Source organism: Cyprinodon tularosa (assembly GCF_016077235.1). Classification (NCBI taxonomy): domain Eukaryota; kingdom Metazoa; phylum Chordata; class Actinopteri; order Cyprinodontiformes; family Cyprinodontidae; genus Cyprinodon; species Cyprinodon tularosa. The sequence goes on from NW_024039375.1 coordinate 247,193, forward strand.
AGAGCGCTATTATCACTCCTCTTAAACAGTTTATTGACGCCTAAATTAACTTAAAATGCAGAAATCTGCCGGCAGAATATGCAGTTTGGATTATTTAGATGAAAAACACCTACCAGCTGCCGTGGTGAACCGCGAGGAGGCGACCCGGCCAGAGGCTGCTGATGAAGGTATTCCTACTCTCGGCGCACCGCTGGTATGTGGGGGTCTGAGCGGCTCCGACAGAAAAAATATTGAAGGCAGGATAATAATCTGAATGAACTGACGGCACTGATTGCGTTTTCAGGTGTATTTTCTAACTTAAACACATCTTAAAACTACTTTATTCCCACTGATCACAGCAAATATAGCTGCAAGGCAGAGAAAGGATAGTGAAGCTCCGCCCAAAGCGCGTCAGACACACTTTTGCACCGCGGAGCCAGAGCAGCAAAGCTGCTTCAGCCGCGCGTCAGAACTAACTGGTACAAGCAGCAAAAATGAAGCAGCAGACGCGATTTTGCTGCGTCCGATGTGAACGTAGCATAACTGCACAAAGATCGCCACTGTGCTAGCAACGAGAATGCTTTTAACTGGGGGCGTGTAGCAGTTCTCGCCGTAAAGCAAGACTGACTCTCACGAGACTTCTGAGCCTGTGGGTGCGGGTCGGTGCTCCTGCAATTGCAAGTGCGATATTTCCCCCACAGACCACCAGGGCGGCCGAGAATACCTTTGTTCAACCTGAAATGAATCATTTAATCATCCATAACGTTATGGAACACATTAATTAACTGAAAAATGTTGCATAGTGTGCCTTTAATATGTACACATTTTATAAATACATAAAAAAATATTTTTCTTTTACTGTTAAGGTCTATGCTGTGTACTTTGAATATATATTACGTTTCCCACAAAGATATGTTTATATTGCTGTCTGGCCAAATTTTATTGAGCTACCAGGTTGCTGTACATGGGAAAGCTGTAAACACATTTTATCCAATGAGGCACATTCTAGGCACAAAGTATAAAGATGCTGTCAAGGGAAGATATTACACACACACCAGTAAAAGTGCAGTCTAGACAAAACCAGCCTTCATGTTCTTCATCATTTTGCCATAAAGTGGACTGTCCGTTTTGTGGTAGAGTATGGAAGTTTTTGAATTTTTGATTTGGTTTGCATCTGCCACCTTTCAGAAGAACTCCGTAAAGTAGAAATGCATGTTTTTAAAGTTCTAAATAAAAAGACTTTCCCCTTTGCTATCACTGTAAAGCAAAAAATAGAAGATAATCCTCTTAGCGTCTCAACTCAAAATTTAGCTGTTCATAAAATATCTAAAAACGTAAAACCTTGTAAAATTCACAATGTCACGGAAACAAGGTTGCTGATAGAGGTGTAGTGGTCAGCAGTAGACCAATTACACCCTATTTTTTTATAACATCTTTAAAAAATAATTGTAGCGATTAGAAAAGTTAAATCTAACGTTGACATCATTTAGCCATCATATCTTCCCAAATGAAGCTGATTTTTCTGGCCGTCTATTTTGAAACTATTTCCTGCTCTGTCTATGCAACTCTGATACAAAAAGAGTGAGTTGATGAACTGTCAGCCAAAGAAATCTGTTCCAAGACGCCTCTCCAGACTATGTATTGACTGAGCTGATAAAGGAATCTATTTGTCCTGTCAATCAATCTCATTTGCTTTGCTCTCTTTCTTGCACTTAAGAGATCTTCTTCCCACCTGTTATTTCTTCCTCATCCTCACCTACCTCCTCCTCCTACCACCCTTGTGCCGCCTACTCACTCCTCCACCTTTCATCAGGCTTCAGCACTCTCCTAACCACGCTCTCTGTTGCCTCATCTCCCTCCTACGAGCCGAGCACTTTACATGTCACCATCTCACTGAATGTGTGTGTATTGGTGTGTGTGTGTGCACGCGCATGTGCATCACACAGATGCTGCATTGCAGGGCTCTCCTGTGAAGGCCATATTATTGCAGGAGCCTAAGAGGCAAGGGATTCAAGTTCTCGTGCCCTGGGAAGTAACTGTGAATTTGCTCATGTTCTTTTATTTATTTAAGGATGGTTTAAGGTATATTGCTGCCTGTGGGCACTCCATGTTTCTAAGGAAAGACAACTTGTGAGGACTTACCATTGACTGGGCAAGGCTTGAAATATACCAAGACAAAGTAAATATGAAAAAAATTATTAAGAGTTTCTTTGCAAAAAAACATGCTATGATAAAAATTATTCTATTTGGCAATTGGTTGATTATCTGGCGACTTGAACCACCACAATCTCAGGTCTTTTGGAGTGTCTAAAAAATTAGATTAGATATTATTTATTATTATTGTTACTTTACCATAGCACTGTAGCTTCATCAATCATCCCATGAATTCTGACCAACTTCTCTTTCATTTCTTAAGATAAGGGAACCCACAGCATGATTCTTCCACCACTGTGCTTTAGCATGAAAATTGTATATTGATATAATGATATATTCATTCTTCTTCCATATTAGTTGTTTGATTAGAATAACATTTTACTATAAAAGAGTAAGTATTGTTCTTAACTTTTGTGCGGATGGAATATTGACATGTCATAACTTAAAATCTGAGCCTTACATATTTTTTTTTGTTTCTTGCATTTTGCCTTATAACTGACTAATAATTCATATGCGGTTTATCTAAGGATATGTAAGAAAATGTATAAATAGTAGGAGTCAACTATCATATTTTGTACATGAAATAACTAAAGGTTTGAAAAATAGCTATCAAAACACTTGGAATAAGCAAAACAAAGCCTTTAAAGACTTCTTAAATTCACTGTCAGCTTTGCAGTGGAATTAAAGGAGATCTAGATGGAGAACAGATTTTACTACTGCTATCTAAGAGCACCTCTGAGCAACATTGATTCAGAGATATATCAAACTACTTTATACTAGTCTGCAGAGTCGGGCAGTGTTATTACCATTGCCTTGCACAAAGATGCGCAAATTCCAGTCTGGGGTCTTTTATGCAACAGAGGTGCATGTTCCCAGTCCATGCATGCATTTTTTGACAGTACTGCAACGTTTTTGAACAGTGCATAAGAACCCGACTAACATGGTTAGATGGCCTCTTTACCTTGCACTTAGGTTTGAACTTATGCATGAACTTATGCATGCATATCGTGTGTTATGTGTGTCTGTGTTGCTATGCTCTGGACTGGCAGCCTGTCAGAAGAGTCCTCTGCCTCTCACCAATGAAGACTGGAGATAGGGACCTATCCTATCACCATGTAAGGATAAACATCTAGAGATGATGGAGGGATTTTATGAATGAACTCAAGCAGAATAAGCAATGAAAAAAAGTAAAGGGATCTAACCAAATATTTCCAGAATAAAATGAACAAAAACACCTGTACTACTATTAGGGCTGGGTGATAATTCAATAACGATATATATCGATCGATAGACGTGTGGCGCAATAGAAAAAAAAGCGGGTCGATAAAAGTTGGATAAAAAAGAAACGCAGTTTTCCTTCCTTCTCATTGTAGCCTAGCATGTAGGTTTATGCTAGTCACTGCTTCCTCCCAACCAGTGACGTGCGGTCAGGGGAGGCAGGTGAGGCAGTGCCTCACCAGCCATCATGGAAAGAAAGAAAATATATAATCATAAAGTAATTTAAATTGTTATATTCATCCGGTGGTTTGTACTAAAAAATATTCATTTTTCATGTAGCTTCACCAATTTCGATTTTTATTTGTTCAAAATCGCTGAATTTTCTTATTTTCCCATTCAAATGCTTGGAAGCGATGCCGGTGAGGCAGCAGCGAGCTCTGCCTCACCTTGGATTGCGCAACCCCTGGCTCTGCGCTGGCTGCAAAGCGGAGAGAGCATGTTGCTGTACGGCGTCAATAAAATGGTTTAAACAAATGTAATATGTGAACTTATTTCTAATAATTTGGCTTATGTATATAATGTACAGAGCTTTTTGTCACCAACTGTGTTTGTGTAACGTGTTTCGTGTAATGAGCGATTATAAACGGCAGAGAACAAGTTCGAGGTGAGGCAGGCAGTTCTCTTGCCTCATGGCAGGGGGTGCTCAAGAGACTGAAAACATAAGGCAGGAACAGGACGGATCAAGGAAGGCTTTCTTCCCTGGCAGTGATCTCCATTGAGACTGAGAGACTTTTAAAACTGAAGGAAGATAAGGAGGACTTCTATTCATTTATAAGTAAAGGTAAGACAGTAATAACATTTATTTTGTTTTGTTTTTTAAGGAAATGTGTGTTTTGTGAGCTACAGTTTGTATGTGTAAGGATGCAGAAGTGAAACATAACCTGTAAACTGCTGTCAATCTATGCATCTATTTGCAAATCTGATTCTGATGACGTCAGTGCCTCACCAGCTATGAACCTCACCGCACGTCACTGCTCCCAACCAATCACAATCGCGGACCCAGGCACGCCATCACAAAGCGCCGCCCTCTCAAACCACAACACAGAGCACATGAAGATGTCGCAGCAAGGAGAGGCGGAGGAAATTGTTCCAAAGAAGGGTTTTTGTAGTTTGGCAGTCTGGCAGTATTTTGGTCATGGCAAGTCGGACAAAAAACAAACCACAGTCATCTGTAAAATGTGTAGGGAACCACTGAAAACGAGGTCTGATAACACAACCAACTTTTTTTTTTTTTATCATCTCAGCCGCTCACACCCGCAGGAGTACGAGCTGTGTAGGCCCCGGCGCAGCTCTCCTCCGAGGAATCTTCGGGAATTTCGGGAAAATATATATATATTTTCAGTTCTGGGCAGTTTCCCACGTAGTTCTAACAATTTAGATAAAAATGCTGAGGGGCCAGCAACTTCAAAGTAATAACTCAGGTTAAAGCAGGAAACGGCGGCGGGGGTGGGGGGGGGGCATTTATTTATTTGTTATATTTATTTTGGTCACTTTTCTGGTCACTTTAGTTTATTCTTTGTCAGTATTTCATAACATAACTCAGGTCTCTTAAGTTATTTTTCTTTAAAACAATTTTGTTATGGTTAAAAAAGTTGGTTAAATAAAGATTTAATTTGAAGTCTGTGTTTGTGTTTTATTATTAAAATGAAATCATTTAGCAATATCATAAAATGTCCAGGCAGAGCTGCACATAAAATATGGTTTCAAATCTTTTCAATAATTATCTATATCGATCAATATGCATTTTTTTTTTTTATCGATAAGCTTTTTTTCTATATCGCCCAGCCCTAACTACTATATCTCATTCATATTTATTTTCATGTTTCAGCTTTGAATAAATAATGAAATAAACACCAACAGTACTTTGAAAAATGTTATGCAAATCTACAGTCTCCTTGAGAACAGGTTGCAGACTTGAAGGACAGTTTTAAATTTGAATAAAAAGAAGATAATTTACTCGTTTGATTGGCTTTAAAACATAAAGGCCACCCTTGTTCATAGGGTCAATCTGTGCTAAAAAACAAAAAATACTTGAGTCTATTTGAATTCTGGAAAACATAAGTTTGGTCCAGGTTCTTTCATAGCATATTAAAATACAATTCTTAATTATACAGTACTTGACTTTTATAATGACTAACATTTTGTATGACCTTGGTAGGTACCATTCAAATATTTTGGCAGTTAGAAACTAGGAATTGACTAAATATCAATGTCTACAGTTTTTTAGTAAGAAAAAAAAAGCTACTTATAGAGATAAAAACAGCCATTAAAAGTCACATTTGCATTTCACCCAAAAGCCATTTATAAAACACCTCAAGCATATGAGTTAAGGTGTTCGGGTTAAAAGAAACCAAACTTACTTTCTAGCTCACATTAAATACACTACCTGCAGAATTTGCTATACATGTCATTGATCATAGCTAACTTACAGCAAAACAAAAGACGCCACACCTTCAGAATATATAAAAAAAAATTGAAACAATTCAAAGCACATTATATTGCATTCATTATATTTGCAATGTTATTCTAATCGTAATCAAAGTTTTAAATGAAAAAAAAAAAAAAAAAAGGTTTTTAATTATCATGAAATGTTCAAATGTATTTGATAAAAAAAAAAAAGCTCCAAGACTGGCTTCTGTGTTTAGGGAAGGAAACCTGGAGAAGAGCCTTAAGTGTGGCCATTTTGGAGGATTTTCCAGACCACTCTCATGACAACAGTGGGGATTAAGGCAATGTATAAAAGTTAATGAATTCATTAATAAAATAAGGCTAACCTGATTTGCATTTCAGCAACATTTTAATAACAGTGACATAGTAATTATTTGTCATAGTAACACCCCTTGTCTATAGGAAAATACATTTAATAACAGTGACATAGTAATTATTTGTCATAGTAACACCCCTTGTCTATAGGAAAATACATTGGAAAGTGAAAGAACAAAGTTATCAGGAAAGTGCTTGATAACTTTATTCATTTGGAACAAAAAACATAATTATATATAAAAGATAATAATAAAGAAATAAATAAATTGTGGGAGAAATTGTATAAGAGGCAATAACGACTTCGGGATCAATGTCAAGACTTCTGATCCAATCAGGCAAAAATGGGCATAAATGTCAGTGTACAGATGTCCAAAGCTGTAAAAGACTTATATTTAATAATCTGCAGCTCTAATAATAAAAAAAATTTCATGTTTTCCCAGATTGTTTTTATTAAAAACATTTTCTTTCTAATTTATTTTACATTTAGAATGTGCTTTTTCTACATTACCACATTTAATTACTATAAGAAGCCTCTAGTCTTTTGTTGTATTGTAATGAAAAGGTCAAGCTCTGTGCACAGTTTAGAGGGCAATTTAACCTTAAAATATCAGGTAACTGTATTTAATATATTGCCGGCTGATAACTACCTGAGGACTATATTTAATTCTTATTGAATATAGGTAACATTCCTTTATTGGGCCGAAAACTGTCAATCAAACTGTTCAAACAATTAGTTCTATATATTGAATTTACCATAAAATCTACCTTGTGTATAAGCCAGGCATTTATATTTTTTAATGGACTGCAACTGTTTGAATCTTCATTTTGTACTTTGTGAATTGTAGAAAGAAACCCATCAACTGACACTTATTCAGCTGCCTTCTCTTCAAGAAACAGATCCTAACTGAATACCTGGGACTGTCATTCTAGAGATTCACAAAACACATGAACCATGAGAGCGTGACTGCCAGCGTACTGGTGTTTATTGTCTCACTAAAGTAGCTCTCCTCTTCCTACTCAGTACCCGCTTCCCACTCATAGCTCCCAGCAGCCTGCACTCACATGTACATCCACCCACACAGCCATTTCATCTGTGGAAGTGGCAGCCATTCTTTCTGTCTCTGTCTCAGTTTCTCTTTCTCTCACTTTAAATTTTACTTTTTTCCCCCACTTTTGATGGACATTCATCACAACTCGGAGCTTTAAGACAGATAAATGTAAGTCTGTCCAGTGAGATGCTTTAACAAGTCTGTACCTTCTAATTTTGTTAGACAAATTAAACCAAACTGTCATAGTATGTACAGCACAGTAATCAATGTAAAGTGATCAGCTTCAATCCTTTAAATGTGATCCTATAGAAACAGCTTGATACAGGTGTTCAAACATATGTGGTCATACCAATACCTTCTTATGTGGTCAGGGACGTTTTGGTTGAGGAGTTAAGGTGGATCAAAGGAAACCGAGTCACCCCAAATGTTGATAAGATTCACTTGAGGTTGTTTCTCAGGATAAGGAAAGCCAAGAGAAGAATTTTCCCAGTTGGACCTGTTAAGAAAGGAAAAGAATAAAAAACAGACAGAAATGTTTCTATTCCCAAGTCAAGTCTCTCTTCTCTGAGATTTTTTTCCTAATCAAATCTAATACCGCCTTGGCATCAAAGCAGAGCTATGGTTTTAATGCTAATCATGCATTGTTTGTCCTTTGAGACAATTTAACAAAAAATACATATATTGCCTTTATAGTTTTATCATATTAAATTCAGCAATCAAGTGTTATAAGTCAATATGAATTGTTTGTAATCTTTGTCTTTATAAATCTTTATTATTATTATTTGAATTAAATTATACATATAAATATCGCAGTGGCTTTGTTAATATCTGCTAAACATCTGTAGATTTGTTCCTGTTCTCTACAAAATAGTACTTAAAAAATAATGTGCTGTAACTATGTTTTATATATATATTCAAAACCTTTTATGTTATATCGAATTATTAAAAGTCTGTACATTCTAACATAATGAATGAGGCACTCAGTTGAGAGCAGGTGAGAAAGAGAGCCTTTAGAGCTTCTGAAAGGAGAACTGGAAGCTATTTTATTTTGATACTTTCTAGAGGAATTTCCCTCGTAAGGATGCAGTATCTTGAAAGCAAGCAAGTAGGGATGGTAAGAATTGAGTTTGTGATTAGAAATGAGCAGAAGTTATTAAATAAAAAGTTAAATTGGTGAAATATTTGTTATCATAATTATTAAGGAACAGCTAACATAAATCGCTATGAGCAAATACACTGATTCATGAGTGTGTTTATGTTTAAAAGCTTTCTTTCACAGTAAAATGTGTGCAGCAGCAGATCAGCAAAAAAGACCTGTGTTTTGCAGCTTAAATATGGTACCAGTTAGATTAAACCTATGGTTACATGAGATAAAAACTGACAATAAAAGTAAAGAGATTTTCAGATACTTTAGTTGGTAAAACTCTTTAGAGTCTTCAGTTTTCTTTATTTATATTTATTTATTTTTTTTGTAATATCACTCTCAGTTAATCTGCTAGCAGATTTTCAAAAGTCAAAAAGTCAGAAAAAAACATCTGGAGTCAAAGCCTGGGTCGGGTCGTCTGATTTAAATCTTGTAAAGAGCATTGAGTTTTGCAGAGTTGCAAAAATAATCACCTTAATATATTTTAATATAGCAGGTAATAAAAACAAATCCCAACACAAGTCCTCCAGGACTGATGTGTTTATATTTTAAAACAGAACTTGCTCTCATTATTTAATTGCTTATTGTTACAATCATTGTGGTTTTTTTTTATATGCATACCTCAAAACCTAAAAAAAAGACAATTTGAAATGCCAACAATATCCTGGTGGTTTTACCAAGTGCCTCGAGCAGATAGCAGATATAAAAAAAAAAAAAGAGAGACAAAAATATTCGTAGGTGACTTCATGTTCCATTACCCCCTCTTTAGCTCCTTTGCAACAACGATTCTGTGTCATTTTAAGCAAACTTAAACATATCTATGTTCAGGTATGTATTTATTTATATGTATGTATGTATTTAATTTAATAAAATTCTTTAAAAAGAGAAAGGTTGTAATAAGGTTAGCACTAACATGCATAAAACAAACAGCTCGGTTGGTGAGGTTCACAAAATAAAGTCTTTAAAAGCATCAGCAGTCAGTCAGAAGAAGCTTTATATAGTGTTTCAATAGTGTTTCAAAATACAGGAAATTTAATTTGGTTTTCATGCGTTACATATAGATAAATAATGTTTTATCAAGTTCGACTACATAAGAGCTTGAATCACACTTAAATACCAATAATTCAATTCAGTTTATTTATATAGCACCAATTCACAACACATGTCATCTCAAGGCACATTACATTGACAATTCAACCAGATCATACAGTCAAAGTTTCCTATCTAAGGAAAACCAGTTGATTACTTCGACTCATTGACTCGAAGGCAATCCCTCACACTAAGCATGCTTGCAGAGACAGTGGAGAGGAAATACTCCCTTTGAACAGGAAGAAACCTCCAACAGAACCAGGCTCAATGTGAGCGGCCATCTGCAAAGGCCGACTGGGGTTCAAGGAGACAGAAGCAGAGATACAGAAAGAAGCAGAGATACAAACTTTTCAACCAGCTCACAGGTGGCCATGTCCAGGAAACAAACTGCTTAAATGTACAATAGCCTTCCATATAGCTTCTAAGGCAAATTTTCATTTTTATTTATGTGGTAAATAAATAAGCAATAAATCTGCATATAAAAGTGAGATAATTAATAAATATAATTTAATCTATACCAAGAAGTAAAATATTCTCCCACATGCTTTCATTGTTTGTTTGGAGAGTAAATGTGTTTACAGATAGGGAGAGAGTTTGAAACTCTGGTTATATTTAACACTAAACCTTCTCTATGATCCAAATGCATGTGTGTGGATTTTGTGTATTTAACTTGAATTAAGGAGCTCAGATAAACCTGATAATTGCTTGAAAAGCTTATTTGTTCTATGTCTACTTTATATTCCAGTTATCAAAGCCAAATCCATCAATAGAGCATTTTATGTTGTTTTTTTTTTTTGTCTCTTTCAATGTGTGGATCTTGCTCCTGTGTGGGAGATTTGTCCATTTTCTCCTAATCCCTTTGACAGCCTCTGCATGACTCATTGTGATCATAATACATAAACAATGCTTCAGCATGCTCTAATTTATGAAGGAAGGATCATGTATTGTGGTTTCTATTTTTTTATTTTTTTTTTTTAGTTTATGTGTGAAGTGGACTTTTTTATTTTGGAGATATTTAGCAACAAACAAATTGACCAACTTAATAAAAAAAACTTCAATGGTGTTTTTGATATTTTCCTATGAACTGTTCCATTAGTGGCTTATAGGCTCCTCATTTTAATTTCACATCTCTCATAGAATGTCCAGGATGCATGAGTATTGTATGTTTTACCACATATGATCTTAGTTCCACTTTCTTTAAATCAAACTATACAAACCCACATTTAAACAAAATATTTTCTTTGTAATTAGAAAAATATATATATATAAAAAAAATTGAGGTCAGTTTAAAGTCAGGTCAATTTAAAATATGCATTTGTGTGTACCATACAAATTGTAAACCTTATTTTCTGATTACATAATTAATAAAGAGGGTATTCTTTAGTATTACATACCAAAGACATTATTTAAATGTTACTTCTGGATTTTTTTGTTATGCTACAGATTGAAATTTAAGCAACTAAATACTTAAATGGAATAATCTCACAATTTTTGCTATATTTTATCTAGGGTCCAAAAACCTAGAAAAAACCCACAACTAAAACAGGGAAAAGTGTGTATTCTATTTTCATATAAAATCCATATAAGATCGGTGGTCAAAGATGAGCAATGTCAGTTTAAGCTATTTATTTTTTCAGCAAAAAGGGCAGCAATTTCACATATAGGGGTTAATGTCACCGAGTAAGTATGTTGTTAACTATAATTTGATATAATTAGACACATTAATAATGTGGTAAGAGGAGAGATAAAAAAGATAGCATAACATCTGGAGCTTAAAAATATCTTCGAAAATTTAACATTATGGATAATATTGACCATCCTCATTACAACAACAGGGTGTTCAGCCAAAAGCTTCTCTAGATACGATGTAGGGTAGAACGACATTCAACATTCCTCTGTGCCTACAGGTATCAACATATAAAACAACTTGTTGAGAAAACCCTATTAGTTACCACAACATCTAATTTACCATTAGCAATTTCAACAAGTGGTACCAAGCCTTCAGAGAAATACATGAGGATTATGTAAAAGCCAAACAGATTGTAAAATGTCATAAATAAAGTTAGCAATATCAGGGGTCAATGAATTGCCTCATCTTCAGAACATCTGTATACAATGAAGTTGCTGATATAGTCAAGTATACCATTGCAACCCTTCTGCTTTCCATTAACAGAGGTGTCAAGTAACGAAGAACAAATACTTTGTTACTGTACTTAAGTACACTTTTTAGGTACCGTATTTTCACGACTATAAGGCGCACTTAAACGTCTTTTTTTCCCCTCAAAATGTGCGGTGCGCCCTATGGTGCGGTGCGCCCTATGTGTGTTGTAACTGCGACTTTTGAGACCACCTCATTGAGGAGATGATGAAAGAGTGGCTGAATGTAAGGAGACCAGGTGTTTTTTTTCCACTCATCACCATTAATCTGTAACTCCATGCGTGCCCATCTCACAGCTGATGTGAAAAACATGGGGAAACAAATTAACCCTGTGCTCGCTGTTCAACCGCTTGACATCGGTGTGAACCGGACCCAGCAGGTGCAGCAGAAGCAGCGAGTTTACATGCAAAGTCAATGGTTGACGCGCGTATAGGTGCAGCAAAAGGTCCTGCAGCGCGTTTTGAGCCGCAGGTGCAGCACGTTGGGATCGTTTAAGCATCTGATGCACCGCCAACGCACTGCTGCTGCTCCAGATGGAAAATTTTAAGCTTTGCTGCTGGACGCGCCGCATCAACCAATCAGAGAAGCTGATCTGGGAGCTGACAGCGAGACAGACACGGCGCTCTGATGAAAGAGGAGATGATGAAAGCGTGGCTGAGGGAGGTGTAGCCTATGTGAGGAGAAAAGGTGTTTTTTTCCACCCATCACCATCGCTGCGTGCCCATCTCACAGCCGATGTGAAAAAAAAGGTGAATCAAATGAACGCTGTGCTCGCCGTTATCCCGGGGGGTCTGACAAAGGAACTTCAACCGCCCAACATCGGTGTGAAGCGCCCATTCAAAGTAAGGCTGCGAGCGGCGTGGGAGCGATAGATGACCGACGGAGACCACAGTTTCAGGATAAGTTGAAGGCAGCGCCGGGCAAGTTACGCCACCGTTTGCGGATGGATTGTAGATGCTTGGAATAACGTGTCTGCTGGCTCTGTTCTTCAAGCTTTTGCAAAAGCCGGCATTATTTCTGAGGAGCTGCGCTGCACGGAAAGTGACTGACAGCGCAGAAGGGGAAACTGGCATGTCTGATTTAGCGCAGCTGTTTAATTCAGAGGAATGCTGAGGATAACAGAGGATGATGACTTTGATGGGTTTGATTAATACTTTGTAATAAATACATGAATAAAGCACAATCATACTCAGTTTTGCTCCCGCTCTATTTTTTTACCTGAAAACTTAATTCAACAGCAGCCTCTGGGCGCGTCTCCTCCTCTTCACCGCGGTGGCTGGCAGGTGTTTTTTCATCTAAATAATCTAAATCTTGCAGCTATATTTGCTGTGATCAGTGGGAATAAAGTAGTTTTAATATGTTTTTAAGTGCGAAAGTCCACCTGAAAACTTCATAATTGCAGTCAGTTCATCCAGATTATCTATTTCTGTCGGAGGCGCTCAGACCCCCACATACCAGCGGTGCACCGACAGCAGAAATCCTTTCGTTCACCGCGGCTGCTGGCAGGTGTTTTTCATCTAAATAATTTTAACTGCAGGCACCAGGATACCGGTAATAAAAGCGAACATATTCTGTCGGCAGGTTTCAGGATTTTAAGTTAATTTAGGAGTGACCACAGCGCTGTGTCATCTGCGATGTGTCTGTCTCACGGCCAGCAGCCAGGTTTGATTAATACTTTGTAATAAATACATGAATAAAGCACAGTCATTCTCAGTTTTGCCCCCGCTGTATTTTTAAATACACAGTAGAGGTATTTAAAGGTAGTAGAGGACATGTACCGGTATATAAAAAACGCGCCCTATAGTCCGGTGCGCCTTATGTGTGTGTTAAATACAGAAATGGGACACATAACTGAGAGTGCGCCTTTTAGTACGGTGCGACTTATGGTCGTGAAAATACGGTATCTATACTTTACTCCATTACTTATTTTTCTTCCTACTTCTGACTTCTACTGATTACATTTTCACACAATATCTGTACTTTCTGTTACTTACATTTTTAAATCAAATGTTACTTGTTAATCTTGGGTTCGGTTTAATATTTATAAATATTTATTTCATGTCATGTGCGCCATCCAATGCAGATCATTGACTCCATCCACATCTAGTGAAAATTAGTGTAATTGGATGAATAATATAACTCAAACACTCATTGGTTAGCTAAAGGAAATCATCAGAAGCAAGCAGTTGTTCTTCAAAGTGCAAACATGAATTGTCTATGCCATGCTACGATGTTGGATTCAGAAAAAGATGTTGAAATGTCTAAAAGTTCAGAAAGAGGCGGGACCGTATCGGGAGATGGAGATGGAGACCAACAAGACCTCCGTCATCCTTGGCCCTATCTCAAAGAATTTTTCGAAATAGTCGAAAAATTGAGCTTTCAATTCATAAAGTGGCATTTGCATGTTTTTTTTAAAGGTTACTTTATACTTCTATACTTCAAGTAATTTTTGGAGCACAAACTTTTTCACTTTTACTTGAGTAAAGAGGTCAAGTTGATACTTCAACTTTTACCAGAGTATTTTTAAACTGCAGTATCTGTACTTCTACTTAAGTAACAAATGTGTGTACTTTTGACACCACCGTCCAATAACTCTGTTACATCTTCTGGAATATAGCTTTTGGGCAACATAAAAATGAATCTCCCCTCTTCTTCTACTATTTTAATCTCCAAACATTTCCTTAAAAAAACATATAACTTAGAGACTCATAAGAGAAATGTATCCACTCTTTTTGCTGATATTCAGAGGTATCAGTACCTGAGTGGTATATGTATTAAAAGAAAAATCTTTATTAGCATAGACTTTGCATTCTGATGAGGGTAACTGAGTGAGTCAGTGTTGCTAAGAGCCTTTTTCACCCATATTAGAGAATATCTCTTAATGCTCTAATATCTCACTGAATAAAATGGTGTTTGGAGGATAAATGAAAGGAAAGATATGGTCAGACACTGGATGGTAATAGAGTTCATTTAAAACTGTGAAAAGAAGCTTTATACTTAAGTCTGAAAAAAATGAACGCCTCAGCCTCTTTTTTACATTAATATGTTTAAACAAATGAAATAAATACCAAAAATTTGAATGAAGTGGTAGAATTCAGTAGATGTCTATCTATGCAAACTTTAAAATGCATGTGAATGTTTAACAAGATTCTGACGTAAAGTTTAATGTCATAACACCGTAAAATGTTTATGAAAAATTCATTCTGTTTTATAAAAGTCTCACAAATGTTTAAGAATTCTTGAAGGAAAAAAAGAGAACAATTGTAAAGGAAACTCAAAAGATTAAACATTGTAGAAAAAGGAATGACAGTGGATGAAATTTGATGCTTTATTTTTTTAATCTGCTAAAATTTCCGCAATAAGCTTATGAAGACCCACTGTAAAGTTTTAAAGATGTTTTGCATCAGTAAACATTTTCTGTCCTGTTACAGAATTAGTTTAATAGAAATTTCTTCAATCTGTTGGAACAGATCCACAAAATCCGTATCTCATTTGGGGATACATTACATTAAGAAAACGTGAAGTAGTGTCAGTGAATCTTATGACAATGATATGACCAGCAATGAAAAAAAACAGTTTGTTTTTTTTCTTTTTGGAGTCAAAGCAAACAGACACAAGACATTTTTTTCAATGTTTTAAATAACGTGTTTTTGCTCAGCATCGGCTGTTTTGTTATGAAAAACAAAATATTGTGTTGCAACTTCTAAATGACTTTAGAGCTTTGCCACCTTTTAGTGATTACGTTGAGGTCAACTGGATTTCTTTTTCTGGATGACATTTTGTCTTCTATCAAAAAGGCCTCTATGTAAACTGATTATCATTTTAATCAATATCAATTTAATGGATCTTCTATATTAGACTAAAATACTTTCTTAAGTTGAGATTTAAAAGCCATTTTTTAAATAATTGAAATATTTTTTTCCATCCTCTGGCTGATCTATCACATGTGGATTATTAAAACCATGGGTTACCTATCCAACAATGTCAAAAAGTTATTTAAATACTATTAGTTAGATGATAATAAATCTGGTATGAACCACGACTGGTACCACCACCAAGAACCACCACTATTTTCTTAAGTAGAATCCTGAGTTCTCCACACAGTGACAATAATCAGTCCAAGGCTGCAGCTCAGAAACGAAAACCCTAAGAGGAAAAAATAAATGTTGTTTTTTTTCATTGCTTTAGCTCGGTAGTATTTGAGGGCCACATGTGAGTCATACATCAGATAGGGACCTTGGACAGGCCTGTGGTAAACATGTAGTTGCTTCCCACACATGTATTAACTAGGAAACAACATGCTAAAGGGAACTTATAATACGTCTTCTATCCCCCACTACCATTATTTTCTATCAAATTCAAGATGCCATATTTGTTAAAGGGCTTTATCAGAAATATAGAAACAATCAATCAATAAATATTTTCTGCCAGAAACAGGAGAACTAAGAACAGATATATGATGGTGAAGATTATCAAAGACATCCAGGACATGTCAAATCCTTAAACATCGATTGATGCGAAAGATAATTTGTTCAAATATAGTCCAAAAGTCTACATTACTCATAGAAAAGCACCGATCCGATACCTGCAGCGGGTATCGACTCTGATATTTACAAATTAGCTGGATCAAATATCAGAGATCCAATCCAGTGCCCTTTACATGAAACTGTTGTTTATTAATTTTGCTACTGATTCACTAATAGTTAATAACAATATTTATGTCAAGGCTAAAACCGTCACTTACATTGCAAGATATATGGTTCATTCATTCAACAGTTGAATCAGACTGGTAGGATACTGGCCAATATGCTCAGCCCAGGTATCAGTATCGGATAACAAAAAATTGGATTGGCGCATCTTCAGTTATTTACAAGGAAAAAAATCTGCAGCAGATCTAATAAAGTCTCTAAAGCCTTTGACTGTGTTATAAGCTTTCAGAATTGTCAAAAAGAAAAAGTTCCATAAATAAAGCCCATGTTATTTATTGCTTGAATGTGAACACTGTCCTGAATTCACTGAGTTAATACTTTTACTTTAAAGCACAATAGGATCTAGTCCAAACAATATCATGATGTGCAAAAGAAGCAACAGCATGGAAAAAAATCAATTTTAAATTATTTACTAAATATAATGTGTTTCATATTACACTTTTTAAGTCATGCTTTTGTTATCTTTTATTCTGTAGTTCTCAGAAATGTTTTCTGAAATTCTCAGTCTTCAACATTATGACTCCTTCAGACAGTTGTTCTAATATCCTCTACTACTAACCCTATCTTTCTGAATAATAATATAGCATCTTCGTCTGTACATAATGAAGTAGAACTGTCAACAAAATAAACATGTGTTAACATCCTGCATCACAACAATACAGAAGAGACTTCTTCAGAATGAAAGAAAGTCTGTTTTTTCTGTTTATAAGGTCTAATGTTTAATGATTATAGTTGTGTTTGAAATGTTTATTCTTCTTTGCTAACAAAACTAAAAACAAATTCTTCATCAATGCAGATCTGTTCCATAATGGTTACCTATACAGTTTGTTGTGTTAACACAATTTGAGGTACCTTTTATGGACAAAGTGAATAAAAGAATCTAGTGAAAAGCGTAACTTAGTAATTTTCAGGTGTAAGAGTCTACATTTTGTCTCTTTGAGAAAGCAAAAACAGGTTGGATGTTCACTACTCGGAATATTTAAAACTTTAAAGTGATTTTCTAAATTGCTGTGAAATACCCTATAGTCTTAATATATGTTATTGTCACTTTTATCATGCTGCAATAAATGTAATAAAATTATGTGATAAATTATTGCCCATTCTTGTTTTCTGTTACTAAACCTTGCAAAACTTCCTAAAACTAAACTAGAAAACCTTTTTTTTTCTCTTTTTTTTCTGTTTTGATAAGATGTATTTAAACTATTTTTTCAAACAAAATGCATCTTTACAAGACAAGACCAACAATTTCAGATAATATTAGATAATTATAAGTCTATGGTTCAAAATAAAATGTTCTTCAATACAAACCCTACAGCCCAAATTGAAATTCCATAAACATCACATAATATTTACACCTTTATCCATTTTCTTCCACTGCATGTTTTTAACACTGTCCAAGTAGCAAAGTTATGGATTTCTGCATGTTTTATACCCTAAGTGTCTGTGCTGTATTTCTCTTATGCAACCATCTACTTCCAACAAACTCAAATGCACACACCAACACAAACTGATTGGATCCTGCAAACACACACACACTGATTAATCTCTCATGCACAGAGAAAGTGCTTTGTTGTGTCTCCTGAGACTGCACATCTTGCAGTCACCTGTCAGCCCACATTTAATGTAGCCTGTGAAAGAAGCACAGGTGTGTGTGAGTGTGTGTCTGCCTCTCTTTCTAGTGATCAAGCTCTCTGCTTGCTGTGAAAGCACAACCACCTCACCTCATGTTTTGTGAATGAACCCAGAGAGGTGAATTTTGTGCTGATGTTTTCATGACTGTGAAATACGGTTTAGATTATTCAGTAACATTGTAAATGTACTTCATATAGAATAGTTAATGTGTAAGTCATGTGGTTATGCTGGGAGGTACATGTTAATAAATATAAAATTTGAAAATTATGGCCGACACATCTGGCGGTATGGAATTGCAGTAAAAAGACATGCATGTTTGGTTGAACTGCAGCCACATTCACAATCATAAAGGGACTATGAACAATCTGTAGTGGCATAGCGTATCGATTTTTTCTTAGATTATTTACTAGTCTAACCCTACAAGCTGTGAGTACTTATAGGAAGGATTACTATAAAGTTCAATATCAATTTAAGGTAATTATCTTTGGACTGGGTTTACCCGCTGCCGTACTGATAACCTCTTGATCTTTTTTGCTGGGACTTTCATTTAGGTTTGTTGTCACATATTGCTACAGTTCACATCCACATACACTCACACACTGATGGTCGCAAACTACAATGTAGCCACAGCTTCCCTGGAACTCACTGATGGAAGCAAGGCAGCTGTACACTGGTGCCACCAGGCCTTCTGACCAACTTCAGTAGTAAATGTGGATGAAGTGTCTTGCTCAAGGACAACATGACACCAAAAGCCGGTGCCGGGGCTTGAACCAACAACCCTCCGGCTGCGTCGCAAACTCTGTGTCCGAATAATCAGATAGTGGTTATTCTCTATATAAATGACATAAATTGCATAAAATTACATAAAATTACATACATTGAGTTTTCATTTATTTTCGTTTGGAGATGATACAAATATCCTATAAAGGAAAGCGCTTGCAGCAGCTCTTGGATGATATTAAACCAAAGATCAAAAAGCTAGACATCTGCTTTGACAAAAATATAAGTTTATGTTGATTGTAAATGATCAAAGAAAATTTACTGGGCATGAAAATCGATGGGGTAGTGGTGGATTGAGTAAATAAGCTGAAATTGTTAGGTATGATTATGGACTATAATATATACATCAAACCCTGACAGTAAACATGATTAGTCTAAACTATCTAGAAGCATCTAAATTCTTAATGGGCAAAATGTTATCTAAATTATAAAGCCTCTATCTAATGTTCACTATTTCTGAAATACCTGAGCTACTACAGAAATCTGGGGTACATCTTGATCTACAGTAACTTATAATATGTTCAACATAAATAAAGAGAGACAAAAATGTTTTAAACAATGCATATGAGAAATTAGATAAAGACAGAAGCAAGGAAGGAAACAGACATAAAGGGTCTAGCTGAGGAGTGAGGGGGGGGGCTGTGCCATTACATCACTGCTGCAGTGGCTGACTTTATCCCTGCCTGTCCCTCTCTTTTTATGTCCTCAGACACCATTCAGAAGGTGTAGAAATTCTCCTTACCAGTGCTCTTCAAGGAATTTCATTTAATTTCTAATCATATATATATATATATATATATATAGTCATATGCATGTAGTATGTATGAATATAGAGCCATGGGGAGACAAAGAGCAATACGCTATCCAAACTAACCTGGCCCTCTTTAAAAAACGAATTGCCATCTACAGTAATACCTGGTTGTCATTGCTTTAGAAGTGTAATTGATATAAAGTGTTTAAAATACTATATCTGATAGTAAATCTTGACATCACCATGGAAAAATGTTGGCACACCACCCTGTGCCAAAAAGTTTCACTTACTATAGTTACTCTAGTATGAATGACAGGCAGTGGGTGCTGGCCAATAGAGGCGCACTAGGACGCCCCAAAACTTCTTGTTTTGTTAAAGACCAAACAAATTAAAATCAAATCAAAAATTTCAAAATATATTGATAGATATTTTTTAGATGTGCAAGATAAAGCTTTAATCTTTAGTGATGAGTAAAGCGCCATTTCATTAGGAGAGCTCATGGCACAGCTCTGGTGCAGGTTGAGTAGACAGGAACTGTTGTCACAGTTGTGCGGGTGATTGAGAGGCTGAGTCGTGGTAGAGAAGCAAACTGGAATCTGGAGGTGAAAGCGTTTGGACCAGATCAGCCGAAGATCCAAAATGAATCAGCAGTCCAAAGGACACATGAAGACTGTACAAGTCTGTCTTTGTCCAGGACCTGGTTTAGCTACAAGGCTTGGCTAACTGCATGCAGCAAGGCTAATGCTTTATTCAGCTTTCCCTGCCTCCTTTTTCAAATGTCAGGATCTGACCCAGCATGGACAAGACAGGTTAGGAATGATTTAAAGCACTTTTCAAAAAAGGCAAAGAAGGATGAGCAATCTGGGATTCACATGGAAGATAATAAAATATATAGAACTTTTCCTAAGTGTTTGTTCATTTGCATAGTTTCTCTTAAATAAACAAATTCTCAGAAAATAAATAGTTTTTATATATTAAAAGATGTAAAGCTGCCCAATAGCATCTGCATTATTAAAATGGTACATTTTTATTTTGGTTAGTGACACAATATTGGACTATGCAAAACACAGGTTTGCCTTCACAAAGCCTCTGAAGGGCAACATTATTGTACAAAAAGTAAACCTGTTCATGAAATTATGTTTTGTTTTTATAAAGTGTTATTACAATGTTTTTCTGTTGTTGACATTCATATAAATATACTGGTGTGATAACTTATAATCTTCAAAGTAATTAAGAGTTAGAAGCAGTGCAGATTTGTTGCTCTTTATTTAGTTTGATAATAGTGAAAGTTATGGAGGGCCAAGCCAAATTCTTTGTGCATTTCAATCAAAGCTGTCGTGACTCCATCCTACAGCTGGGTTTATCTTCTCTATTCTTCTCCTCCTTTCTCTTTAAGTGCATTTTGTTATTTATCTACTTCTCCCCTTCTGGGTACCTGCAGATGTGGTATATCCCTGACAATCTACCCAACCCAATGAATCTTTATCTAACTTAACAGTAAGCAATAAATCTTCTCTGGCTTTTCCTTGACATTGTGCCAGATTGTTGAAGTCACTGATCCAATACTGTCTGCCCGCCTGCCTTCTTCACAGCTTTGTTATTTTTATCTTTATATTAATTAAGATGTACAGTATACAAAATAAAGCAGACCAAGGTGAGGATAACTTTTTTTCCCGACCTGTCTTGTCTGCCTAGGAGTGATGAGAAAAGGAGGGATTTAACAGAAAGGAGAAGGGCAAACAGACCTGCTGGGAAATGCCACTAAAAAATTCCTTCATGAAGACAGCATTGACGATAGATTGAGGGAAAGTTTACAAGTTTTCACATCAAATTATTTCATTACTTTTATACTGCTTTGCCAGAACGGTAGCTTTTCATTTTATGTTTATATTAGAGCTATATGTTACAATCTTGAATGCCTAACAGATATGTTTTATTTAGACAGTTAATTAAACATTAAATCCTAAACATGAGAAAAGAAACAACAGCTGTTGCTTCCTTTTCTGTTGGAAATCAGTTCAATATTACCAAAAATGTATGGACTTGCATTTAATATCTCCAATGTAAGAAAGATAGAAACACTCTTCCTCTTTCTATTTCCTTTTAAAGGTCCTGTGACCCAATAGGTTTATAAGAAATGGGTCAGTTGTTCTCGTACCCGTTGTCGACTGTTGTCATCCATTTGTATAATATCACTTAATTAAGCCTTTTCTTACATTCCACATCACAAAATGAGTAATAAAGGTATGTATGATGTTTGACGATATCTTAATACGTCAGTATCTGTGTCGATCAGTGCTCAAAGCTGCAATATCTGTGTTGTTTTGGAAATCCAGAAGTTAAAACCAGAAACATCTTTCATTCTGAAAATATTTTCCATTTCAACTCTGGTTAGCATGGTGGCTTAACTTCAAATGATATTCAATTCAATTCAATTTAATTAGACCTTATTAATCCCTGAAAGGAAATTGAGTTTCCGAAGGGGAAGAAACAAGGTAACTTAGCTTGATTTTAGCATTGTTAATGAATTGTTGATAGTACTAAAACAATCACAGGCAGTGTCAGTGGTACAAAAACCACAGTTTGAGAACCATGGATGGAAGTCTTTGTTTCCTGACAATTCGTCGGCTCTCACATCTTAACCCAGACAACTAAGCATATCAAGTAAAGACAAAGAACTGGGGCTTGGTGCTGTAGCAGGGGTTGAGGCAAGTGACCCAAGTATGGAGGCCTTAGTCTGCGAGGCAGGTGTCCCAGACCAATTTTTATTTGCTGCAATCCTTCCTCTATCCTCTCAATCCCATTTGTGCGTGCTAAACAAAAGCCACTAGAGTCTAAAAAAATGAATAAATATAATTATCTTCCTCAGACCTGAGTAATTAAAATAATTTCAATGCCAAATGCTTCTTGAAATACATTATACATATTGTCAGTTTGAAAATTATGAAAAGGTTTTAAACAAATTTGATTTCAACAACTGCATTAAGAGACAAAAGCAGGATTTGATAAAGAATATATGAAAGCTTAAAGGGGTCATAGAATACAAAACAGAGTTTACATTGTCATAGATAAATAACGATAGTTCAGTGGGTGAAATGGATCTCACAATTCTAAACTTCCACCATAAAACGGGCAAATTCCAATTAAGCACTGAATTGAGGTCAATTCAGGGATGTTGCTTCAATTGGTTCTGGCCTTTACTTTTGTCACACCACGAAATTGACATACATACACATACTGACTGTGAAGACATTTTAACTGTCTTCCCAAGGATCCGAAGACTCGCCAGGCATGAATTATTTTTGTGTATCAGAAGATCCCTGCAAAGTTTGATGCTCAGCTGTTCATTTGCTCTTTAGCAAGATTTGCTAAACTTCTTTCACTGAAATGAGGGGCTGTTCTGAATGTAAGGCCATCACAACCGCAAGCTGGAAGTATTATACTGTCGCTAAGGCTGCTGGGCCGTTAACTGGACATTCGAACCGAGCCAGCTGGGGACAGAGCGACCAAACCCGACCCAGTGACGGTATGCCTCCCCCCGCCTGCCCGGTAAGGCTATTCAAATACTGTAGGTGTAATAAATACCATCCATTCATCCATTTTACGTCACGCTTATCCCAAGTCTCGTGGGGTGCTTGTGCCTATCTCCACTTGTCAGCTGTGCGAGAGGTGGGGTACCCCTCGGACCGGTCGCCTGTCCATAGCATGGCAACACCGAGACACACATGACAAACAACCATTCACGCGCACATTCACACCTAAGGAGAACTTAGAGAAGCCAACTAACCTAGCGGTCATGTTTTTGGACTCTGGGAGGAAGCCGGAGTACCCAGAGAGAACATGCAAACTCCATGCAGAAAGACCCCAGGTCGGGAATCAAACCCGCCACTGAGCAGCAATAATAAAACCAATAGTATATATTTTTATTAAAAAAAAAGAAATAGAATATTTGATTTTATGATAGTCCCTTCTACTACAACCCGGTTATTTACCATACAAATCCTTTTAACCCTGCTTTTAGATTTTTATGGTACCAGCTTAAACAAAAATAGATAAACTGGAACATCTCAGTAGAAATATTCATTCAAGATGCTGCTGCTTAAACCAAAGTAGGAAATTGTCTGTATCTGGTGAGTTACTTCTTAGAATAGGATCTATTCTGTCTCATTGTTTTGATATTTCAAATTAAGCTGATAGAAAATTCTAAATGAAAATCAAAACTTTCGTTTTTGTTTTGTTTTTTTGTAATGTGTGTCTGTAGAAGTAACCAATATTTAAAAATTTTCCCTAAACCAATAAGGATGCATTATTTCCAAAGTAGTTAAAATTACACACTTAATATAAAACATTTAATATTTTAAATGAAATGGTGTTTTCTTGTGCTCAAACATACATTGGCCTGTCAAGGTGACTGAAAAAGCGAAGAAAGCAAGTATGACCGTAGAGAATTGCATGTTTTCTTTTGCTGCTGGTCCTAAACTGAGACAACAACTGAGCCAATATGAAGACAGGCACACAGTGACGCAGCATCTTTACAGCAGCATCCAAGGACATATGCAGGGGGGAGAAATAGATGAAACAGAGACATAGCTGAGAGGCAGAGGTTTCAAGGCTCACCTGGAAAGCTGAAATGATGTCCGTGTCTCAATGGAGAGGATAACATCCGACACCTGAGAAAATGAACAAGGATATAGGGGGGAAATAGCAGTGAGGGAAAAAGAGAGAGAGATTAGACTTGGCTGGAAGCACTATGGGTGTGCACTGGAAGGTGGCAATAGAGTAGACAAACAAAATTAGGAGATTTCATGAAAAAGAAGTATTTATAGAGATGTGGAAAATGGTGAGGAGGGGTTTAGGTGGTAGGATAAGACCAGAAGTAGTTTACTGTACTTTTGGATCAACTGAGGAGTGAAAAGAAGTCGTGTTCTGACTGGAAAAAAAGGTAGAAAGGCATATTTTCTCTTAAAACCAGCAACATGTTTTGTTTTTTTTTATGAAAGGATTAGACAAAATTTTCATTTATAAGACATACAGCAGAAGATGAGAGAAACACAGAACAGCTGCTTTTAGTCTAACATCCACCCACAGGTAGAATACAATGATAAATAGGATCATGGTTCATTGTGGAGGTAAGAGGAATATCATGATTAAAAATATTTTTCATTTCAATATGACTATTTTTCAGGCAAATTTTCCAGGCAAACTAACAATTTTACTATATAATACCTGGGCCACCAGCCTTTTGGGGTATAAATATTCATTACCCCAAAATTATTAATTTTCAGCATTTTGCAATTATCTATTAACTCTATATGATGTCTTCAGTTTATTTTTTTATTATGTTTTATGTTTACAGTTTAAACTGCAGTATCAGACTTGTGAAAAAAAAACATATAAGTGAGATCCATATTTATTTTTTAAAAGCCCTAAAAGCCTTGTACTGGTGAGTACTATGAGTAGCTAGCGAATGGTGAAACATTTATCATCTGAATGAATCAAAAGTGAGGGAAATGGGTTTACAAATGTAACCATATGAAACCATTACAATGTTTATAGTTAAAAGAACTCAGGCAGTCAACGAAGAGAGCAGAGACTTCACTGCAAAACACCAACACTTAAGCAAAGTCTACAGTATGTGAATTTCCTGTGGGCTACTATCACGGCAGGGTGGTTGATACATGGCTTGGTTGCTTTCATTACAAAAGCAAGGCCAAAATTAGCTCTATCTATTACAAGAGGTTGTAAGGCATTCTGGAGTTACAGCAGTAAAATGACTATAATTTCCTGACACACTCAAATCTAGACAGCAGCCAAAGAGTCTGAAGAAGAAATAATGGACTTTTCCCATCCCTATCAAAACTATAGTGGATTTTATTGATGCAAAATATGAAGATTTACTACTTTCTGGCTCAACAATTCCTTCAGTCACCTTCCTTAAATAACTATCTATGATTTCATTTGAGAATAAGAGCATTTCTATAAAGAAAACATAGAAGAGATAAATCGCTTTTTCTTAAGTGTCAATCACAAACTAATATATAACTGTTATGATAAAGAAAATAAATCAGAATCAACTTTAATAGCCATGTTTTCAGGTCCAGCTTCCCTGAAGGCTCATCCTGATCTTCCGCCGTTGTAACTCCAAGTGGGTCTGAGTCCACCAGTTAACCAGCTGGCCTACCTCCTATCCTATCTATGACAGTGTGTCATCTGGGTTTGCTGAGGTGCAGGTATTTATGTTCAGGAAGACGAGGATAGGAGTGACAACACACCCTTGGGGGGGCACCAATTTAGGTGTTTCCTGGACAGGAGAGGATGCTCCCTCGACTCACTCCCTGCTGCTGTGATCAGGTGAAGGTTTGATGGCATCTACTCTATATGGGAATATATGGTTTCCAATTTTGTTTTTTTATAACTGTGTACCACGCATCTATATTCTGTTTCTTTACTCTTAAATCCCTGAATAAAAGCAAGCATAGAAAAATTGAATCTCAGCATAAATTTACTGCTCTCTTCTGCCAAAAGGCTCAGGGGACACCTATAAATTACATCTTAATTCAAAGGTGCTTGTGAAACTAAAACTTCTTTTCAGAGATGCTTTCACAGCAGAATCCTCAGCAGGCTATTGGACAGTTCTAATGTGTCATCCATGTTGCTAGGCAACACTGAAGCAAAATAGATGTTGGTGTAACTGTAAAGAAACATTTTAAACTATACTGTATTACCATCATAATCATAAAAGAGATAAATGACAAGAAGGCAATGAAGTAATCCCTTAAGACTTCTCAAAAAACACTGAAGGCCATTAAGTTTCACACTTATATTGTGGACAACCTTCTGCCAATAGGAACAGGGAGAAAGGAAAAATAAAACACTGTCTTTAGGAGGGGGTATTTCAAAATTTTTTGTGGAATAATATCAAGAAAAACTCTTAAAAGCATTTAAAAATTATCTATAAAAAATAAGGCTACATTTGGTAGCCTTGGCTGCATTCATCTTTCCTTCAATTGCAGCTGTAAGGCCTTATATAGACAGGTGTGTGCCTTTCCTAATCAAGTCCAATCAGTTCAATTGAACACAGCTGGACTCCAATGAAGGAGCAGAACCATCTCAAGGAGGATCAGAAGAAATGACAGAATGTGAGTTGAATATGAGTGTCACATCAAAGGGTCTGAATATTTATGACCATTTAATATTTTAGGTGTCCTTTTTTAATAAATTTACAAAAAATTCTACATTTTTGTTTTTTTCCCCATCAAGATGGAGTGCTGAGTGTACATTAATGAGAAATAAAATGAACCTGTTTGAATAGCTGCAATGAAACAAAGAGTGAAAAATTTAAACAGATCAAGGACTCTGACAATTTACCAAAACACATTGGGCTTGGCACCTCCAGATCCTCCTGCTTCCTCAATGTGTTAAAAGCCCAGCCTGTACCTCAAAACTCAAAAAGGATGATGAAGCAATAAACAAGAAGCATTGTTGACTTCCATAAACCAAGAACCATACTAGACTCAGACTGACATTCAACAGGGATAATAAAGACTGCACATTGGATCTCATCAGCTACCCAGAAAAAGAACACTCTTTTTACCAGCTTGCCCTCAAAAAGACTTGGAGTCCAAACCCGACCAACAAGTTTAAATAAAACTTTTTCCTCAAGGCCCTAAAACACTAGGCACAAGTAATACACATATGCACACAAAAACACACCTCCAGGTCCACTGAATGGACAACTTCACCATTGCACAAATATTAATAAAAACTATAATTTAAATAACAAATCCTAACTATACATTTCACTGACACTGATGCTACCACAAAGGTGCTGCCAAACAGCATATTGTGTCATTTAAAATAACAAGAAAGGTTTTCTTCGTAATACTGAGAGGTAAGTTGTAGAAAGTATTGGAGGAATTCTGAAAATGTCAGGCTGGATATTAAAGCTGCTTTTAATCTCAAAAGATGTTTTGTCAGGCTGCTTTTATCTTAGCCTGGATGACCTTAGGTATTTGTGAAAGGCTATAATCAAATAGAGGTGAATGGCATAGTAGAGATTCTTATGATATAATTTCAAGTGGTTTATCGCTTTCTCCCTCAAACTTTGATTATTTTAAGTTTGCATTGATCTATGTAATGGCAAATGTGCAATAAAGGATTATTATTTAAAAAACTATTTATCTAAAAATTTGTGTTCTATTTAAGGGAAGGGATTTTCTACTTTCATTAGACCATGATACTGCAGTAAAACTTCATGTCAATTTAGGATTTTCCATTTTTAATACAACTTAACTAGGTAGATGTGCATATCTGCAGAACTATCTGAAATCTATAAACAATGCTATTTTTTTTTCTATTTCCTTTTTTATTTATGCCACGTTAGCTTTCTCTTGATATCCACTTTATGTTTTAAAAGGGAATTAGGGTTTTAATTAGACCCAGCTTTTTTCCTGCTCAATGTTTTCATTCCGGAATGTGTGTTTTTTTTTTTTTTTTTTTTTGCTCTACTGTCTATTTTCAATTTCTTGATATTCTTTAAAAATTCTGTTAGTCTTGTGTGTACCTGTATACACTCATCTGCTTATTTGCTTTGACACAGACCAATAATATTTCTATTCTATTTTATTGAAGTATGTAAACCTGCTTAGATGATTTCACTTTGTTTATATGTACTTTTTATAATCTCAATATGATAACAAAAAATTGTGAAATTCTCCTTTTTCACGAGTAACACACTGCAATGTATATTGTGTAAATGTGGGTGAAAAACAAACACCTCAGTATCTCATTAGAAACAATAATAGACCCCTCCTCCATGAAAAGAGGCTGCTTTAACACTATAGTAGAGCATTTTCTCTACCAGTTAATTTATTGTTTATTGTGTATAAGACGATGCAAGTTAAAAGTAATAAAGAATGATAGTTAAAGAAAGAAAATGTTATCCATATAAAACATGTCAAATTTAAAGCCCTGTGGGCCAAAGCTGGTCCCTCACTACAATTTATCAGGCCTCACCAGCTAAATAAAGTATATGTCATTAAAATTGAGGTATGTTCTTTTTTAAGTGTACAAAAGGGCTAAAACTACTTAATAAATCAGAGCAAAGTGAATATTACAGAGCATTGTGCTCTTGTAAATGAAATGATCAAATCAAATGTTTCAGTTTTACAGGAACCGGCCCTTTTATCGATTTGATTATGTAAAGGTGGAGCAGCGTGAAAATGAATTTCAAACCCCTGATCTAAACTTAGATTTTTTTCCCCCCTTTCCTTTGTTTGTTTCTTCTTACCCTGCTGTCTCCACTTTATTCAGCTTCTTTTTGCTACTCTTCTTTTGAAAATTCCTCTCAATACTCTGAGACTATATTTAGTGTCAAATAAAATGCCCAGCCTCTCTTTGTTAGGTACTGTACAGTTCTAGATGGCAACCCTCTTTTCAATGAAGCAAACGTGTTTTAAGATTCTCTGTGAGTTTTGTGGGCTGCTCTATAAACACCACCAGTCAATTACTGTATGTACAGAGAGAGCTAATACACACATTGCATAAATACTTGAAATATTTATCCTACCACTCACTGTTGTTTGTGCTTTGGTGAATTCAACTTTTGTTGCAACCAATGGGTGTCCAATAGGAAGGGATTTGTATTT
The DNA here is from genome assembly GCF_016077235.1 of Cyprinodon tularosa. Lineage (NCBI taxonomy): Eukaryota > Metazoa > Chordata > Actinopteri > Cyprinodontiformes > Cyprinodontidae > Cyprinodon > Cyprinodon tularosa. The sequence continues at coordinate 276,326 of NW_024039375.1, forward strand.
TGATACAGAAAATACTGAAATGTACCAACTGCATAAATGATTTTGCAAAAAATTTGATGGCATATTTGGAGTTTAGGTGATTTATATCCATAATCTAAGTCATACAACCAAGCTTAAGGTCTGAAACTTTAAGACCATTCATAGACGTTTTCAGGTATATTCAGATAAAGTTGATATTACACTTAGATAGCATTACATGTTTAATAGAGAGTTTTAAAAATACTGGTTATTAAAAATTTTTTATAAAAATATATCAATACATCTATTTTAGCCTTAGCTAAATAACATTCAATCAACAATTAAACAAATAAATAAATAAACAAAAGATCTGAGGTAAAAGATTTTATAATTTGTACATATTGGCATGAAATCAATGTTCTACCAACACTAAACCAAAGACAAAATGATATATGAGCAACAAAAAGAGGCCTCAGTCATTTAGGCTAGTAAGGCTGTCCTTAACCTGCAATTTTCTTGTCAATGGTACTGAAGAAAGGTTGACCTTTACAGCATTAAAACACTTTTATTTGGTCCTGTGGTGCTCTTGGAATTTCTTTCACATATAAACATGTGGGATACAGTCCTGAACACAATGGTAAGAAACGCTGATAATAATGAGTGAAACCCTTGAAGCAGCCAAGGGTTGAATCTTATGGTCACCGAGTTTCTATAACCATTAACTATATACCAACTGCTTATAAAAAGAAGCACAGCGAAGCCCTCTACTGTTTTACCATTAATATGATAATGTAATGGTTTGAGAGCTTTTTGCACAAATACAATGGGTATGAAATAAACAATAAATATGTTGAACAGCACCTTATACCAACTACTTTAGGGTGGGGATGGGTGATGGGGCAACAGTGGTGTTGGATACAGAATGTTGTCTGGCAACAGGAGGGTCAATGGTTCGAACTATGGCTCTGTTGTGTCCCCGGGCAACAAACTTCTTCCACCATTGTCCGCTAATGGTGGTCAGATAGTTCATGGTATATTAAACCAAAGCAAGTTTAAGTGAAAAAAATACAACATACAAAATACGTACTGTAGGTGTGTGTCCCGCTGGTACATGTTGTTTAAGACAGGCTTTGCTTTACTGAGTGAAGCTATTTACAAAGGGTGGAAATTTTATTTAAGGGTAAATGTTACTGAATTACTGCAACTAGTTACTACCTACCTCTGCTAGTGAATGAATATAGACTATGAGGTTGTGAATTAATTAGCGTTTTGAGTATGCCATTGAGTCTGGAGGTTCACCGGTAATATTTCCAAAATACTGAAGAGTAACTCATCCTTGATGTAAGCAAAGGGGTTAAATGTGTTTTTGCTTTTAGAAAAGTTGTATGAAAAGCAAAATACAGCCCATCAACACTGTGGTAATTGCAGTAAGACAGAGAAAGATTGGTTAGGGGATGGTAATTACTCCTTAATGGCCTTTAATCTTTAATCGGCTGAATTAAATCCAACTGAGCTGCTGAATACCTTTATACCGAAGGAAAAGGTTTCAGCAATGCTTCTTCTCAGAATTAGTAGATTTCTAAACCTACTAAATCTAAATTCAGTGCTTCCTAACATCTTCACATTGTTGTATGATACATTTAAGGTTAAGTGAACAAAATTTACCAAAAAAACATCTGGCTTGTCCATTTTCAGCTTAGAGTTACATTTATTATGCCAGTATAGCTTTTCTCCTATTTATACTGTCATGGATGCAGACAGTGTAGCAACCTGTCAGGACAGAAATAAAATCATACACCATATCTAATATATACACAGCTTATATAAAACAATACAATACTGTACCTTTGGGGGGGGGGTTATGGGTTTGTGTTGAATACTGTGTATATGTACATGTGTTTGTGAGGTGCTGCTCAGGGGAGTGTGGAAGGTTGCTGTGGGTGGTAATGAGCGGTCTCTCCGTTTCCACAGCAACACTCTAACTCCGACAGTCTCCATGGCAACAGATAACAGCATTAGCTGATTCAGCCTAAGTGAAGGTTCTTGACAGAGGGAGGGCATTGGATTTTTTTCCCCTTTTCTTTTTTTGAGAATTGCTGTTAATGGTAAACAGTGATGGAAAAGTGGGGCCTCCTAGGAGGCACAGAAAATAATCAAAACATTTAAATCAAGACGACTAAACGTTCAGCAATATAATATTTCATTGCTGACATCTCCCAGATCTTAACATTGTCTGATTTAACAAGTTACTAGTTATTAAATGATTTTTTTCTTTCTGTGTAGTATTTCAAAAGAACCCTTTTAATTGTGTGTACATGTGCATCAGCTACTTGAAATTTCAGTTTCTCAGAGAGTTAAAATATTACTAAAAACAAATATGTACGTATCAACACCTACAACCCCCAGAAAAAAAATAATAATAATAAAAACTATGAGTTCCTGCAACATTTAATTTCCCTTTGGGATTAATAAAGTCTTTTATTTTTTTATGGAAATTGAATAGAATTATATAACCTTGTTATATCCTACAAACTATGAGAAAGACTGCTGATTTTATAGTTTCCAGTGTTAAAGCTAAATTTTTTGGGAATTATTTTTCTGAACAAACCAACATCATAATATAACAGAAATAAAAAGTTTAATTATTTTACTGTTTAGAGGTGAACCCCAAATGCTTTCCATGTAAAAAAAAGAAAAAAAAAAGAGGTGCAATCTTAATTAACCTGACAACAGCCAGATGCATGTCTCGCTCCGCCCAGCTCCGAGCTGGGCGGAGCGAGACATGCATCTGGCTGTTGTCAGGTTAAATCTTAATACCATGGGAAAAAAGTGTTTTTCAAACCAGATGCAATTGGTATTGCATATATAAAGTGAGTAGTACACTAGACTCAGCAGATCCTTTATTTATGACTAAACGTTGCAAAATTATTGTTAGAATATCAAAGCTAGAAATGAAAACTGAAAAATTACAAATTACAAAGGCAGACATTGATTTTCAACAATGGATCAAGTGAATGATTATGAAAATTTAACCCATGAAACAGGCCAGGACAAAAATGATGCTACAAAATAATGTGACCAAATAGATATATGAAACCTACAGTCCACTAATTAACATCACAGGTGTCAACAATAAGTTAGTGGGGCTAAATATATATAGGGCTACATGTAGTCACTCTGCTGCTTGGTGACATGGTGCATACCACACTCAACATGGACCAGAGGCAATTAAGGGTATACGAAAGCAAATCCTAGACAACAATGTTAAAGGTAAAGGCGATAAGACCATCTTCAAGCAGCTTAAAGTTCCTGGGACCACTTTTTCTCAAATTATTCAGAAAAGTAGGATCCATAGGACTGTAGCTAACCCCCCTGGACGTGGCTGCCAGAGGAAAAACAACATTTGATGACAAATCACAGAGACGTGCAATACGAAATGGTAACAAAGAGCCAATAATACTGTAACTTCTAAAGAGATTAATAGGGAACTTTAAGTTTCAGGAATGTCAATGTCAGATTGCAGTAATCTGTCATTGCTTCAGCCAAAGTGGATTCAATGGGAGACAACTAAGGGGGACCACATTGTTGAAAACAAAGGATAAAAACCCGACTGAAGTGGGCTAAATTATATGTTGACAAGCCGCAAAGTTTCTGGCAGAATGTCTTATGGCCAGGTATGTGTTTACAGATTGAAAAATGTAGCTTATCAAGAAAAGCACACTATCTCTACTGTGAAACACTGAGGAGTCCCTTGTAATGTTATGGGGCTGCTTTGCCTGATTTGACATGGGCTGTCTTGAATCTCTCCAGAGGACAATGAAATCACATGACTACCAAGGGATTGTCGAGAGAAAAGTGCTGCCCAGTGTCAAAAAGTTTGTTCTTAATCGCAGGTCAAGGGTCTTGGTACAGAACAATGCCCCAAAACATGACTAAAAAAACACCTAGACTGGCTAAGGGGAAAAACAATGAACTATGATGAAGTGGCCTTCTATAAGCCCTATAAATCGTATTGAACATCTACATGTCATCTGGAATAGGCTCCCTTCCAACCAGAGACAACTGGAGCAGTTTGCTCATGAGGGGTGAGATAGAATACCTGTTCAGAGATGCAGAAGGCTCATTGATTGTTACAGAAATCATTTGATTGCAGTGATCACTTCAAAAGTTTGTGCCACCAAGTATTAGGTTAAGGGTACCATCATTCTGTCCAGACTTGTTCCATGAGTTTATCTTTTTGCTGAAGCATGGTTAAAAAGCAATGTCTGACTTCCATTGGTTAATTTTTATAGCTGATTTATTTATTTTTACTTTTGACAATTTCAGTGATTGTTGTAAATTTTCCTTTCATTAAATGAGAGGTGCGAACAATTTTGTCCACGTTTATATTTGGCACATTTGAAAGTCAGCTGCAAACTCTCCTACAAAAACTTCTGTGGGCATCTTGGACACTAAGATGGCATGACTTTATTGACAGAAGATAAACTGGAAGTCTAAGGACATATGAACATATTTACAGTGCTAGAAATAACTAAAGTAGAATAAGAATAGTGAGGAAATGACAACTATGCAGGGACAGATTAATGAGATTTCAATTTGAGGAAAGGGTAATACATTGAGTTGATAACAGTCATAACAATACTGTCTACAATCTTAATGACCTTTAAAATCTTTTACCTATTTTTGGTTTGGGCATCTAAGGCAGCAAGACTCAGTTTAACTAGCTGAACTTCCATGGAAAGCATGGATTCGTAATACCTGGAGAATACTATATTTAATAAAACTTACATTCAAAACAATTTGCTATGTGTGTACTGACCTATTAGAGGGATACAATAATTTTGAGGTATCCAAGAAAACAAATAATTTTCTATGCTTTTAGCACCAAGTTTTAAAGTTGGTGTTTATAAGATACTTTTTTCAGCAGTGTTCCAATGTACAGGGGTTCTTTGCAGAGATAGGACATGTCTACTGGAAGATCAGTATTTGAACATGGTGTGTGTTGGAACAGTGGGTGGTAAGACTTAATGGCTTTCGACTGGGAGAAGCAGCAAGGCGTACAGTGTACAATGGTAGTAACTAATCTAAACCTCATGGTGTTAGTTTCATTATAGAATTAATGGGAACAAGTCAGAGTGGGCTGGGAGTTGACAAGTCTGGTGTCAAACATTGGCATTTGGTCCAAATACTAAGAGGAATTGTGTGGAAAAGTCTGGCATCAGAGCTTAGGATGGTTTTGTTGCAAAGAGCCAAAGAAAATATATCTTCCTAAATTAATTGTATTTTTTTTTAGGATTAACTAAATGGAGATTATTTCAAATAAACATGGAAATGCCCTTTTCCTTCTCCCTGTTTTTCTAGGATTAAACTTGCTAATCCATTTGCATGTGTCTCAGTGCATTACCCTTGCAGGTATTGCACTAATCCCATCCATTCTTCCCCACAAATTTCAGTCACACTTAATCACACTGAGCCAACCTATATTAGCTGGTAATCGAAGAACTATCTCTTTAATTTTCCTTGGTCATATTTGGCATTTCACTACCTTTTATGTTACAAACAAATCTCTAGAATTCCATAAAATATTTATTTAAAAAAATTGTAGAGATAATATGACTGAGGAACTGAAATTGAGAGATATAATGCTAAAAATATTATTACAGCAAGGGAGATGTTTAATAACGTAAAATTATTGAATCTGTTGATTTTTTTGTTTATAATTTCTCATTTAAATGTATAAAATAATTAGTTAATAAAATAATAGTTAGTTAAAGGTATAGAGGATGATCTTTCATTTCTGGGTGGATCATTTAAATAAATGGTCCTCCTAACTGTCTGTCATTCTGGTGATATGGGTGCGCAAGGCCATCCTACATGCTCGTCACCAGTTACCAATCCTTTTCTGTGCATGCACACTTTCAGGCATACAATGTGTGGTGAGCTGCGGTTTCACACAGTAGTTGAAGCTCATCTTTTTCAACTGGGTTCTTTGAAAATGGCCGAGGGTTGTGTCTATGAAGTGTATGAGAAGAAGAGAAAGGCCTCAGAAGAGGCAGATATATCCCAGAATTCTTTGCATGTGGAATCTCCTAGCAAAGCATTATGGGATTTGCTGTCGCTACCCAACAGCGGCGACTAATAACAAAGGTAGCGCAGGCACTGCCCAGTGGAGGAGAAGTTACGTCACCAAGGGGAGCAAAAAGTATTGATCATCTGTCTGAACATTAAGTTGACAGAGTTCTTTATAAAGTCCAATATATAGTCCCTGCTCTACATAGCGATTGAAGGATTTAGGGGTTAAGATGGACGTTCGGACACAGTAAGCTTGTATGAGCTATAAGAACAGCAACTCTTAAATAGAGCGTGTACAAGGAGAAACGGGCTCATGCATGCTCTTGCACGTGTTTAACAAGTGTTCCCAATCGGGAGCGGGTACAGGGTTTTGCATGTGCACTTTTTTTTTAAGTGGAGAGGGCGAGTCTTCTAAAAAAATCATGAAAATCTTTGACGGTATCTATAACAAATGATTCTGTTTTTCCCAGGCTACAATTATTACCTTACACAGAGGCCCATTTCACTTAAACTACTGGCTACAAGGCTAGATTAAAACTAGATTAAAAAGAGTAGTATAGTTTTATTGAGACTCACTAGAATGACACTTGTGACCAAGCAGGGTTCTGTCTTAATTTAGTATATATTTATATACTCTCAAATAAAGTTACCATTATATTGAAAATCAGGCTGATATGCTCATTTTTAGTGGGCGTAATGACGCTTTGACTGACATCTAGGCTTCCTCTCCAGCGCATTTCATCACAGACACTGGTTACCCTGAAACTTTTAGAATTACAATGAAACTATGTTGTTTTTGACAGCCATCTTAGAATTAGTTTTAGGATGAAACCTATTATTAGTTTTAGTAACATTTTAGTCATAACGATATGTGATAGTTTTAGTCAACTACAACTTAGAAAGGTTTTAGTCTTGTTTTAGTCAGTTTTATGTTGCAAAATAACTTAATCTTTACAATTTCAAATAACAACAAGATTCACCAGAGTGACAGCTCTTGCCTAGATGCTACAATTGTTGAAGATTCAATGCTGCTATGCAATTTCTTATTGCTGTTGGGCAGAAAAATTATCTCTAGAATTCAAATAAACTTTTATATGAATGAATACCGTTGTTTATACAAAAGTGTCTTACAAAAATTGTGAAAATAGCAGATCTTGTTCAACACATGATGTTGGTTACTATGGCAGACAGCTAAGCCAACAAAATGCACAATAAAGTAATGGTTTTAGACATACAAGGTTTTCATCCAAAAGCAAACACTTCCTGATCTACTATAAATTATGCATTACACACAGATCAATGAAATTTTCATTACTTTCATTTTACTTCATTAAAAAAGCAAATAACAAAAATATTCTTTAGATTCATTGGGGCCTGATATAAAAAAAATTACACAGAGAACCTACATAATTGCCTTATAATACCACGACCATCAAGACCTAAACTTCAAGAAAATAAAATGTTGAAATATTCAAATAATATAGAGTATATACATACGAGAAATATGAGAGAGAAATATTCAAAGAACCATGTACCTTTTTAGTGGGTCTTTATCCAAAGATAAACAGTAAGTAATGAAATATTTGATGGATGTAATTTAGGGATTCCTTTCGGTAGAAATTAAAGAAGGTTTTGCATTGTCTCTTAAAATAAAATCTTGATATTTAGAAAAAAAGAGAGCCACAGAGCCATAGCCATAGAAGAGCCATACTTCTGAGAGCAAACCATCAGTATGGAGTGTGAAGCACAGAGTCTGAGCTAAGCACCTGCAAAGATGCATTTCTGCACAAGCACAGCTGGAAGAGCAGAGTTTGTCAGAATTGAGTACGTAGTACCAGACGATTCCAGCTTCACCCCTGCCACTTCTGCCATGGTCCATCTGTTTCCATTCAGAATGTGCATTGCAGCACGTCAGGAGGGGAAAGTTACCGAACAGGACGCTGCGGCACAGCTAAAACTGCTTAGCTTCTCTAACATATGACAGCACAATGATGCATTTTAAACATCTGACAGACCACCCTCTAACATTTTTATTCAACTAAACAAACACCCAAGAGCTGGCATGTTTTCGTCATCAAAGATCCATGTTTAATTTGTTAGTTCTCGAAAACATTTTTAAAAAAAAGGGCATCAACTAAATAATTTTGTCATCGTTGACAAGAACAAAACATTGCAATGGAATCATATTGATATCTTGAGTTTAATGAGTGTAACTGTCACAATGTCAGGTGAATGTTCACCTCATCATTTGCAGGCATGAGGAAAGCTTTGTGAAAACATAAACCCTTCGCTGCTGAAACGGTCAGTGACACACGAACACTTTACGCTCATTAAAAATCCTTGAGAGGATCCCAAGTAGCCCTTCTAGCCAGATTGACTTGTACCTTATAGGCCATCACACATTCAGTCTTGAATAGCACACCCTGATTTCATAGGTAGGACCAGGGTGGGATTTACATATTCAGTGAAAAGATGTTAGAACCAATCAGATAACTATTAATGTGAACATGTTAAAAAAAAAAATCCTACTAGAGCCTGTTGAACTTTTAAAGATTGGACATAATAAAGTGCATCTTTAAAACATCACTCAATTTTTGGCTGCAATCTTGGCTGTTGTTACAGAAAAAGGCTGATCTGTTACAAGTATTTCTGGCGTAAGCGTAAACTTCTGCCTCCCACACTCTGATTGGTTCAATCTGTTTGAGAATAAGCCTTTCCAGACTAACTTCCGCCCCATGTAAATAAGTCTGGCTGATTAAGCAATGATTAAGCAGTCTGAGAGCCTTTCAGAATGACAAAAATAAAAAAGGATGAATATTTTGTAAAGCATCTTATGCCCGCTGTTAAGAATAGCAGAAGGTTTTCAATGCTACAGTTTTGCTTTATTTCAAAATATAGTTAGAAGCCATGACATAAAAAACTATTTAGAATATTAGAATAATTCTGATGGCTTGAAGAGTTCAGTTTAGAAAACTGGAGTCTGGAGTCTCTGAAAAACTCAGAAGGATTTTCAACCAGCACCAAATATCAATCCCTGTGTAATTCAAACCCTGCAACACCCTGAAAAACAAACTGGTTCACCCGAAAGTTAATACAACCAGAAACAAGGCCGACAACCCGGCTTACGCCGTTCAGTGTAGTGAAGAATGCACAGACCTGTGCATTGGAGAGACCAAGCAACCGCTACACAGGTGCATGGCTCGACACAGGAGGGCCAGCCCCTTAGGAACGGAGTCAGCTGTTCAGCTACACCTGAAGCCCAAAGGACACTCTTTTGAGGACAGCAATGTCCATTGCTGCGTTCGAAATTATGGGATGCATCCACCGAAGGCCAGTTTCGAAGGCCGATTACGTCGTAGCGCAGCGCTAAGGTCTGATTCCAAGACTCCTCGTTATGCGTCCTACAAATGCGTCCTTATTTTTGCCCGAATTGAAGGATGGGTCCGATGTATCCTATCTATCCTTGGTTATCCCAGGATTCATTTCAAGACCAAACAAGCCGGCTGCTCCGTTATCAGAGGAAAAAGGTACTTGGTGCCAAACAGTGGTGAATATTGTAAGTTCAGTTTAATATAAAACAAGTATGTGAATAGTTCCGTCTGAAACTAATGGAAATATTTGTTTTAATCGTTATTGAGTCAGATATGTAGTGGATAATGTTTGATTTATCTAAAGGTTTCTATCTGTTACTGTGTAAATAGGTTTGGCTGTTTTTTAAGGACAGATTCATTACCATGGCGGCGCTCCAAGGCAGCGGCCAAAAGCAGCTCCTCTCGACAATTTCACGAAATATGCCGCTTAAAATGATACAAACTAGACATCAAACCTGCATCTATGATCGCCAACACCTGCTGGAGCTACGGTCACAAAGTGTTCTAAATACTGACATTTTTTACCGTTTAAAAAAACTGCAGAGTGCTACGGACTGATGTCAACAAAACAACAATGGAAAATAACTGACCGAGGAAGAGATGCGTGAGACGAAGAAAGCGGGCTGCAGAGCTAAAGAGAGATCCCCACAGACAACCGCTTCCATCAATCCATCGGTGCAATTGGCTTGGGGGGGCTGATTCTGTACTGCGCTGATAGAAACAAGAGCTCTGCGACTGTTCCCAGGCAATCTTCGGTCTCTAGAGGGGAAGCACAGCCCTCTGCAGGTGAAAATGAGGAGAACACTCTAGATGCTTCCCTGCCAAATGCTGAAAGCCCCCTCCGGCTTCCACACCTTCTCCAGCATCGTCTGTCGCTGCTAAACCTGCCGATGGCACCACTGCTGCTTCAACCATGTCAGCCTCTTCAACCCAGGGGGCTACCACCCTCACAGCATCGTCACCATCGAATTCTTCCTCCCCTGAGTCAGGAGAAGTGAGTGCTGCAGGAGCTGGAGGCAGTAGTAGCAGCTCAACAAAAACTGCTGCTTACCTTACCAAGGCTGCACTTTAAAGAAAATGAAACTGTCTAGAGAGGTGTTCTAAACGAAATTTATTTTTGCTTACACTTGTGCATACAAAATGACAAAATAAATCTAAGTTTAAGTCTAGTATATCTGCAGTGTGGGGACTATAATCTAATCTGTTATGATTTTTATTTTTTAATTGCTTTTTAAAGTTTCATATAAATAGACCTAAATCCTACAATATACTCTGTGTGGTAAGAGGGGAGGGAAACACACAAGAGGAGCCCAAGGACACTGGATAATGTAAAACACAGGCTCTAAACTCCAGTCTTCCCAGGCCAGTGTCCTGCAACCTTTAGATGTATCACTGCATCAACACATCTAATAATTAGGTCAGTAGCAGCACCTGGCAGAACTTGTGTGAGAGGAGGTAATTCAGTCATTATATTCAGGTGTACAGCAGGACATGACTTGATGTTTTGACCGCTGATCTATAGTAGCTTATCTGTACAAAGAGCAGCAGTTAACCTGTTTGCTTCTAGCAAATGGAAGATGCCTAAATTAATGCCAATAGAATAAATGATAATTCAGCCAACCATTACATTTTCTCCCCACTTAAAAAAAAAAGAAGATTGTTTTCATATCTTTACTTTAGAAGGCAATAAATAGTAGAAGCTCTCGTGGACCATCCAGTCCACAAGAGCTACTATCTACTATTATTTTTGGATACATCTTCACTCCAGCACACCTGAATCTAACAGCACTATTTCCTTGTCAATCAGCTAATCAGGGGTGTAGTAATGAGCCATGCATTTGATTCAGGTGTGTTGAAGAGGGGAAGCATCTTAAAGGTGCAGGGTGGTAGCTCTTGAGGGCTAAACCAAACACCCCTGCTATACAGTATACTGTTCACAAAGACACTTTACAAACTTGGGTATAGCTTTTATGAATGACAAATCATTTCTCATAATTTCTCAAGACATAAAACAAATGTAAATAGAATAGAGAAATAGCACATTTTAATTTATATATCAATTAAACTTTAGAAATGGTTTCTAAAACATTCTAGAACTTGGAATATAGATGGGTGTAGAAACACAGGAAGGAGATGACGTAAACCAATTAAAAAACACATTTAAAGGGCCTTAGTTTATATGCCCAGAAGATTGGAAATATGCACAGAGGAACACTGAATAAAATGTCCAATTGTGTGATCATAATGTGTGTGGAAAAACACACAGTGACCTTCTCCTGTTGTCTTTATGGTCCTCTTGCTGGCTGATTGTTTACTGATAGAAAATTTACCATCAACGTTAATTTAGTTTAAGTGGGGAACAACATCTGCTTTATTTCACACTGTGAATTCATTAAGTAAACAGCAGTTATGTTTAAATAGAAGGGGAGAGATTTCTTCTGATTTCTTCCACATGAAAAAAGAATAAACGATCCGATCTGATAATTGTATTTTCAAAGACTGATTGTAGCAACCTTGAACGTCCTTTGAGAATTAAGTTTACAGTCTTACAGCTATGTCATCACCTCAACCATTTTTTTATTATATTCATCCTCTTTTAAATCATGGTCATCCTTTACCCAATTGTGAGAATATATGGCTGTTCATCAAGAACAGAAAATCATCTTTAAGCTCAGTTAATACTCAACCAACCTTTATTTGGGATTTAGAGTTATTTATTTGGATGGGGTAATTTCACATAAACGAACAACCTATAAAGGAGCCAGAAGCATCCTCAATGCTATATATCATCTGTTTTTCCTTGATAAAACCTAATTTGTCTAGCTAAAAACAAGGTTTTTTAAAGGTTGCTTTAAATCCAGGTTAAAATGACTAAATTACACAAATATGTTACATTTATAAAAAAAAAAAAGAGGAACAGGTTTGATAGATTAAAAGGTTCAGTTTCTAATTGTTTGTTCCATATTTTTGACAAAATTACTAAACCAACTAAAGGAATTACAGACTGGTAAACAATACATATATTTTTTTCCTTTTTAAATGCACTCTGAGACGACAGCATCTTTTATCGCCAAAGCAAAATAATTTTTTTATTCCAACTGTACTTTTGAACTCAATGGTTAAGCCAAACTTAAGCTTATGCTTTTGTAAATCCATAAATATCTCAAAACAATGTAACCGAATTGAATACAATCTTTTTGCTAAGAAGGCTGGTGTTAAAATAGGAACTTGAGTTGGCTATTCACGCTGTTAATACTTTGCGACTCGACAGTGGTAATCAGTGTTGTAAATGAACACGTTCAATATACGCCATTCACTTAATGCGTTTATATTTTTTGAGAACGGTGAGCAGAAAGACACAGTTTTGAAATAATGAACATCAACAAGAGCGACGTTCACTCTGAGAATAACAAGCAACAGGCACAGCTCATATTCCTGTTCAATTGATAATGACACTTCATTGGGTAAAGTCAGGTTTTATGGAAGTTATTATGGCAAACAGCATGTGCCTTAATTTACAAAATGAACTTGAACTAGTTGATTTATAGGTTTGAGAACTTAGTTCATCATTCCATCCATCCATCCATCCATCGATCCCACTTAGTCCTTGTCAAGGGTCGTGGTGGGGCTGGTGCCTATCTCGTTCAATTTTATCGGTGAGAGGCGGGGTACCAGTCTGCCGCAGGGCAACACAGAGAAACACAGAGACACACAATCATGAACACACACTTAAGGAAAATTTAAAGAAGCCAATTAACCAAACACTCCTGCTTTTGGACCGTTGGAGAAAGTGGGAGTACCCAGTGAAAACCCATGTATGCAAGGGGAGAACCTGAAAACTCCATGTATAAAGACCCTGGGCCAGGAATGCCACCCAGAACCTTCTTGCTGCAAGGCAGCAGTTCTACCCACTTCTCCACCAAGCAGCCTGAACTTACTGTAGTGCATTTTTTGAAAAAGTGAACTACAGTATGAACGTGAGCTAGTTCATGTTCATCTCTGTGAACTGAGCTTTGTTAAAGCCACACACAGGTATTTAAAAATCTCCTTGCAGTCTAAATTACTTGTTGTAAAACAAGTTTTTTGCAGGTTGACCGTAGAATAATTGGCCTTTTTCACTTAATATTGCAAGTCTGACTTATTTATAAAGTAGCTGGAGAAACTGTTATCCAAATATATGTTTCTGTAACATATTTAAAATTTTAAATTGTTGTGTATGCATACAACCATAAGTATCTTTTAATTTTTCTATGCAAAACTATTTAAATGGGATTTTCTAAAATTAGTGCTGCAAGTTTGAAAAATATTAGCATTTAAATTTAAGAAGAAAGATTTATTTTGCACATTGAAATGGCCATAATTAAGAGAGATTAAAGAAAAATAAAATTACACTTCTGCTTCATGAAAACAATGTAACCGATAAATAATTTTAACAGTATTTCACCCTAGAATTATTTGATTATTTTAATACTAATAATAATTGACAAGACTTGAGCAACAGTAAACGCATAAAAAACATCACCCTATCTAAAATAAAAACATAAAACATTAGGTACTTTATTTGCCTGTCAGGCTATGTGCATGTGCTTGCATCTAAATGTAAATGTGCACATTCTTTTCTTTTAAGTGTGCATCGGCTTCACGTGCAGGGTTTCCATGAGTGTTAGTTACGCAACTCAAAAAAAGGGTTGACTTGCCTCCCCAAAGACAACAGCTGAGAAGATAAAACACACCACTTCAATATATTTTCAAATTTATTCATGTTCTCTTCTCATGTATAACTTGCAAGCTTTCCTGAGTGGAATTCCCACAGATCTGTGGAGAAGCTCAAAACTCCAGATCAAACACCCCACAAAGTGTCTGGTGACTGTTTTGGTCATAAACCGTGAAAGCTGGGAAAACCAGCAACAGATAAAAAATAAAAATACTGAGAGTAGATGCAGCTGCAGGGCATACAGTATGAAGCGAATGAAGTAGCTTGCATTGAACATACTCTTTCTATGATGAACAACCAAATAATTTTACTTTATAGATTACATAAGGATTATTTTATTATAAGCGCAAGTGATTTAAGATTTTCACGAGAACATTTTAATGTAAATATTAAAGTATTCTAGTAGAACATCCATGATAGACAGCTTTAAATTAATTACTTTTAGTTTTTCCTTTTCCTAGTTAAAACTTTCAGGGGTTTTTTATCTAATACTCACAATTTTTTCCTATTATATCATTAAAGTGTAACTCTTTTAATACATTTGTTATTGAATTTAACTGGATTTCTGGCTTTAACTGACTGAAAAATTCTTTGACATATCCTTGTACCCATGAAAAAGGTGGCATTAGTCAAGACGTGTCAATACAAATGGACAACAAACCTGTACTGTAAGGGTCATTTAAGTGCTCTATGCTTTGTTTACTCTGATAAGAGAAAAAAAGGAAAATCTTAATGCAATGACTTCATTTAGCAGGTTTTGTGTCTGGTCTCTGTTGCAGACCTTAGGGGGCGTCACCATCAACCTAAGCGCTCCATCAAGAAAAGCCATTAAGAGAAGCAGTCATATTAAAGCTGTTCACTAAACTGATGTGAAATGCAATTAGGCTGACAGAGCCTGTAACCCAGGCAGTTTATGTAAGCCTGTTAATATTCAGCTGGAGCAGCATGTCCATGTGCTTTTTTTCTCCGACGGACAGATAAGATAGATTAGATAATAAATTATCCAAACTGGGTCCCATAAAGAGCATATTTCTAGTGTTTGGAAAGGAAAGAATTAACACTGCTCAAGTTCTCTTTCATCTTATAATACACCCCCTTTCCAACTATCTGGATATGTTTGGTTTTCGTAATTGTGCTCCTTTACATGTTCAAGAGACGCTGTGAAAAGGCCCATCTTTACTGAGAAATGAAATGGAATCTGATATGGGTGGGGAGTTTTCAACACTGAGGACAAGAAAAATGAAGGAGAACCATCATGGAGGGACAAGCCACTGCACGGCGTGTATTACAGACAAATAGAAGAAGTGGCTGATATCAAAAAATCCTACCAGTGGCTGGAAAAGGCTGGACTGAAGGACAGCCCAGAGGCACTAATCATGGCAGCACAAGAACAGGCACTCAGTACAAGATCAATAGAGGCCAGGGTCTACCACACCAGGCAGGACCCCTGGTGCAGACTGTGCAAAGATGCCTCTGAAACAATACATCACATAACAGCAGGGTGTAAAATGCAGGCAGGAAGTGCATACATGGAATGCCACAACCAGGTAGCTGTCATAGTGTCCAGGAACATCTGCCATGAGTATGAGCTGGAAGTCCCAAGGTCAAAAGGGAAGACACCTCCTAAGGTAGTTGAGAATGACCGAGCTAGGATCCTATGGGACTTCAAGATCCAGACTGACAAACAGGTGATGGCTAACCAACCAGACATCGTGTTGCTCGACAAACAGCAGAAGAAGGCAGTAGTGATAGATGTGGCAATCCCAAGCAACACCAACATCAAGAAGAAAGAACACGAGAAGCTTGAGAAATACCAAGGGCTGAAAGAGGAGCTAGAAAAGTAGTAAGTGGTAATTGGAGCACTGGGGGCTGTGACCCCCAAACTGGGAGAGTGGCTACAGCAGATTCCACGTAAAACATCAGAGGTCTCTGTCCAGAAGAGTGCCGTCCTAGGAACAGCTAAGATACTGCGCAGAACCCTCAAACTCTCAGGCCTCTGGTAGAGGACCAGAGCTTGTAGTTTTTTGTTGTTATATATATATATATATATATATATATATATATATATATATATATATATATATATATATATATATATATATATATAATAAAAATGAAAACCATGTTGTTGAGCAACCCTTTGAAGCAATCACTGAAATCTGTTGTTTTCTGTAATGTTCAGGATAGAGCTGGGCGATATGGCGATATATATCGTGAGGACGAGAGAAACATGTCTATCGTGACCTTTCTCCTGTATTTTTTCTATCGTGATAAACTTCTTTATTATTATTATTACTGCTAATATACATTTTAATATAATCTGTTAATATAACATTTTGCGTTTTTGCTATGCAAACTCTAAGTGTATATAACGAAAAAAAAAAGAGAATAAAAAGATAATGTGTAGAGAACGTGGTTTTGCGACACTACACCGCTTTACGTCACGCGGCTTTGCACCATACGTTTGCGACATTACTGATGGAGAGAGCCCGTGAAATTTCTTTCTGGCTTGAAAAAAAATGAATGATGGACACCCAAGAAGATTTTACCGTTAAAGCGGAGCTGCCTGGCTTATATGCTAGTTGTCGGGCTTAAGTGGAGAGAGAGGTACGCAGTGGTGCGACGCATTATGCGTTGACTACGGACATGTGGATGAGTAGAGCAACACAGCCTTATATGAGTCTCACCATCCTTATCACGGACTGGACCCTCCGCGCTCGGTGTCTACAGACCGTGTACTTTCCTGAGGACCACACCGGAGTGATGCTCGCCCAAGGTATGAGCCTGACATTGCTATGCACTTTTGTACGTTCGCTAGTTTTACTATTATTGGTTTTACTAATATGCTTACACCAATGAAGTGTGTGCTTTTACAGCATACGCATCCATTACTGGACCTCACTGATATTATAATTTATTCTGAAGGGGGGAAAAGTGAAGGCTACTGCACCTGTGAGTGTTGTGTTTACACACAAAGGTGTTGTAGCATTCACTTTTTCCCCTTTAGAGTAAATCATACTGTGTGTATTAGTGTGTACTGTTTGTTATAGTTTGTTGTATAGTACTGTTGTGTTCCATGTTTTTAAACTGTGCAGCACGTTTCTCTTGTGACTGCTGAAAAATAAAGAGAACAACTGAAACACCCATAATTGTGGTACAGGTCGTATGATGGATCACATTTTTAACTACACTGACACTCCTATCCAGTAGAACATGTGGGCATTTTAATTAATGTAGTTATTACCCGTGCAGACACATTTCTTCTTAAATAGGCGAGGCGCCTCCTAGTGGAAAACAAGGTAAGTGAAAGACAAGAGAAAAAACTGGCCTTGGAATTTTATAAAATGTCAATAACAAATGAATATTAAATGATTAATTACTGCAGCGCAATAGCCAAGATTCTATACTGTTCACTGTCATGGCCGCAAATTGCATAACTGGTGTTCTTGGTTTGGGGTTGGGATTCTCATATTAGGAAACAAGATGATGGGTAAAAAATAGGCGATGAAAGATTTTTT
This sequence comes from Cyprinodon tularosa, assembly GCF_016077235.1. NCBI lineage: Eukaryota > Metazoa > Chordata > Actinopteri > Cyprinodontiformes > Cyprinodontidae > Cyprinodon > Cyprinodon tularosa. The sequence continues at coordinate 293,959 of NW_024039375.1, forward strand.
TCAACCCTGTCCATCTGACGGACTATGAAAACATAAAATGCAACATCAGTTGTGGTATATCGTGATATATATCGTTATCGTGATATAAAATAATCCATATCGTGATATAGTATTTTTTCCATATCGCCCAGCCCTAGTTCAGGAAATGTTCAGTCAGATAAGTCACACTATCTAAGAAATCATCTGGAGGCATCTCACTTAATTTAACCAGTTTATATCTGGGTTGAGGTATCCATGTTTCCCTCAGTCTTTTCATTATAGCTCAGCTGGCTTAGGTTACTGAAGTAGCAGCAATAGTGCCTTGTTTTATTCTCAAAACTGGCTTTGGTTTCGCCCTCAGGATTATCCTGCCTTCCTTCATGTGGAATCTAAACTCTAAAGGATCTAAAGGATCTAAACTCCTCCCTGTTCTTCAGTCTTCGGGGCTTCAACCTCTGGCACTCTCGGCACCATTCCCTGCATCTTGTCGGCAACCGACCGGCTGGAATCCACCTTGAACGAACTGGACCAGGTTAGTGACTCACAGGTTGATAATCATCCTCTGCCAGATTGACATGGTCACTAACCTGTGTGTTCTTCCTGCAGAGGTTCATACCTTATACAACCTAGCGGTTCACTGGAGATCCACTGTTTTTAATAAACGCTTTTTGAGATATCATATTGTCTGTCTGTCTGAATACTGGATTCTCTGCCCTGAGCTCAGACACCAACAGAGTGTTAGCCATTTGTTAACTAATCATTCAATGTAGAAAATTGAGAATTAAGTTCTGCTGGTCAAAAAAGGTCAGCAAGACCAACAAAAATTCTTAGAAAATTAGAATTACACATGTTGACAGATTGAAATATATTCAATACCAACAAAAAGCATTAAAACTGAAAAAGATTTCCAGCCTTCATGTTATGTAAATGTAAAGTTTCAGTAACAATATTTAGGTAATGTTCTATTTAAAAGTATTTTTTGTTGAGTTATAACCACCTATTCCAAAAAACCCTATTGAAGATTGGGTAACAATCCAAGGCATGTAGAAGACGCAACAACCAGCACAATAGGTGCTCTGATCATAGGCCACCAAAACCAAACTTTTTCACCTAACTACAAAACTCTATGTGAACAAAAATCTGTACATGCAGCGACGTACACTATATTGCCAAAAGTATTTGCTCACCTGCCTTGACTCACATATGAGCTTAAGTGACATCCCGTTCCTAATCCATAGGGTTCAATATGACGTCGGTCCACCCTTTGCAGCTAGAACAGCTTCAACTCTTCTGGGAAGGCTGTCCACAAGGTTTAGGAGTGTGTTTATGGGAATTTTTGACCATTCTTCCAGAAGCGCATTTGTGAGGTCGCACACTGATGTTGGACGAGAAGGCCTGGCTCTCAGTCTCCGCTCTAATTCATCCCAAAGGTGTTCTATCGGGTTGAGGTCAGGACTCTGTGCAGGCCAGTCAAGTTCATCCACACCAGACTCTGTCATCCATGTCTTTATGGACCTTGCTTTGTGCACTGGTGCACAGTCATGTTGGAAGAGGAAGGGGCCAGCTCCAAACTGTTCCCACAAAGTTGGGAGCATGGAATTGTCCAAAATGTCTTGGTATGCTGAAGCATTCAGAGTTCCTTTCACTGGAACTAAGGGGCCAAGCCCAGCTCCTGAAAAACAACCCCACACCATAATCCCCCCTCCACCAAACTTTACACTTGGCACAATGCAGTCAGACAAGTACCGTTCTCCTGGCAACCGCCAAACCCAGACCCGTCCATCAGATTGCCAGATGGAGAAGCGCGATTCGTCACTCCAGAGAACGCGTCTCCACTGCTCTAGAGTCCAGTGGCGGCGTGCTTTACACCACCGCATCCGACGCTTTGCATTGCACTTGGTGATGTATGGCTTGGATGCAGCTGCTCGACCATGGAAACCCATTCCATGAAGCTCTCTGCGCACTGTTCTATAGCTAATCTGAAGGCCACATGAAGTTTGGAGGTCTGTAGTGATTGACTCTGCAGAAAGTTGGCGACCTCTTCGCACTATGCGCGTCAGCATCCGCTGACCCCGCTCCGTCAGTTTACGTGGCCTACCACTTCGTGGCTGAGTTGCTGTCGTTCCCAAACACTTCCATTTTCTTATAATACAGCTGACAGTTGACTGTGGAATATTTAGGAGCGAGGAAATTTCACGACTGGATTTGTTGCACAGGTGGCATCCTATCACAGTTCCACGCTGGAATTCACTGAGCTCCTGAGAGCGACCCATTCTTTCACAAATGTTTGTAAAAACAGTCTGCATGCCTAGGTGCTTGAATTTATACACCTGTGGCCATGGAAGTGATTGGAACACCTGATTCCAATAATTTGGATGGGTGAGCAAATACTTTTGGCAATATAGTGTATGTCAGATATTCAACCAGAGCACTTTTAGTAAGCGAAAAGTATAATGGTCAATCCTCAGAACCAATTGTCCTACATATTATTAATGTGTCTCTGCTCCAACACTGAACAAAATGATTGCACAGCCTCATCAAAAGCCATCAAGAGCTATAAAGGTTTGTTAATGACTTCTTTTTTTTATTTATGTGTGTAGAGGCAAGGAAATATGCATGGACAGAGGGAAGACCCCTAACTCAGAGCATAGCATAATTATAGATTAGAATTTAAATCGGAGATCTAACTATCCAATTAAGGATTTGTGATAATGCAAAAAATATGTTCAAATATTTCCATGATCCAATCTAACTCAATGGTTCTGCTAAATCCCAGTCCAGTCTTCTAACATGCAACATTTTCTTAGCAATTTTTTGCACCTTTGTATTGGTTTATACTTTAGAACTTCTATAAAATATAAAAATATTATATCCTCTAAACATTTCAAGATTCAAATTTTACTGGTAGATGATGGATCCACCTATAAAGTAATTTTATCTTTACAGTGGAATTACCTTCAAATAACACCTAACTACTCTGTTACCACACTGACCATTGTGATAAACGCCATAAAAATCCTTTCAGTGTGAGAAAGGCAAAGATAGTAAACAACAGGCCTGTAGGTGGCACACATTAGTTGCGTGACTAAATGTGTTGGTGTTACTACCACTGAAAGTCTCTCTTTGTGATCTAAAGAGATTTTTTTCCCAATGATGTTCTGTCTCACACGCAGAGATAACTGCACACGCAGAGATAACTGCACACGCAGCATTGTGTCAGATATGACGAAGCAGGACTTGTGTGTATGTGACTGCCTATGTCTCTTTGAGTTACCTTATTCACACATCAAGCTTATGTAAAGCCCTATCACTATGTGGTAGTTGAGTGTGAACAGGCAGACTGCAGTGCTGCCACACCAAGCTGGCTCCTCTTCCTGGCCTGCTGACTCCATCAACCAACAGTGCTCATAACAATGATGATTCAGAGTGACGCAACAACTGATTTGTTTTTACTTACTGCATAGAAAAGAGGTAAAACAGGCACTGGAGGATGAAGATGATTTTTAATTCAGTGAATATAGTCTACGGATATGTTTTTATTGATTTCCCAAACTTTTAAAAAGAGTCACTTCTTAGACAAAATTAAGAAAAATTAAACAATAATCAATGAAACTATTTTAATATGTCCATATATTCTGAAATAAATCTTAAAACCACAAAACATTTAAAGAAAGTTAAGATCCTTGATCTTTTAGCAACAACTTCTCGTTGGTTTTGCACCAATATCAGTATCGGACAGGGCCCCGATCCAGCACTAAAATGGTGGTATCGGTATGTGCGAGTACCAACAAATAGGGCACCGATACTATTTTGAGAGCCAAAAGTTTATTCAACTATTGTCACCCATTCCAGGTAGGCAATAAAAAGTTCTACTGGATTAACTTTGTATTAGTCTTTCTCCTGCTTCACAAAGGTAGGCAGCAGCTTGACAAAGCCATGACAGCGACTATTTTACATTCAAGTAGAATGCTGTTCTTCATATATACACACACACACATCAATTTCAAACAGATAGTATCGGTATCGGCCAATACTGCACAGCCAGGTATCGGGTATCGGTATCATGGCCAAAAATGGCATGGATGCAACACTACTCCTCATTAGTATGAAATTCCAGGTAAATTGGGTTTGAGAACCTTAGCATACTGAGGTTATATGGTTGGGCTTAAAACTGCTCAGCTACTGTAATTGTGTGAAACTGAACCTAGTGTTAGTACTTTTTTTTATTTTTTTTATTCGTTTCATGATGATTTTATGCAAAATATTGTGGAAAGGACTTTAAGGTATCAACAGGTTTGTTATGTTCGTTAAATTTTCTTCTTTTTGGAATCCTGTTTTCCAAAGCTGAAATGATCCAAGAGGATGCGTCACGAAACTGATTATGTTCCGTTATCAATTTGTTGTTTTCAGGAACATGTCCAGGTCGCTACTTCAGGTCGCTATTTCATTTGCTTGGCATGTAATAGTGAAAAGTCAGTATGAAACCAAAACCCTTTTTTAACGTGATTCCATTAATTCTATTCCATTCCATTGCATTCCAATGAAGATATTTTAGGTTAATTTACTAATTTTGGGTGACATTCATGATGCACATCACAGCTAGTTTAAAAGCAACGTTACAAGCAGGTCTTATATTTTGTTGACTAAGGCAACTTTTAAGTAAAAAAACAAAACAAAACAAAACAAAAAAAATCATTTTAATTAAGAAATAAAATGCCAGATGAAAAAGTAATGTTGACGGGATTTGAAGTGTTACCATGCCTTGTCCCAGCTGGAGAGATAATAACAACTTATGGCTCAAATCAAAATTCTCCTGTCTGTTTTTATCTTTTTCCAGCAGAATGGTATAAACGCCCACATGTTACCTGCCACTGTGTTGATTGCCACAGCCATTTTCTAGGCTCTATACTTAGCTAAACTAGAACAAATTTAAAGGCTGGCTGCACAGCAACAGTGTTTTGAGGCCCTAGACAGTGTCACCCCGTAGCTCTGAGATTACTAGAGAGCTAAAAAAGGTATATTGACTTTACATAATATGGTCAAGACAAGAACACTCACTACTAATAGTGTTATCGTCTTTTGCTTAATCCAAATTTGAAATGAGAGGGGTTGTACAGTAAGTAGTGTTGTGCACATAAATACACAAAGCTCTGATTCTAACAGGTGTCTGGTTAGCCGCATTACTTAAAACATGCAAACTTTTATGAGGTTTCTTCTTTAAAGAATCCAAACAATGAATCTGAATCATCCATCCATCCATCCATTTTCTGTCCTGCTAAATCCCAGTTGGGGTAGAGAGGGGTGCTGGAGCCTATCTCCAGCTGTCTATGGGCGAGGAATCTGAATCATTAAAAAAAAAAATTTAAATTAGGCCAATCCCTAAATTGTCAGGGAGTTTTAATGTTGTTTTATCAAAAGAGAAATACTGAAGGGGACGTTACTTTCATATCCAGATGAGTACCTTTGATTCTCCTTTTGCCTTCAGAATAGAAATCATTTCTCAGGAAACTGATTGAACAAATCGTCAGAAACGTTTCCTAGAGATTTATGTTCATATCAACATGATGGCATCACACACTTGCAGGAGATGCATGTTATTTCCCCACATCTCAAAATGTTGCTGTAAAATTAAGGTCTGGTGACAGATTCTACAGATTGTCTTTGAGAATTGCTCCATTTTATCTCAAATATCTCTCTGCATGCCGGAGAAAAGCCTCTCAACAGCATAATGTTGCCACCACATTTGTGGAGGCAATCTCTAGGGTTCTCTTCCCTGAGCTGGGAACCTGATCAATGGTTTCCTTCCCATATCTCACCAAGGCTGTCCTGGTTCCATTTTTTATCCATACTTTAGGTGAAGGGAGATGATCAAAACCAGGGATGCCTTTGGAGAAGACGGATGCCTCTTCTCCAAAACACCAAAATGGCATTGCTGAATTCTCCACAATAATGTCATTCAATCCTTCAGAGCACTGATAATGTAACTTAGGTATGTTGAAAACACACACATTTAAAGTTGCAGGACATTATCTTTTGATGCTTCCACAACTAAATTCTGCTTTAAATTTCACCACAGTTTTATAACCTTTCCTCTTTGGTGAATCCTGCTCTAGTAGATGCTGATACACTGTTTTTGTATGCATATTTAAGTCCTTCACTAATTCCTGGATAAACCTAGTTAATAATTAGGTGAAAATTGTTTGCACTGGATTTTATTTAAGAGTAGGAGATTAAAAATGAGTTGGCTACCATTGCAGTTTTTAGATTTTACAAAAAAAAAAAAAAAGCTAAACATTCTGAAAATCATTTATCATTTTCATTTAACACCTATGTGCCATTTTGGGTTGGCCCATTAAATAACATTTGGGACACTTTGAAATCTATCTTATTAAAAAGCTAGCATGCAAATTTCAAAGGTCTGGTTACTCTCTTAAGACCTTATGCAAACACAACCAGTACACAAAGCCTAACATGTAACACCAAAAAAACTCTCCAAGTGTGTGTCTAACAGCATCACCGAAGACTATTCTTCAAACATAAATGCAAGCAAGACTGAACACTGGAACTATTAATGCCTTCAGATGGTGCAGATCACACCCACTTGCTGTGATCGTTCATGTTATTCTAGGAATTATGTAACATGCAAAGTAGAAAAAAGGGATCCTATAGAAGAATGGCTGTCAGCAGAAAAGAGAAAGCAGGGGTAACAGCGTACCCAGAAACATTCCTTCATGGAGCTCTCTGCAACCTGCAGGACTCCATAAATCCCACCCTCATCCTGAATGCATGAGGCATCAAAATGTATGTGCAGACACTGGAGCAAGTGGACTCCACAAAGGGAAATCAATATCTAACCCCAACCCCCAATATGTAAATGAGCTGTGACTGAGGCCAGCATGCTCTGAGTGAGAAATCCATCTTGTATGAGCTAACCAAATATCCATTGAGAGGGGAAATTTTACCACAGAGAGGATACAATGCAGGCTTTCTCACCTGATTTTGATGCATTAGGTTTACCCTGGAGCAATGAATCTAAAATCCCTCATTTAGAGCAGAAAAAACATGCAAATCATTTTTGCCATATGTTTGCAATGGGTGTATTACAGTTATTAAACTTGAAATTGAATTGAAAGATATGTCAAAAGCATTTATGTTAATTCTGGGGATTTAATATGTGTGATCAATCAGAGTGGGGTAGCCGATATGACTCAGCACCTGTGTTTTGCAGATCTCTCCTTTCCCCGTTATTAATAATGCAATAATAATAATAATAAATTATAGCAGGCAACTGTTTTCCGTAATTGCTTTTAATAACCTTATAGACTCTATAGGGTATTTTTCCTGTAATGTGCAATATCATCGCTGTAGCCTGACAGTAATTCAGCACCAAGGCAGCCAGCCAAGTTTCTACAGACACCGCAGTAGATCTGTGATCCTCTCAGAAGCCCAATGCAGATATTTTTCCATCCTTTCAGACTCACACAAAATGAGTGTTTATAATTGGAGCAGTAAGACACAGCAGGGCAATTAGGTCAATCAGCGAGGCGCTCCCACCTCAGAATCTAGGTTTCTAGATCTGTTGCTCAGCTGTGATTTCACACCCGCAAAACAGCCCCTTTAAAATTCGGATGTTATCACAACCAGAACCTAGACCCAGTTCTAATGATATAAACAATGGATCCCCCCCCCCCCATCTCATAGAGGTATGAGGTTCAGTTCCTTAGAATAATATTCTATTATCCAGAGGGTAAGGTTACACCGACTGCAATTTCACAGACTTTTAAGCGAATATTGAGTTATGTTTTTTACGGGCTTTTGTTTTTATGTTAATGTGAAAAAAGGAGAGCAAATTTTTTTACCTGTTCGGCGCAGCGTCTTCCAGTAAAACACCGGCTCTTTCGGACGCAGAGGCGCCGCAGACTCTCAGCTACCGTAATACCGGGACAAGGCGTGCACGCAGACTGCGTTCTTGTTTACGTCCGTTATTACGGTGCTCTGGGAAATACTTTTGCTAGAAAATACCATCGGCCGTTTTTCGGGGGTATGAGGGGGAAAAAAGGACACTTAGAGTAAATCACAAGTGCGATCAGTGGTAATTGATTCAGCTCAATATGGAAAAATAGAAAGTAATGCTTAAAGGAAACTGCAAGATAGCCTATATGTTTAGCTTAAAAAATAAGGAAAATTTTATTTGATCATGTTAAAATTGCACCCAGATAGAAATAAAAATTAAATTGAAAAAAAAAAAATTGTCTATCATAATTATCATAAGAATAACAAACCGGCAGGCTATAGAACATCATATATATATTATTCTCTGATACTTTTTAGGCTACATTAAAAGAGCAAAGCATTTAATGTACATATTAAGGACTTGTTGGACTAGAGGGAAGTTTTTATTTTATTTCTTACATCGTTCCATATGTTTGAAGTAAATCTAATAAATATGAAAAATATGTTTAATCACTTTTACCATTTACTATAGCCTAATAAGCCAGTTCCTTACAGGGGGGAAATATCTATACAGGCAAAAGCAGGAAAAAAAAAAAAATAGGTACCAGCGGTTAAAATAAAAACTCACTGTTATATTTGGTGATTGAATAGTTGTAAAAAAAAAAAAAAATGGAGCTTTGGCAAAATGTCACGGTTTTTGCTTTGATATACGGGCGCCCCCTCGTGTGCAACCTAAATAACTACACACACACACAAAAAAAAAGCTATTACCGGTAACTATGTAATTTGTTAGTTGAGCTTTTGTTGCATCAGCGTTATCAAATAAGCTTTTTAAATCAAATAAGTTAAAAAAATAAATAAATAAATTATATATATGTATATATATATATATATGTATATATATATATATATATATATATATATATATATATATATATATATATATATATATATATATATATATATATATATAGTGCTGCTTGAAAGTTTGTGAACTAGTTCAGTAGTTTAGATTTTTCTTTATTTTTACCATGATTTTCTTATTTTTTCATCACCAGTTTTTGTATATGAAATGTCAGGTTTATATTCATCAATTCCATTCATTTGTTTTGAGGAAAATGTGGGAGTTGAAAGCAAACTAAATGAAAAACGGAATCAGAGCATCTGCAAAAGTAAATGAACCACAGCTGCACTGGTAAAGACAATCAGGTAAAAGACTCAGGTGAAGCACATGTTAGTGCTTGAGTAATCAATTAAGCAGACCAATCAAATGAGACATCCTTGGGAAAAGTTTGGAGGCGCACTGGTTAAAAGGGAGACGAAACCAAACAAACTACTGTTGTGTCAAGGCATAAAGACCAGATCAACAATGCCGAGAGGAAGGGAGACATCTGAGGACGTCAGGAAGAAGGTGGTGACAGCCCATCAGACTGGGGAAAGCTTTAAGACCATCTCCAAAAGATTCCAGCTTCATCCATCCACTGTAAGACAGGCATCACTACAACTCTGCCCAGATGTGGACGGCCGTCAAAACTTTCACAAAGAAGCACCAGAAAAATAATGATGCAGGTAAAGGCCAACCCACGCATCATCTCCAGAGAATTGCAGACCTCTCTGTCAGCGTCTGGGATAAATGTACATGCGTCTACAATCAGGCGAAATATCAATAGACATGGCATTCATGGGAGAGTTGCTAGAAGGAAGCCTCTGCTCTCAAGAAAGAACAAAGCTGCACGTTTAAAGTTTGCCAGAGAACACTTGGACAAACCAGAGGCTTTCTGGAAGTCCATTCTCTGGACGGATGAGTCCAAAATTGAATTATTTGGCCACAATCACATGCGCCATGTTTGGAGAAAAGTAAACACTGAATTTAAAGAGAAGAACCTCCTCCCAACAGTGAAGCACGGTGGTGGAAATGTGAAAGTCTGGGCCTGCTTTTCTGCCTCTGGACCTGGACGACTCCATATTATCCAGGGAACCGTCAATTCCCAGGGCTATCAACAAATTCTTGATCAGAATCTCTTGCCATCAGTCAGGGAGTTGAAGCTGGGACGGAAATGGATTATGCAACAAGACAATGACCCAAAGCATTCCAGCAAAAGTACCAAAGAATGGCTTAAGAGAAAGAAGATTTGCACTCTGGATTGGCCCAGTCAAAGTCCAGACCTCAATCCCATAGAAATGCTGTGGCAAGATCTGAAACGGGCAGTACATGCCAGATGTCCCTCCAACATCTCTCAACTGGCAGAGTTCTGCAAGGAGGAGTGGACAAAAATCCCAAAAAGCAGATGTGAGACACTTGTTTGTGGTTACAGAAGACGTTTAGTTGAAGTAATGGCTGCAAAAGGCGGTGCCACAAGGTACTAACTGAAAGAGTTCACATACTTTTGCACTTGGCATATTTTCTGTCTTTGACAGATAAAATACTTTTGTTGAATAAATAATAAAAAGATGCATCTTTTTTGTCTTTGTGTTCCTTATCTGGAAGGTCCGCATTACAATTTGAGCTTTGGATGTTCATTTTACATGATTATTATAATTTTTCTTTAGAAAACAATGGCCATGTTTGGATAGTTCACAAACTTTCAAGCAGCACTGTATATATATATATAATTATTGTGCATATTGTTAAAATGCATTTCATTATGCTTATTTGTTGTCTAATTTAGGAAGTCCCCAATGATTCTGCTTTTACATTGAGATCACTCGATGCTTTAGATAAATTTATTAGCAGAGAGGCGGCTGTTCCACACAAGTTGTAAGTCATAATTTTAACGTTTTATTAAAAAACATAGTCCATCAATCAAAGCTCCAATCAAAAGCAAGAACAGGAATTTAACAAGGTCACTTGTATGGGGATTGGAGTATAATCTAAGCTGTAAAATGCTCTGAATTAACAGGAGTATTCAAAACACTTATTCTCATAAAATCATCATGCATGGGATATTGCTAATTAAATAAAGTGCTGTACTTTTGATTTAATAAGTCATGTTAATGACCTCAAAACAGCTAATTGTGTATTGCTATAAAATGTGTTAGGTAAACTGAGTTTCCAACTCTTCAGGACACGTAACAAGTCCTTGGTAAGGAGTTTGATACATAAATTCATGAAATCGGGGCTGTGACTTTAGCAACCATCTGAACATCTGGCCTCTCTCTAGTTGTGAAGGAAAACAGCATTATGCATTCAAGATTAAAGCACAAGCTGTTTCCCTCCAACTTTGGCCAGAGGAAAAGTGACTTTGAAATGTTTTAGGAATGCCTTTACACTGACATTTTAAAGTATTTGAGGCAAGCATTAACTTTCATAGATACATTTAAAAGGGAACGAATTTAGCATTTATTCAAAATACAATTTGACTTACATCATAATAGACTGAAGATGTTTTCTTTTTCACAATTAGATCTTCTTAAAACCAACAGTTTGAGATGTACTGTAAGAAGTGCCATGTTGCAGACTATCAATCGATATATATATATATATATATATATATATATATATATATATATATATATATATATGTGTGTGTGTGTGTGTGGATACATATATAATTATAGATATATTCATATATACAAACAGTGGGACCAAAAAGTATTTAGTCAGCCACTAAAGTTCTCCTACTTAGAATAATGAGAGAGGTCTGACAAAATGAGAAAAAAAGAATCCAGGAAATCACATTGTAGGATTTTTAAATAATATATTTGTAAATTATGGTGGAAAATAAGTATATGGTCAGTCACTAAAGTTTAGCTCAATACTTTGTAACATAACCTGGTCACCAAGAGATTTACACACACTGTAGCTGTTATTTTGGCCCATTCCTCCATGCAGATCTCCTTTAGAGCAGTGATGTTTCGAGGCTGTCACAGAGCAGCACAGATTTTAACTCCTTCCACACATTTTCTATCGAGTTGAGGTCTGGAGACTGGCTAGGTCACTCCAGGATCTCGAAATGCTTTTTATGGAGCCACTCCTTCGTTGCCCGGGGTGTGTGTTTGAGATCACTGTCATGCTGGAAGATCTAGCCAAGTTTCATCTTCAAAGCTCTCACTGATGAAAGGAGGTTTTAGCTTAAAATCTCACGATACATGGTCCTGTTCATTCTTCCATCAGCACAGATCAATTTTCCTTTCCCCTTTGCAGAAAAACAGCCCCAAAGCATGATGTTTCCTCCCCCATGCTTCACAGTAGGTATGGTGTTCTTGGGATGCAACTCTGCATTCTTCTTGCTACAAAGGAAGATGGATATTTAATAAGATCTTTAAAAAGATGGATTACAAAGTGTTGGAATTGTCCCACATTTTTGGGGGGGTTTTTACCAAAAAGTTCTATTTTGGTTTCATCTGACCACATGATATTCTCCCAATCCTCTTCTGGATTATCTATATGCTCTCTGGCAAACTTCAGGTGGGCCTGGACATGTACTGGCTTGAACAGGGAGACATGTCTGGCACTGCAGGATTTGAGTCCCTCTTGGTGTAGTGTGTTACTTATGGTAGCCTTTGTGACTTTGTTCCAAACTCTCTGCAGATCATTCATCAGGTCCCTCCGTGTAGTTCTGGGAATTTTGCTCACCGTTCTCATGATAATTTTGACCCAACAGGGTGAGACCTTACGTGGAGCCCCAGATCGAGGTAGATTATCAGTGGTCTTGTATGTGTTCCATTTTCTTAAATTTTCTCCCACAGTTATTTTTTTCACAACAAGCTGCATGCCTATTGTAGATCTACTTGTCCCAGCCTGATGCATGTCTACAATTTTCTTCCTGGTGTCCTTCGACAGCTCTTTGGTCTTGGCCATGGTTGAGTTTGGAGTGTGACTGTTTGTGGCTGTGGGCAAGGTTTAAACAGGTGCCAATAATACAGGTAACAAGTGGATGACAGAGGAGTTCCTTAAGGAAGAAGTTACAGGTCTGTTAGAGCCAGAAATCTTGCGGGTTTGTGGGTCAACAAATACTTATTTTCCACCATAATTTACAAATAAATTTCCTAGATTCTTTTTTTTATTTCAAATTCATTACTATTCTTTTATATCCCTGAAATTTCAACAAATCACAACTAGAAAAATGATTAGTAACCTCTAAGACACTGAAGAAAACAAAAATGATGCAAAAGAATAATTTGGAAAAGCATTAAAATCCACAATGTTTGCAATGACAGCATTTGCTGTTTATTAAAAATATCAGGACAAAAATGACAGCACATGTGAACAATTTTTAAAAGATTAAATCAACAAACGGAACTATTAAGTCTATACATCTTTACATTTCCAGAAAGCACTTTGAGAATAAATACTATGTACTAAATACATATCCAATATCAATCCACTATAGTACATCACAAAAGTCTAATACTTACATTAAAATCTCAAACCGCAGCCAGTTAAAACTACAGTGACATACTCCATAAAACATTTCACTCTTGCAAGAAAGTATTACATTTAGAATAAAGAATAAAAAAGATCAGTGACTGTTTCCAGTCTTCCTTTAAAAGGTTTCTGGTGAATTTCTTCAGGCTTGTGTAAGAAGAGCTGAAAAACAAAGGATATATTGTTTAATTGACTGGTCAACATACAATATTAGAAATAATACATGACGCTTTCCACTATAGATCCAACTGATATGAATCTATGAATTCATTTGTCCCTTGATTGACTTAATTTAAATTATTTAAAACCAACTATAAAAGAAATGTTGGATAGAATACTTCTAGACTTTTAGAAATTAAGTGGTGGTATTAATGAATAGTGACCAAACAGTCCATCTTATTTTATCTATAAAGAGAAAACCTCAGCTGACCCTGGACACACAGCTCTAATTCTGGCCAGAAGAGGGCGGCGTAGTACAGGCAGACTGGGTTGGGGAGTGGAGGGAGCTTGAGGGCTTTGATGAAAGACAGCTGGATTCTGTCCATCCAGATGGAATTTTCACTTCATCAGAAAGCAGAAGAGCTTCTTCATGCTCATCCAGAGGAAACACACGGGATTCCCAAGGTGCCTGAGGCTGCTGTAAGCACAGAGCGAATAGTGTGAGGGGATTTTGTCTGCTGGCTGACAACCATAAATCATTGCTATAATATTTATCAAATATCATAAGAAGTAAACAGTGTATGAAACCCTTTCAGTTGTAAAATAACATCTGCTAAATGCTTCATTTGAACCAGTCCCCGCATCAAATTAATTATTTGATGTCTGTTTTATTTCTTTTGAGCTCAGAGCTTCAGCCTTAATCGTGGTTTGTTTGGGCGCTGAAGTGCATGAGGACTGGAGAGTCGTGGAGTAGAGCATATCTATAGTGACGCGAACACTGATTAGAAAAGCCAAGATAAGTAGCTGCTTGTTCCCTCTCAAATCACAGTATAGAAGCAGAGAGTCTTACAATCAAAGCAGGATCAGTGGAGACAAGTATCTGTACAGACTGAAGAACCAACAGAGGCTTTACAACTCACAGAAGCCTCACTGAAAAAGGCTCAGGATATCAGGCTCATTACTGCTCATTTGAATTCTTTTCTTATGCCAAAGGATAAATAACATGTTACTATGGATAGGGATGTTATAGAAAACTAATTCAAGTAATGTTAAGCACTAAAGAGACAATAAGTAGCCTAAAAGCAAATTGGTCACAGTCTTCTCGTTAAAACTATGACAACTAGAATATTTGTTGGTTTCCTAATAATAAATATTGATATGAGAATACTGGATTATAATTAACCCAAATAAGAATGATTAATTTATATATTAGTGAGAGGGAGGAAACAGGATGGTATTGTGATCAATAATTAAACAAATCCCTCTGAGAAGGATTCGGTTTGAGACGTTTCCTTTCTCAGTAGAACTCAATCATATTCGTTAATATGTGTTTCAGAAACAGTCTGAGATCATACCAGCCCCTCTTCTGATCGCGGCTGCTCATCAGAATCCAGCTGAGCACACCTCCTCTCCACAGAGCTCTCCTCCCCTGATGTACACACTCTGATACCTGATAGCCTGCTGGCAGATCTGGAGAGGACAAAAAAAAAAACAAAACAAAACATAAGCATTCCCTGGAAACTACCATGAGAACAATTCCCTACACACAGCTTTCACACGTTTCTATATAAAGATGAACAAAGCAGCAGCGTGCATTTTTAACCCTATGTTAGTGAGTGAGTCTGTTTGTGTGCAGCCACCTTGTGGAGCCTCTGCACCACCCCCTGTTTCCCCAGGACGGGCAGCGCCGCTTCTCCTTCTGTTCTAAAGCCAGGTGCCTCCGAGCAAAGACGTCATCACTGAGATCCTCAATCTTTACACAACACAAAAGAACACACTGTAAGATGAAATCAACATTTTATTCAATAATAACATCAATAGGTCAATGTTCAGAATAGTGAGCTTTACTTTCTGATCCTCTCCCATCTGGGTTCCTTTAGGAGCCTGGATGTCGATTACCCTCCAACTAAATAAAAGACAGATGCTGTCCATTACTATTCTAATCAATATAACCAAGTTTACTTCTAAATCTCTTTTAAAAAGAACATGAAATATATATCTGTCTATCCAAACAACTGGAGTCAATACGGTCATAGAATTCTGTGTATTCTTTTTTTATTTTTTGTACATTATTGTTGTTTACCTCGGTGTCAGGATGTCTTTGTACTGCAGTTTTTCAACCTTAGAAAGGGTCATGGGAAGGACAACGTCATTGATGTTGTATACACGACCTCTGTCCTGTTTGCCCTAAATAGAAACAAAACATGTGAACATAAATAAAGAGCACTGCAGCAATTGAATGAACTCTACTCATCTACTGTAAGGACTCAATGTGATAAACCCACTACCAGAAATAACATTAGATTTAGGGAGCCAGCTGAAAAAGCTCTAAAATTGACATGCTGCAAAATATAAACTTGTAAACTGAAACATATTTATGACTGGTGCTGGAATTAAGAAGTGGGCTGTTGAATTAGGAACAACTGTTCTGCATCTGGAAATGAAGCTATTGACTTTGTGCTACTTTCGTTTTCCGCTTCAGTGGAAGTGTCATTACTGTAAGTCATTCAGTTCAGCGCCTCCTTCACTTGCCAACATGTACAGGATTATTTTAGAGGAAAATAGGGAAGATCTGGAAGCTTTTAGCTGTTACTGAATACCAGGTGGATTCCTGAGCAGAACTTTAACCATCAGTTATTTCTGAATATGAGCATCTATAGTAAAAAAAGAAAAAAGGCCAACCTCCAAAGTGAAGACTTTCTATTCATGTCTGTGATTCTCATTGTGTGGACATTGCTTTAAGTTTCAGGTTTGTCTATGATTTTCCTCATACATAAAATTAACTGTGTGCTTGGAAACAATAATTTCTGTTAAACTGACAATATAGGTGACATGATGATACATGATATTAAACAAAAAACACAGAAAAAAACAGGTGAGCTCATTCATTAACCTAAGAAACTCCATCTGCTAGGACAAGAGAGTTCACTATTTTAACCAAAATTGGCTTCGCTGGGTTTTTATTCTTCACAAACTGCTATTGTCTGGTAATGAAATTTAAAAATTTGATCAAACTTTAATAAACCTCTTCCACCAAATAAAATTAGAAATAGTAAACTTAGGCTACATTCACACAGCAGCCTGAAGTGACCCAAATTAAATTTTTTTTTGCCCGTAAGCAACCTGTATCTGACCTTTTCATGGCAGTCTGAACAATACAGATCAGATTTTTTCCAATCTAGGCCACTTGACTATGTGGTCCTGAATCCGACACACATCTGATCATTTCAAATGCAACCTGTGTCTGAACGTCCAGGTCGGATTCATCCGACCTGAATGTCATTAATACTCAACAAAGGTCTCTATTCTGCATCTTGCTACCCAGAAGCTAGAAGAAAAACAACAACCATGGTGGACGATAATGCAGAGAGCAGTCTTTTTTTAACCATCTTTAGTTAGTTTTAAGGTTGGGAAAATCATTAGACGAGCTCCAGCACTACCATCCATGTTTACTTCAGTAAACACAGAGTATGCTTGCTTGTGACATCATTGTGTCCACTATTGAACACTATTGCACACTCAAGCTGTATGAATGCAGTTCACAAATGAGATCCCATACAATGCAAAGAAGAAATCGGATTTTGCAAAAAACAAATCGGAACTGAGCATTAAGACCTGCAGTGTAAAGGTAGACTTATGGTGTATGTTTATAATTATGTGTTGTGAGAATGATTTTCTTTTCTATTTCCTGCCTTTCAGCTGAAATGATAATAATTATTTACCATTTAAGTCATTTAACTTATAGTTAAGAATGGATAAAATAAAGCCCCTTAACTTTAGAGTGATTTACACAGGGTATTAGTTTTGTTATTTAAAGTTAATAACAATGGATTTTTTAATAGTACATTACTATAGTAATGTACAAACAAATGACATCTAATTTTAAACATTGAGCATTAATTGGCTTTTCCTACTGGTACTACTGTAAAGTATGTATGGGTTTGACAAACAATGGAATAACATTTAGTGTGCTACCTGTGAGGCCCAGCTGAGCGTAAACTGCCCCAAGTTCTCCTCAAGCATTTCATTTGAACTGTCTCCAAGCTGGTACAGGACATCCTGATCATCTACACACAAAATAGCAAACTTTGTAAAAGTGAGACAAAGTCATGGGCAGCCAACAGTGTTTCACTCAACTTAGAAATGTATGTAAAAATGCTCAGTAACAGTAAAATAGCACCCTGTAGACCCAGTTTATAGCCACAGAAGTGCATTATAGGGAAAACCAAACTTTAAGCAGCCATCTTTCTGATTATTATGGCTGAACTTTTTCACTAGGTAATAAATATTTGGAACAATTGTCTAGTAAAAGCAAAAGCCCCTTCAAATCAATTACTAGACTTGGCAGTTGTTCAGACATGACCATTTGTGTAAAATCTCAGAGATACTATTAAACTACTAAACATAACATCATTTTCAGCCAGTGCCATCTGCATTAAGTATTGAAAACATACTGAAAACATTATTCACCTTTACTAAAAAGTCGTCTTCTCTTCCTTTTTCTTTGATTGGTTCGCCTGTTCTGCCTCCAAGCAGTTTCTGGCGACCTGATTGGTGACAGACCTAAGACTCCCATCGTATTACGCCGGACATGTTGCTTATGTTTCCTACCTAGAAGTATAAAGACAGGGCATAAATCAGACTTTTAATGATTTTCTTAAGCTTCCCTTCTGATAAATTTGTATATCAAAAAGACAACCTTTGTAAGTTTCACTTTCTAATCACAGTACCAGATTTCAAGTAATTTGTTTGTTTTTTTTTTTGTTTTTTTTTCCACTTACCGAATTCATTGCAGTTATTTTTTTTTTTTTAATAATCTGACAGAACAAATATTAAAGCCTCTTTTATTTCTGGCATATTTTACCCCTTAGTATTTACTTTTAACCGCGCTGGAAATAGAATGCAGCTTTGGTCCCATCAAATAGTACTTTTCAGGCATTGGTTCCAGAACAAGATCATATCCTAATGATCCCCAGACAACATGTTATCTGGAGCGTAATCTTTAAACTCAAAATGATAATGGGTAAAAAAAAAAAAAAGTATCTTCTTTAAGCAGAGTTCTTGAGAATCTCTGTATTTACGGCTAGCTGAATTTTGTTTCTGTTTTTTAAAGAGCTCTCTGTGTTTGTACAGTTGGACCGGCTGGTGTATTTAATAGCCCCATTTACACTACCCTTTGGAAACTGTGCAGAGATGGGTCCAAGCACAGTAACCAGGATAATTGTTGAGTGTAAATGGCATTCAAACTGAACCAAACTGCGCTAAACTGGTACTAGTTCATCAGTAGGGTTCAGTTCTGGCTCGGTTCTCAAATAACAAAGAGCTCATGACCAGACCGCGCCATCTCCTTACAGTCAGAATCCGTAATCATGACATTTCTGACATTCATAAAAATAATAGCTTCCCTACCGTGCCACATGATTTCCAGTGATGATTCTGCTTAGCAGTGTGACGACCACAAGGTTAACTGATCCAAGCTTGGCACAGATTTTTTTTTTCAGAGGGTAGTGTAAATGGGGCTATTATGAACAGCAAATGAAGCACTTGATTAATTCTGAATTGACCATTACTGAATAATCTCTTGTTTTTAATCAATAAACTTCATTATAAACTGTGAACCAATCTGACAGTATGATCTGGTTGAATAGACGCTGTAAAGTGCCTCAAGATGATATGCGTCATGTATTGGCGCTATTTAAATAAACTAAATTGAATTACAATCCAAAACAAAAAAAAATGCAAGAGCGAAAATACATTTTAAAAAAGAAACAAAGGTTAATGTAATTTTAATTTGTACTAAGTAGACTATATAGTAAACTAAATGCTAATTATAATAAAACTTATTCCTGTTTTTTTTCCTTTTGGTCTTTATTCTATACATTTCTTTGTGTTTAGTCCTTATATTGACTATTAGGAGCAACAATGAATAATGCAAAACATATTGTAACGTGTCTTCTACAGTGATAAGCATGTACTATATTTGCCCTTTTTTTCTTTCCACCCCTGCCCTTCAAAAGTCTGTGCACACCACTGCTCAGGACGGAGAGAAAGATAAGCATGATCCTTTTCAAATTAAGGTACCATAATAATGATATATTTAGATCAACATTTTTCACTAAGTCTGGGCACACAGAAAAGGAATTTGACTTTGGTTCCACGTTCTCTAAATAAAGATGTTAGGTTGTCATTTTTGAGTAATCTACTACTGACAGACTGCCTCCCTCTGGGTCTAAAAAACAGAATAAAATCATTAAAACTGAAATGAAATCGGCAGGGAGCTGAAAATGTGACATTTTCATCTATATTCAACCAGGCTCCTTTGTGCACACTAGCTTTTCAGCCATTTCAGGATTACAAATCCATGGGGGTTTTACAATGTTAATGTAGAAATAAAATCCTAATCTATAAATATGGAAAACCACACAAACACAATTTGTTGTTAGTTCACAGAATCCTTTAGCCAGACAGTGTGGTTCTTCTAACAGGAATAAAAAGAAAAGGTTTGGAAAACTGGACATTCAAGTATTTACTCGTTCTGCAAAAGATACAGAGATCGGAGATCATCCGTCAAGTTATTCCAGTTATGTAATACTAATATTCTTTAAACTGCATTGCTCAAATATTTAATTTATATAGTTTTTACAAGTAAGCTTGGAAGAACTGTGGGTGAGCCCAGGAATTCTAATATCCGAGCAAGCATCAGACTTTAAATACAATTAAAAACATTTCTTAAACTTCTTAAGTATTTTATAAACATTTAAGCAATTTTATTACCTATATATGGGAAGTTAATAACCAAAGTCCTGAGTTTTTTTCAGTATAACTTATGCATTCCCTCCACAGGAACTGTGTTAAGTTTTGGTTGAACCCTGACTCGGTGTTGATCCTTTCCTGTCTTATTGGCCTTTGATTCTCGACTTACCTGGTAAGACCTAATGGTGGCTTTTTAAGGAGCTGAAGTCAGAGGAATTTTTATACATGCAATACCAACAACTTAATGTGATGGTTGCATTAAACATTTCATTTGAAGTCTTTTCGTAGAAGGCTTAGTTTTTCCTCAACTGGTTAGGAACTGCAGGATCATTGGTAAATTGTCTTTTTAAGTGTCTAACTATGATATGTGGGATTCTGATTTTCTTTTTTAAGTAAAGTAGAATGAAAGGTATCAGACTCAGTAGAAAAAAGGAAGGGAAGAGATATTTACAAAAAAGTTCCTCCTAAAATATCTTACTGTGCCTTGGAGAGGAGCTGATTCTCCCATAGTTTGGTGGATTCAACAGTTTAGAATTAAAAACCAAAGGTTTCTGGATCCATTCTTCTCTGGCCATAATCTTCTGAACATGATGACTTGAAGACATGCCTGGGAGGAGAAAGTAAAAAACTTTGACTTGGTGGCAAAAAATAAATTAGTAGCATTTTCCTCAACTGGTTATTTTTAAATCAGCTAATAATTCACTCTCAAAAAAGCCAATTTGTTCATATTTCATTAACAAACAGGTGCAATTGAAACAATGAATTGCTCAAAGGTTTCCTAATTATTTCCAGATTCACATTAGATCCCAGATAAATTTATAAATAATCTGTAAAAAAAAATCCTTCCCACCATGACCAGTATGTGCTACATTGTTTTAGACATTACACAGATCCAAGACATACGAGGCAGCTCTAAAATTACTGAGGCCGAAAATATATGATTATGATCATTTTATTGCATTTAAGTTACTATAATGATGAAGCAATGCCAACTACTTAAAGTGGCGCGATTATTAGCAAATAATTTAATTATTCCCTTCATATTTATCGTAGGTTCTTCATGGACTAAACAGAATTTTACTAACAAGATGGGGGGAAGAAGGTATGATATATATTTAATGTGACATTTCACATACATACACATATATATTAAGAGTGTAAGAAAAAAAATAGATTTTGTCAAATATGTCATGTTTAATTAGACTTGTATGGATTCTAAATACCAATATTGTCATTTCATTTGATAATGATGGTTTTGAATGAAATCATGGCGGAATGGACCTTAATTGTAAAAACTTTTTGGATTTTATATAAATCCAAACTCTTCAGCAGCCAGCACAGGAGCTGATCTGCACCAACAACAAGATATGTTTTCCAGAGCCATAACTAACCTAAAGATTTTCCAGGGCAAAGAGCCTCCACGTGGTGAAATCTTGATCTGGAGCTACAGTCAAGCTCAGAGCACAAACAAACAGAATCACAGGTGCAAATGGAGAGAAGAGTAGATAAGGACTTTCTTGCTTTCTGGAATAAACAAAGAAAATAAGACATAAAAAATCTTATTTCACCTCATATTAGCTCATCACTAGAGCATAGTAATAGTAGACTCTTTGACATTCAGAGAAGGTATTCTAAATTCAACATTAAGCCAAAATTCCTCAAAACAAACAAAAAGGAGAGCAGCAATATAAACTGAACATGCAACCTCTCCTTTCTCTTAAGTTGTTCTTATATTGTGAAGAAAATAATTTAGGAGGCATGTCTTTTTAATTCCCAATGATCAAATCAATATGCATATGGTCTTTGGCATCTATCTTCAGCTCAGCTTTAGCAAGAAAAAGTCAAATGATGGGGAGTCTTTAAGCATACCGGTGATCTGGCGGTGTTACAGGGGGTAAAGGACAACAATTTGCGTTTGTGGTATGAGATCAGGGGCCGGGTGCGGGCACAAACACATGATGCATCGACCCTGAGGAGCCTTCTGCTTTTAAATGTCCTTCTGTTGGAGGTCCCAGTTAGAAAAACATCATCCTTTCCATGAACGCTGTGAGAAACAGATCAGATGAGATAATAAGAATGCCATAGTTCTTAGTCATGCACTAAAAAGGTGCTGCTTCAACAGATGTGTCACACCAATAAACACGAGGAAAGGACAACTACATATACCATCTTACACCACAGCTCTATTAACATAAGGCTTTTAATTCCACTGACAGGAGTAAAAGGGTTGTTCAGGCAATCAGGCTTGACAAAGAACGGCTGTTTGATTGCTTTTGTTTTATACCTCAGATCCTAAATAACAGAACATCAGCATACCATACAGATTTTGTCCAGCCAGATGATGCCCGGCAGAATTATCCCTATTCCTAAAACCTTACAACCAAAGGCATCAGAATTTTATAGGTAAATCGACTTCAATTTGTTTTTATTTTTGAAACATATGAAAAATATGTGGAAACTATTTTGCTATAGTTACAGCAGTTTTCTTCATCAGCTTTTAAAATCTAGAAATGTTTAGGGGAAACAGCTCAAGCGTTGTCAGATTAATACAGAAAACATTCTGAATTTTGTTTTCCAAGTTTCCCAAGGGTTCACTTTTGGATTCAGACCTGGACATTAACAGCCATAAACTCTGATCTAAACCAGAGGTCTGAAACATGACGCTCAAAAGCTGCATATGGCTCTCTGGCCCTTGAATGTTGCTCTAACAACACCTTTCTGATTCCTTAATAATTATCAAGTCAATAAGAAAGGGTCCTTCTGTATGTTGTATCTGATTAGCATGTCTGAAAAAAACATGACACCAGTGGTGCAATACTTTTGAAAGTAATTTACTAAATCGTAGCTCTAGCTGTGTCTAGGATTTTAGGTGAGTTAACTGTTGTTCTTCATCTTGACCTAATGTGCCTTATTCTACAGCACAAGATATATTTGTGTCCTGTTGAATAAAGCCTAAACTATCATTGTTTTTTGATTCTTTAATTTAGAAGTTAGAAAATCTTGGTTTACGTTTTTAGGCGTTCAATATTTTTAAAATCTTTAATATGGCACTTGAAAATTTTCCTTTTGTCTCATCAGATAAGTAGCCTGGGTGCCATTCCAAACTTAGTCCCGCCCACAACGTTTGAGGTCGGGAAGTTCGGTCTGGCATTGCTGAATAGTAGCGCGAGTATGCTAGCACAATATCTGGCGGGCCAATCAAATTGTCAGGGCGGGCTTTATACGATGATGGACAGATGATCAACAGTAACGTAATCAACCACGTCACCAAAGCGCGCATGGGTGACAACAACAATGGCTGCCACTGGACAGTTGAGGTGTGTAGATTCTGCTATTAGATCTGTTCTAGAAGATATCGACAGCAAATTAATTTTAAAAGAGGAACAGAGAAACGCGATCAAGGCTCATCTTCTTATTCTAGGCGTGCAACTGCACGCTTTGATTTTTGTTGACAACAACTATGCGTCGCTTAAAGGCACACTATGCAACATTTTTCAGTTAATTAATGTGTTCCATAACGTTTTGGATGATTAAATGAGTCATTTCAGGTTGAACAAAGGTATTCTCGGCCGCCCTGGTGGTCTGTGGGGGAAAAACCGCACTTGCAATTGCAGGAGCACCGACCCGCACCCACAGGCTCAAAAGTCTCGCGAGAGTCGGTCTTGCTTTACGGCGAGAACTGCTACACGCCCCCAGTTAAAAGCATGCTTGTTGCTAGCACAGTGGCGATCTTTGTGCAGCGCTGCTTTCACACCGGACAGAGCAAAATCGCGTCTGCTGCTTCATTTTTACTGCTTGTACCAGTTCTGACGCGCAGCTGAAGCAGCTTTGCTGCTCTGGCTGCGCGGTGCAAAAGTGTGTCTGACGCACGTTGGGCGGAGCTTTAATAATAATAATAATACATTTTATGCTTCTATGCTTCTATTTTATGCTTTTATGCTTTATGCTTCACTATCCTTTCTCTGCCTTGCAGCTATATTTGCTGTGATCAGTGGGAATAAAGTAGTTTTAATATGTTTTTAAGTGAGAAAATACACCTGAAAACGTAATCAGTGCAGTCAGTTCCTCCAGATTACAATCCTGCCTTCCAATATTTTTTCTGTCAGAGCCGCTCAGACCCCCACATAGCAGCGGTGCGCCGACAGTTGGAATCCCTTCATCAGCAGCCTCTGGCTGGGTCGCCTCCTCGCGGTTCACGGTGGCAGCTGGTAGGTGTTTTTAATCTAAATAATCCAAACTGCAGGCAGCAGGATAATAAAAGCGAACATATTCTGCCGGCAGATTTCTGCATTTTAAGTTAATTTAGGCGTCAATAAACTGTTTAAGAGGAGTGATAATAGCGCTCTGATCATCAGCGCTGTGTCTCTCTCCCTGTCAGCTCCCAGATCAGCTTCTCTGATTGGTTGAGGCGGCGCGTCGAGCAGCAAAAATAAAATTTTTCCATCTCGAGCAGCGTGTTTGCGGCGCGTCACACGCGTTTTCCATCTCGAGCAGCAGTGCGTTTGCAGCGCGTCACACGCGTCAGATGCTTAAACGCGCCCGACGCGCTGCGCCTGCTGCTCAAAACGCCGCGGGACCTTTTGCTGCGCCTTGACGCGCGTCAACCATTGACTTTGCATGTAAACTCGCTGCTTCTGTCGCGCCAGCTGCGTTCGCCTGTCTGCTAAGCTCAAAACAACCGCGCCTGGCTTGACGGAGAAACCAGGAGACTAGCTGAGCATATTTACGACAGTGCACTTTTACTTTCGCCCTCTGGGGGGAGCCTCGCTGGAAAATCAACACCGGTTGCATAGTGTAACTTAATAAGAGTGTAACCACTCTTATTGGTTGTAGGTCTATCCAATTGAGTGCAGAGGCATATTTTTTCCTGGTTCGTTCAAAAACACGCCCCATAATCACAGCTCTATGGAGCAGCATCAGACTCATATTCTGACTAGAATTGAGTAGGACTACGTCAGGCCATCAGATAAGAGCACCTTCTTCCAAATGTATGCAAATAACTTAAGGCATCGTGCAAATTGCAGAGTTTTTTTTTTTTTTTTTTTGGTTTGGCCGAGCAATTAAACCATTTTAGCTTAACTGTGAAAATTTTATGTTTCAAAAGGGCAATAAAAAAAAGGATGTTATTTCAGGCAAAGGCTGGATTATATGGCCTAAAAATCTCAGTCATATCCTTCCACATTATTCGTTTTTTTCTCAATTGTTTCATAATAAACTGAAATAAACGGCCTTCAAAAACTAGATTGGCTTTCAGGTATTCCCTCTGGGAGGTGAACTAAATTTTGAGGGAAACGAAATTCAAGCAGGGAAACATGCTTGTAAAATAATCATGTTTTACAACAAACATTGAAAATATAACAAGAAATGTTTACAGCAAGCAGTAATACAAAGGGATCTAGCTTATCAGTTATGAGTGCACATTAGGTCAAAAAGTTTCAAAATGATGTCACTTCGCTATGGGAACCCAAGTGGTGAATTTGTAAAAGACAATCCAGATTTTACAAAAATACAGTCACGAAAAACAAAAAAATGCATAACTGCATTGTCCAGCCCCATTTCAGGTGTTTTTCATTTTCAACGTTTCCTATAGATTAAGACAACTGATTCAGATACTTTTTCTCTTGGTAAATAAGAAATAAAAAAGCAGAAACGCCTTTAAACTGCACGTTCCTTTTTAATCCTCACTAAAGAATGAGAAGTAAGATGGCTGAAGGACCAAAAGACATTATTTAGGTCAGGACAGAGTAAAACAACGTTGATTTACTGCTTTCCACCCACACAAACTAAAGAAAAAAATACTAATAATGTAAGCACAGTACAGAACTGTATAGTATTAAAAAAACTGATAAAGTCTTGAGCTAAGGATTAAAAAGCACCATCGCAGGTATCAGCAAGATTTAAGACTCTGAGCCACAACATTAGATTAAGACCTAAAATCCTGACTCTGCAGCCATATGGTGTCTCACCTTCTGCTTCCCACAGTCATTCAGATCAGTATATGCTACAGTAGTCTTAGTTGAATAAAATATATCTCCTGCATTTAATATCTTCAGGGTTTTGTATCTTCCTCGTTGCAAAGCAAGATTGGCTTCTTAGTCGGTGTTTGTGCATTTAGGGTACAAAGAAAAATAGATTTTTGCATTTAATTCAATTCAATACAACCAATATTTAATTTTTCCTATATTCATAATAAAAATCTCTACAATCAGTTATGCATTTCACAGTTTATTTTGCAAAAAACAAAAACAAAAAGGAGCTAAGAGGGGGCTGCTTCTCTTTGATAATGATCAACTAGTCATTAAAAGGAACATTTTCATGAAAACAGAAGCTCTGAAAGTTTATCCATCAAGCTAGAAAATCATTAAATGCATTCAAGGTTGATCATTAGTCTGGTTTATAAAGCAGTTCCGAACAATTCCTTCACAAAGATAAATATTTTTCAGAAGTGGAAAACAGTGCAGCTGCCAGTCTTTCCGGAAAGGGGATTGGCCCTGGAAGTTCAAACAAAAGTCAGAGAGATTCTGAAAAAGTCAAGAAAATCCCCACATTTTTTTAATCATCTCCTTTTGTTTTTCTCTTTAAATCGCTAAGCCATGGAAAGTTGTGATACAACATCAAGCAGAATATAAAGTGTATGCCTTAATGAGTACAGTGAAATCTGTTTAACATTTACTGTTTTGATGTTTAAGAAAAGCTCCAATTAGGTTGTTCTCAACAAAACATGCACTGTTTTTTTGTTCTGAAGCTGTACAAGCAGATCTGAAATACAAAAACCTCCTAGTCGTACGAAGCGTACGAAGGCATCCATTTCATTTTACTTGGATTTGTACTAAGATTGATAATTAAATAATAAGTATTCAAGTTATTCCTTTTATGGGTCCATATGCAGAGTTTTCCCAACAGAGGTGAGAGAGAAGGTGACTGGGGTCTGCTTTATCCTCATTTTTTTTCCTTAAATGTTGTTCCACTGTAACAGTATGACCAAAATCCATCTATCTATCTATAAAATATTTAAAACATCCTTTTTTTTTTAATGAATGCAGCATTTTTGTCTCTAAGATATGATATGTAAAAGGATAACATGCAGCTGTAGATAGATCTGTGCTCTTTCACCCAACCAAGAATAACCTTAATATTAGCTCTGATATGGAAATTGATTTGGATCTAGTTTTTAAAAACAAAAACTGTTGAATTTTAATGCTCCACTCAATTAAAAAAGGTTTGCAATTAGCTTAAATGACTAAGACGTCACATTAGACTTGGTCAAAGCAAGTTATATGACCTAAGATAACCTCATAAAATGCAACTAAAAATACCCGGCAGAGCTTTGGTAACTTAAACTCTACCCAACCTGTAACCTACATCAACAACAAGGATGAATCAGGTTAAATGTGCATCTGTCAAAACAGACAAGGAACAGACAGATTTCCTTTGGGGCTTCACACATTGATTTCAACCTTTCAAAGAGTTTGAAGATATTCAAGAACTGAAATGAAGAGCAGTACTAATAAGGAATTCAACGCACCTTGTGAAGCTATTCCTTCCCTTTGAAGGCTGTTTAGAAAGAGGCGAACCACTCAGAGGAGGCATCAGACTGTTTACAATCTGGCTGAGCTGGGCGCTCTGCAGAGAGGAAACAGCAAATTCAAGCATTTAACCCCACAGACAAAATGAAACTTAGGCTTTATTAAACTATCTACCAAATTTCATCTAATCAGACACATTCAGCGTTGGCTGCAATAATCCAACTGATGCGGACATACAAAACAGAAAATACTAAAAAATGTCCCAAAAGTGATGTTCTTTTGCAATGTGTCCATACATATCTATATATAAAAAAACTGTACCATCAAATGAACATTTAACTTTCACTTCCATTAAGGCTGGAGGTACATACAGCTTCATATTAGCATGTAGTTCTATGTCAACTTCAACTGTTGTAACACTTAATTCCAATCACCCCTCCCAAGATAATTAGAACCACCTGACATCATCAAGGAGAGGCAATTTATTCCCTCCACCTGCAGCGTCTAATTTACCATCCCTGCACACAGCTCTAACAGAAAGCACCATTTGATTGATGAGGCAAATCCTCTCAGTCTCACACTAGAACCTAACATTACAAGGCAGAAAACTCTTGAACTATATTCTGAAGACAAGGTGGAATTGATTCATTCTGGTATCATTGGTGTATCTGTGGCTTGCATTATCTTACCTGTTTCTCTATGTTGTACAGAAGGCGTGTTGGACTGCAGGGCTCAGCCTCTGTATCTGAGACCGTGCAGGACAGGCTGGCCATTTCTCTCATCAGGGTCTGCTGGATCTGCCTGTCAGTCAGTGGCTGGGATTGTGCAAGGACCACACTACCCTAAAATGTACACAGAGTCGCATAGAACAAACAATGTTGATATATGGCATTCATCATTTTACATGTTTAAATACCCTCGTTTAACATTCCACAGTATTTCAACTCGGTCGGTAAGTCAGAAGTTTCTGTTTTTAGGTTTAATAAAGCCTTGACCAGCTGAGTGCGATTTCAGCTGATCCTGATAGAAGTAAGAGCAAGAGTTGAGTGGAAACTACTTATATAAAAAAGAGTTTTTAGGGTTTTTGTCTTAGGCTCATCTTAGTTCAATCTTAAATGCCTCAATGATGCAAAAAAAACAACTGTTAACGTGCATTCACACCAAACACAAATTTCACAGCAGGAGTGAAGGATGTCCATGTTATCTCTATGTAGATGGTGGATCTGGACTGAAGTGAAGTCAAACTGATCGAGGCGAACGCGGCAAATTCATCTCAGCGAATGGTTCACTTTGCTTAATTCGTACGAGCTGAAAAATCAGAAGTTTTGTTTACATTTACATCATGAAATCCAATCATGATGTGGCTGTGAGTTACAGTAAAGAAGGCAGGGGAGACTACCTTTTTTTTGTTTATAATGTTGGCAAAGGATGAGATAGGGATGCTCTTAAGATTATTTTAGGTGGGTTTTAAAAAAATCCATATTAAGGTAGCCCTAAAAGGACTCTTCTTCCACCCTTCGGCTCAGACACCGGGCAGCCGATGCCTTTTTTCCCCATTTCCGCCAATGTCTGACTTGCCAAACTTTGCTTATCCTCTGCTGTACTCCTTCCACCTCTAGCAGTTAGCCACTAGCCTCCCCTAGCCCTGGCTCCATTACGGGCTTCTCCGATGTCCAACTGTCCTATTCCCAGTCAGCCTCTGCCTCTACTCCTAGCCTCTAGGCCACCTTCAGCGTTCTTTCTGCCTCGCTGACTTATCTGATCTACTATAGAGCTCATTTAATTTTGCCTCTATATCCAGCCCCTGCCAGCTGTAGCCTCTCCCTGCTGCCGCTGTTTCTGCGGTGGGCTACTCCGATCTCCCACTGTGGTTCCTTAGTTCCAGAGGGAGACACAGCTGGCAGCAACTTCTTGTTTCTGGTTCTCTTTCGGCTGGTGTTCTCGCACAGATTTTTCCGCATTTTGCTCCTGTCTGAGCTCCAGAATGCTGTTGCACCTAACCCTCTGCTGTATGGGTGATTCAACCCCCCAATGCATGACAGCAGGGCCCAAAAACTGGGTCACAGATAGGTGGAAGTGATGCTGAAAGCGACCGTCATCCAGATGTAGCTTCTAGAGGTGGTAGTGATATTCCCCATAGTGGTTCTATCTCTGGGAGTCTGGCTAACTCAGGAACATTGACAGGTTTGTTTGGCTTTCAAAGGTAAACACAGCAATACAGTTGCTTTGTAAAACCATCTCTGCAAATGATCAGTAGACTCCATGACGTAGGAGCCTTTTGCCTGACTGGCAAATCAGCCTGCTGTGTGAAATGGCTCTATGCACAAGTCCACTACTTCCTTAAATTAAGGCAGCTTTTGGTTTCCTGTTTGTCATTACTGGGTGAATTGAATAATCCAGGTGTGTAGTCATGGTTACTGAGGCCAGGCACACCTAAAATAATCAGTTCGAAAAAGACAGGAAACACATGAGCTGCCTTACAGTAAGTTCAGGAAGTATTGGACTTGTGCATAGAGCCCATTGCTTCAAGATGCAAAGCAGGTCAAACTTTCGCAGGTTTCACCTTTAGTCTTCTGTTCAGCATTGCTTTCACTCAACAAAATCCTGTTTTAGATGTAGACCATTGGCAGTGATAAATGGTATGTTTGCTGTTTGACAAAAGGACAGATTTCTGAATTTTTGCTGGACAGGGTATATCATGCTGTACACCTTTGGTTTTGGTTAACCGGCATCTCTCATTCCAGTCATACCTTGGTCGAACGGATTTGCTTGTGGATCTCCATCAGCTGCTTTTTTCTCTCATCCAGTTCAGACAAACGAAGCTGCAGCCAGGTCCATCTGCTACTTAGCTCTGCTCTTTCTTCCAGCCACTGCATTTTGCTGCTGCTGCTCCTGCTGATACAAGGTGAGTGTTAGATGATTATATTAATTTCACCTCCCAGTGTGTCAGATTCACCTTTGTATAAACAAGCACCCAAACTCACAGGAAGCAATTATCTTAAAGACCGCATTGTAAATGAATAAAGTATGTCTAATAAAATTGATCATGTGAAAAGGTTACAACAGGAACTAGTATGTGTGAGTTTGTATGGTTGAGTTCAGCTGTGCACCAGTTGCCATGACAGTGCTGTTGGACCTTGGCTTACAGGGACTCCCCCATTTCAAACAGTCAGACACAAAGGAAAGGTTAGGACTTAGAGAAAGCTACAGACTCTATACTTCCACGTTCCCTACATATCAGAGGGTGGTTTTTAATTTTGAATGTAGTTAATTTAAATACCAAAAGTCACCACACTGAGATAAAGAAAAAAGAAGTCAAATCCAGCCTGTTCACTGTTCTTCAGTGAAGGCTGTTTGTTGAGCATTTAATTGCCTAGACAATGCCCAGTCTTTGCTCAACCCTTTACTCTTTCCATCTGTATAATGAGGAAATTCCAGGAATTTTTGCCAAGCACTGACTGGAAGAGAGGAGTCAACAAAAAATGAATGTCTTGCTTGCTCCTCTTACTGTAATGTTGCTGAAACTGTTAATTTATCACAATAAAACTAAAACAAAACAAAAACTAGTCAAAATTCTGCAAATATATGTCAACTTGAGAATGTTTATTGTTCTCACCACCAAGGTTTCTGTTGTTTGAGTTTCTTTGCTCATGTAAATGATCCAAACTGCATTTGTAGCATGAGGAGATTGACTTATGGCTAAAGTTTTTACATTTTGTATTATTATGAGGTAGAATAACATCTTATTAGGTCAGAAGGAAGCTTCCAATTGTTCTCTACTAAGTGTCTATAATAAGCATACAACAAAGTAGGTAATTTGGCCCTCAGGACGCAGCCTTTGGGAAATTTCAGTTAACATAATCTACATCTTACACATGTACCCATGTCTTAATTCTGCTAACCACCAATAAAAGTTGTTAAAGGCAATTTATAATATCAAACCTATAAGATCCTGTTTTACACAGAGGAGGAATGGGTCTTACCTTCGCTCCTGATACACACAAAGACCACAAAAAATGTTCTTTTAGAGCTGCTACTGTAACTTCTCATAATTAACTTCAAAAGAATGAATCAAAATCAGCTATTAATAATATCAGCAGGTCAAAGCTTAAAAAAGATAAAATAAAATTTCATCTTTACTATAAAATCCCCATGACAGGCAAAAGGTTCCACTACATCATTAAATCTGCTGGTCGTTGGTTTTGGCTTCAGGTGGAAGATTTGGATTTTACTGACTGAGTCGCAGTGCTTTATTTACTTTGGAAAGTAGAATAAAAAAGTGAGTGTCCCTGGCCGCAGCAGGTTCTCTGTAGACGCTCCCAGTTTAGGGAATCTAGGAGCTACGGCTGGATCACGACTGCTTTCCACTGAGACCACATTCAGGAGTTAAGAAAGGACCAGCAGGAAATCAGATCAAGAACACCAGCAGAGCGCAGCCAAGCCCCCCTCTGGAGGAAACGAAACACAGTGGGGGAAGTCTGCTGGGCAGAGAACACCAGAGCAAAGGAGAGGCAGCGGCTGGCTGGGGTCTGCAATGCAGCTAAGAGAGGATAACGAATGAAGAATTATTTAAAAGTCCTTCTGAGACTAAATGAAACAGTTTTTTTAAAGCCCCAGCAAACCTCTAAAAATGTCAACATTATTTTCCTTATTGTGATTGAAATAGCTTGTCTCTGATGCATTCCTTCGCCCTGCATCACATCCATATCTAATCCCTGATTGGGTGTTGGAATGTAAAAATACAAAAAAAAGCAAAAAGTTTTCAACTACTGTGAATTTCACTTTGAGAATGTCACAATACAGCTTCGCTGTAATCACCAAAAACATTCCTTTCACCTCATTAGAATCGCTTCCTTCACAACACTTTGCACCACTCCCAAGCAGCCCTCTGAATAGGGATAGCATATAAATCGTTCGTTCCAGGTGTACAAACAACCTCCTATTGCATACTAAAGGAATGTGTCTGACAATAGTTAAAAAGAAACAAAACTATATCCTTCATTACGAAAGAGGAACTTTTAGTTTGATTTAACAGAATCCGAAAAGATTTATGAGCCTTTTAAAAAGTACATGTAAACATGCGGATTCAAACGTTTATCCTATCCTGAGCATTTATTTACAAAAACCAAATATTACCAATCTGATTTAAATGGAAAGCTTTTAATTAAAACGTGGCTGCAAGGATTAAATTCGATTCAATGTATTTATACAGCAAAAATTCACAAAATGGATGTACTGAATATCATTTTGAGGAGGGACTTAATTATAATATAACCTCTGACATTAAAACGAAACTGAGAGACACACATTCTGAAGTAGACACAGGGAGGAGTGGAGACACAGATCGCAGATCCTGGGTGGAACACAAGAGCATGTTTATTTCTTACCCTGAGGGTAGAGAGGGAGCTGGCTCATCAGACAGATCTGTTATGACTGCTGCATGGAAAGAAACCACCATGTGTGAGTGCTTGGCTTAGAAAAAAATTTAGGAACACCCACAGCAGAGAGGACAAAACTGTACTTATGACAGCCACAGTGTGAATGTCGCCAAGGGGCCAAATAAAACATGCATGCAGCACTGGATCCAAACATACACAGATTTCACAAAGTTTTACTAGAACAACAAATTAAAGCAGAATTTTTTAGTGTGCATGTTTCATTATTTCCCTACAGGAACTCTGCTTCACATGCTAGTTTACTGG
The DNA here is from genome assembly GCF_016077235.1 of Cyprinodon tularosa. NCBI lineage: Eukaryota > Metazoa > Chordata > Actinopteri > Cyprinodontiformes > Cyprinodontidae > Cyprinodon > Cyprinodon tularosa. Next base: position 327,399 of record NW_024039375.1, read on the forward strand.
CTGTCTTCCACCCCCTAAAATAAAGTTAAACAGCACCTATGCTTTCTTTCCACTGGTCTAAGCAGGAAACATCGGCTTGAATGGCAGCTCTATTCTGTCATCTAAATCCCCAACACGGTGAATGTTCTTCAGCATGAGTAGTTAACTTCACATCTGACACTGAAATGATCTAATTTTGTGCTTCAAAGGATTTCCAGCACCTTGAATCTCAGACGGGTTTATTTAGCTGTACAGACCAGCTGCACATGTGAGATACTAACACTGGCGCTTTTATACTCAAAAACACAACACAGGTTATGTTAAAGGACTGGATGTTTTTACTGGACAGTCTTTTCCAGAAATTACATATTACAAAATGTTGAAACACCCAATATAAACATCAGATAACCACGCATCAAAATTCCAAAACGTTCTTCAACATACCCTTTTATAGTGATGAAATGTAAGGCTGGGCAATAAAAGAGTAACAATGAGTATCGTGAGAGACACCTGAACAATAAAGATACATTATGTTCTATAATTTAAATATACTTCAAATCAAAACTGCACAGCATTGTGGGGGATGTAGGCAGAGGAAAGGATTTAATCTATGGCTGTGTGCGAATGTCCGCCCTAATCACTATATAGGGCACTATATAGTAATTATGCCGTTATAGATGAGTGTCCAAACATATAATGGATTAAACAGTAGTGTATTCAAAATGTACCACAGTGCACCTTGAAAAGAAGTGATCATCCATGTTAACTAGAGGAGCAGATATCTGGGAATGATTTGCGAGATTTCTCACCGCAAAGCATTATGGGAATCGTTGTCACAGTTGTGCACTGTAGGGACAAATAACAAAGATGGCGTAGGCACCGTGCGGGAAGGTGGAGTCACGACACCAACCCGGAGCGAAAAATAGTGATCATCTGTCCAGACGGTCAGTTAACTGAGTTAGGGGATTTTAATGGGGGTTTTAGGGGTTAGGGCGGAAGTTCGGACATAGTCTAATTCTCTCACAGCAAAGCTAAACCATGTTGACCTCTTCTAACAGTTTGAAGTTACAGTAAAATAAAGTTATTGTTTAAATTTTTTTTCAGCCATTTAGAAATGATAAAACAAGAAACGTATCATTACTTATAGAAATAGACCGATAATAAAGGTCCCATATTATACTACAATTGAAAATACAACATTATTAACAGCGTGGGTCCTCCCCTACTGGTGGTGGCCTATGCCCCAATTATAATTTCTAAGACATACATATGTAGGGCATCAGGGTGGGCATATTCTGGTCACTGGAGGTGGGTCAGCTTTTCAGTTTTTGCTTCCGATGCTCAGGCCCACCTGTGGCTGTTGGAATGCGTTTAGACACTTAGGGTTTAGGATGGGAGAGGCGGCGGGGCACACCTACTCTCCCCCAGATTTTAATTACACAGTAGTCCAACAGGCAAAAACACTACATCCGAGCAGGAGGGGAGGCTGGCATGGGGTCTTTCACACCTCTGTTCTTTACGTTTCGAACACACAAACCTGCTCTGCTGCATGCTCGGTAAAGAGAAAGGGATGAGATCAACATCCGTTCTCTGTCTTGTGTTGTGAATTGGAACAGTACTGGGGCTTAAAGGTTTATAATAGTGTTGCGCCGATGCCATTTTTTGGCCCCGATACCCGATACCTGGCTGTGCAGTATCGGCCGATACCGATACCATAATAATGTAAAATAATTGCCATCATGGCTTTGTCAAGCTGCTGCCTACATTTGTGAAGCAGGAAAAAAATCTAATACAAAGTGAATCCAGTAGAACTTTTTATTGCCTACCTGGAATGGGTGACAATAGTTGAATAAACTTATGGCTCTCAAAATGGTATCAGTGCCCTATTTGTTGGTACTTGCCAATACCGATACCACCATTTTAGGGCAGTATCGGGGCCCCGTCCGATACTGGTATCGGTGCAACACTAGTTTATAACATGACTATTTGTTTGCAATGTTGCACAGACTGATTTACAGCATTCTTTCGTTGTATAGCCAACTCTTAATCAGTGGACAGTAGGAAGGTTGTGGGTCTAATTCCAGCTTCCCCCTGTAATATGTCGATGTGCACTAGGATAACATACTGAATATCTCCACCTTGCCTTCCGATCCAGATATCAATGTATAAATGAGTGTAAAGTGCTTTTGATGATTAGTACAAGTAAAGAAGCTCTATATAAATTTTGTCCATTTAACATTCTATAACATTTATGTTAATAAATGCTAAAGAGAAAGACCTTAAAATCCACCCATTATAGACCCGTAAACCCGATGGTTGAACTTTGATAACAAAAGCAAATCAAATCTGGCCCTGAAATGAATGAAGCAGGGCAACATAAGCTTCACTTTGACCAATACTGATAATGCACATTTATACAAAATGAGGCGATGCCAAACACCAGGACCTTATAAATCATCCAAAAATGGTTCTCCATGACCTATTAAGAGACATTTAACAAAAAACTAAAACAGGGCATGTGTTTTTTTAATCTAAATACATAATTTTGAATGGAATACAGAAAATTTACACAAATCTAATACAATAGCACTTACTTTATTTTTTGTTTTAATTTATATAAGTGTTTTTTTTAAGAAAAAACTACAAAAAACAGCTCATATAAATCATTAAAAGCCCGAAACAATTATCCAATGATCTAGGTTTGCAAACTACAGCCCAGAACCACCCAGGGCATTGCATAATCACAACCCTTTAAACAATATTAAACATTTAACTGAATAAACAAACTTTAACTGTTGTTACTTACAAAGGTAAAAGCATGTCGTTCTCTGAATCGTCATCAGAGCTGCTGCTGGCTGTGGCCTCTGAGTCCAAGTCCTCCTGCAGTCCTTTCAGCACAATCCGGTTGGATTCACAAAAATCCATCATCTCTGAAAAGAAGGCTGAGGATGTAACTGACTCTTCACAAGGCAAATAGTGAGTTTGTGGGGGTGTGACAGACTCCAGGTTCTCAAGAGGCACATCTTCAAGTCGAAAATGCTTCTTTAATCCCTCCAGCTGCTGGCTGCAGTGTTTCAGAGCATGCTCACCCAGCAGGGCTTGAAGTTTCTTTTGCAGCCTACAAGCTCTGCCTTGAAGCTCAACTTGCTTGTAGAGCTGCCCCTTTCCAGCATCCTCCAGCAGGTTTCTTGTTTCCAGCTGGTCAGGATTTATAAAGCCAGTCCCAAGCTGCCTTAAACCCGCAGTGGAGGGAAGATCAAGCAACCTCTCTAATTCCTCATACATCATTGTGGGGTTGGTTGCACACATGGAATTGGGATTTGGAAATGTTTTCTCACCATGGGAAAAGGAGGGACACACACTAGGATAGATAAGAGAGGAGGGGCGGACATCACTGCCATCTGGCCAACATTCAGGCTGAACACTGTGTCCACAGAGTAAGAAAGCCTCTTGGCTATTGTGCTCTGGAAGAGGGTTTACAAACATGCCTGATGCACCTGGGAAGGCTGTGGCCACTTGATGAGATTCTTTATTGCATTTACTGAAGCAGGGGAGGTTGGCAAGTGAGCCAGGAGCAGGCTGTGCAATCGTCTCATTCTGACTGCAAGATGTAGGGCCACGTGCCAAAGGTACAGGATGTGCAGGTAGATCTATAGCATCTAGATAGCTGAGAGAGCAAAGATCCAAACAAATATCCTGCAGATCCCAATTATCTGTGGAGCTCATGCGTGGCTCAAGCTCAACAGTGAACATGATGGTGCTGGCATCTGAGTCCATTCTGACAGAGGCAGAGGGAGAGGAGAGGTAGAAGCCGTGGTCATGTTTTAAGATCTTTGTTAGAGCTGGGGCCATTCACTTTTCAGAGCAAGGCAGCAGATTCACAGGGCAGGCCCTAAACGATCTGACAGAGAGGAATACACTTGTTAATCAGAAATGGTGCAGCAGCCATATGTTACACACACAACCATATTTATTCTACAATATTTTTTACAATCGGTCTCCGCCAGTCACGTGACTTTTGTTGCTAAGACGCCATTTTAGGTGGAAAAGGTGTAGTGTAAACAACCGCAGCATAGCTAAACGAAGGACTAAAGGCCTGTTTACATAGCAGCCTGTCCAAGATAAGTCATTACAGTTAACATAAGCCTGAAAACAGGGGCGGATTTAGGAAAATCGGTCTCCGCCAGTCACGTGACATTTGTTGCTAAGACGCCATTTTAGCTGGAAAAGGCATAGTGTACCGCGCCCGAGGTAAACAATTGACGTCACTTGGCGGAGACCGATATGCATGCATTGAATAAAAAAAAAATGCTTGTATTTAGTTGGTCCGATCATCAGCTCACCCTTTGACATTGTTAAAGGGATAGTGGAGGATTTTCACGAATTTTTCAAAAAATACACATGCACAACCCCGTCATCACCCCAGAGACACAACGCCTATTAAAACAGTACAAGCCCATTTCTCCTCGTGCACGCTCTGTTTAAAAGTTGCTGTTTGCATTTCTCATACAAGCTTACTTTCCAAAAGAAGATTTGCAATTTTTCCACTATGTCAGACTCACCACCGTAACGTAAAAATAGGACCGAGCACGTAAAAATAGGCCAGAGCACGCAGGACGGCCTTACGTAAACATATCACCAGAATGATTGACATTTAGTAGAACCACTTATTTTAATGATCCACCCAGAAAAATAACATCCTCCACTACACCTTTAAGTTTTCTTAGCTTTTTTGCTATATTTGTTTGGATGGGGGGTGCGGTCATCACAACTGCGTCATACTACTTTACCAATAATCAAACTACCAAGCTCCACTTCAAGGTGCACACTGCTAATAACACTTACTACATTTACTTATTGTAGTCATAATCAAATAGATTTAGCAACTGTCTATATCCAGATCTGCCTTCATGTCAACATTTGTAACTATTAAAGCAATTAAAACATCATCAGCGATCCCGCAAAGCCCCACCATGGACTGTTCTCCCTGATGCCCTCTGGTAAGAGGCTAAACAGTATCCTCTGCAGGACCAGAGAGCTCTGCAACAGCTTTTTTCCCTGCTGGCACAAGACTGTTGAACTGTTGAGACTCTAATCAAGACTCTGCATCATACTCGTAAACATCAAATTTGTAAAACCAACATGGCTGGTTTTTGTTTTCATAATAACTACTAGTGATTTTATTACTGATTTTTGTTATCTACTACTGATTGCTTTTACTGATTTTTCATAATCCCTGCTACTGCATTTTTCACATTATTTACTTGCACTGCACCGAACATTTCCATATCAATGCCTTTTGAACCATGACTTTAAACTGGTTTCTCCTTCACTGTTTTCATTCTTAATCACTGCTGCACTTTTTAAAATGGTAAATGTTCATTTCACTGTTGTAAACTGCTCACTCACTGTTAAAAAGCTGTATGCATTGAAATTTCACAAAATGTCAATAAAGTTAGTTTATGTCAGTAATAAAAACAGAAACAATATCTTGAAAAATATCAATTACTCTGAGTTAATCCGGTCACTTCTGATTATTTAATAAATCCATGTTAAATATAACTTAGACTTAGAATCTAAATCTAAGTTACATCAACTCAGAATAATTGATATATATCAAGATACTGTTTCTGCTTTTATTACTGACTTAGGCATCGAATGTTTACTAGGTTGGACATATTTTAAAGGGGACATGCTCAATGTAACATCCAACAAACAGTGCAGGAACATCAAACTTATAGTAAATTCAGGAAAATAGACTAGAGGCTTATAGATGCATCGACACTGAACTACTGAGGTTTCAGTCTGCTCATCAAATAATGTTTTAGTTATAATAGGTTAAATGAAAAGGCTATTTTAAAGATATTTTCAGTAAAAACTTACATAATGTCTCTTTTTATTTTTCTTTCTATTTATTAAGACTGATCTTTTTGTTTACTATCCTTAACCATCTCCCCCCCTTTTTTTTATTTGAGCACCTGTCCCTTGAAGTTCTCTGCACGCCCCTGACAAAGATCCGCGATCAAGTGCAAAAATAAATAAATAAAAGAAACTAAATAATAGCTATAGTTCAGGGGATGTAACGGATAATGGAAAAACAGAATTACAAACCAGCCTTTTCAACGCAGTTCTATTCAATGGGTTACTACTTTCTATTTTAAACAAAAATATCAATAAATCTGTCCTTTCCTTGAAGCTACGGGACTGTTTTCCTCAAACGGCCCTTCTAACGGTCTGACTGTTGGGAAATTGAACGTTAGAGTTTCACTTCAGCAACCGAAAAAAGAGCTTTTCTCTAGACCAAACACTAAAATGAACACATCAATCTGTCTGAGAAACACGCATCATTATTAATTAACGCTTCTCAAAGTCTGGTTAAAGTGGCAACTCACCTGACCGCTGATTGGACATCGCATTTAGACGTTTAAATCGGGTTTGCTCATCAAAACACATCGGTTTGATCGAGCTGTGCTGTTTAACACTCAGCAATTTGACTAACAAAGTTGTTTAAAATGAAATATGATTTTTAAAAAATCCTTAAGGAGGTTGGCCCCATCGTGCTCCTTGCATTTATTTCCCTCTCCTCGGATCTCCTCTCACCAACTGCACAGATGATCTGAGGTGCTGCGCTGCAGACATATGCTGCCTTCACGGTCTGTCCTAAAGCTCCGAAATGTTAGTACTCCCTCCAATTTATCTGCAGCGACGCTTCCCTTCCCTTAAAAAGCTTTATTCTGTTGTGATCAAAATAGATTTTAAATGAAAGAGTAAACCTATAACACGGTACGTTTGATTTTATCTTGTTTTATCAATTAAACAAAAATGTTTTTGTCATTTAAACTGTAACCACTGTCGTTAAATATTAATTCATATATTATTTAGTTTAGTCGTTGTGTGTGCTAATTGAAGGTTTTTTTTTTTTTCAAGCAAACTGAAAATTGAGTTAAAAAATATATTTAAAGAGGAATTCATCAGTAGAATTCACAGGAACTTAGAGGAAAAAACCAAGAGACACTATCATCAACAACAAATATTTTAACCAGATATTGGTAATTTATAAGACATTTGTTATTTTATTTATAGGCCAGTAGCAGACTCTAGTCTCTCACAAAATCTTTCTAAAAGATTTAGGGGAGTGTTGGCAAGTTGCAAGTACGGAATCCCAATGCACGCAAAGCAAATTTATTTGTATAGCACAATTCAGTACAAAGACAAAGCAAAGTGCCTCCACTCTGGGTTCCTAACCAAGCCCCTTAACCTCTGATTGCTCCCCCGGTGCCGCACAATGGTAGCCCACTGCTCCCTAAGGGGATGGGTTAAATGCAGAGGTAACTTCCTCCAATGCAAGTTCAATAAAGTTCAAAACTATCCTGCTTCCATATATTTTTAAATTTTTGTGTGTTCTACTTTGTTTCTTTGCCCAGTTTGTTGGTAAAAAAATATATATTTTAATGTATAATTGCAAAAAAAGCAAAGGTATGATGTTGTTCCTGTGTGCAGGGAGTGAACAACAAAGTTGCAAATTGCAGCTAAGCCAGTTAGAGCCTTCGATCAACGTTTGAAAATAATGAAGAAAAATCCAATATCCAGTGGCTTAAAATAAATTAAATTTAAAAAAAAGAAAGAAAAAACATTTGATTCCAAGTGGTGTAAGATCTAGAAAGCCCTGGATTTACAGTGTGAACCTTAGTGTTCACTGTGTATGTAAAGCTGCAGATGTATTCAGATGTCCCTGCAGAAGACTAAGTCATACAAAGTTAAATACATTTCTACACCTTATTGCAACACATCCATCTAAAAGCTGTGAGGCATGTTGTCAACTGAAAAAATGTGGAACATATATTAGTTTCCACTTAGTTGCCAAATGAAAGCCTGGATCTAAAGTAATATACAACATAAAGGACTTAAACAAATGAAAGATATCAACATATGTACATTCTCAGGATGGATGCTTTTTGCATATAAACTTATTTTACCATTATCAAATGGTTTCTAGTCTCTTTTGTATAGGCATAACACATTTCTAAGCACATTAAACAACATGCAGAAAAGAACTTACTTTCTTTGAAAATATTTAGAAGGTTTGAGGCACTTAAGAAAAAAACATACATGGTACATGGCTAAAATGATAAAAAAAAAAGAAAAAAAGAAAAAATGCTCATTACACTTAACTGCTAAAATATCACCAATGAGTCTTTAAAACAAATCCCCTAATGTCCACTATCTACTAGCTCTATTGTCTCCATAAATCAGACCTGGCTAAACAAGCTATGGTGTTTTTCCTTAATTATTCCCACAGGTGTAATCATAGAAAGTTGAGAATCATTACCTAAACATTATTTACATTTAATAAAATTTTATTTTATCAAATAATGTGTTTTTACCTCTTTGATTTTAATTGTAAATTGATTAATTGTTCTAATATTAATTTCGACCTAATTCCAAACAGCAATATAAATGTTTGTACTTAAATCTAAAATCCATGCCTGACTGTGATAGCATCATGTTGTTGACTGTAGTTTTCAACCATTTTCCTTTCAAAAAGTGTACATAGTAGCCTATTATAGCTGAGTTTCTTTAGTTTGGACAATTGTTTTTTCAGCCATGATATGCTAGACTTGTAGTTAAATAATTTTTGTTGACATATTCTTGTATTTTGAATCGCAGTTGTGGTAAATTTATCCCATATGTGTACAGAGCTAACTGCACGTGATTTAATCATGAATCACACTTTCTTTTGTTATTTTAATAAAAAACATAAGTCACATCAGCATTTATTGGCATAACACCAAAAGAGTGCAATGTTGCAAAAGGCAAAGAACCAAAACAGCTTACAGGAAATTTGGGAACAATTTATGCTTAACATATTTATTCAGTCTATTTCACTTTAACATTTCAGACACACATAAACTTCATGATACAGGGAATATACAGTAGAAATAATCCAGTGAAATATTACCTCCTCAAAGGAGTGTTTTTATGAATTTGAATTTTATTTTATATGCATTTTAATTCTTCTTGTATGTTTTTCTACGTGATATGGATGAAAGAAAAAAAATCGTACACAAAGCTTACAGTAGTACTTTGTATCAAAGAGGAAATATTAGGCTTGTTTCTTTTAAGAAATAAATAACAACACTTCTAACAGACTTACAGAGTTACACTTCTGGACACTTGCCTGGATCGAAGATAAAAGAGATTGCAAGCGATGTGAAATTAACTTTTATCCATGAATTAAAAAAAAAAATGCACATCATAAAAGTGAAGTAGGAATCCCTGATTCAATAAAAAAAAAGTTCATAATCATACATGAACCATATTTGTTCATGATTATTGAAATAGTCAATGATGACATGCAGTTTCCCTGCAGGTCAAATAGGATTTACACCGTTGCTCCTTGTCTTCGGCTCCAGACGTTTGCAGCACTGACCTGCTCTGCTCCACATATCTGCGGCTCTCTGCCTGAACACAGACTGACCAGCTCCCAGGTTAAATGTGACGCCCAACATGTAGAAGCTGACGACAGTTGATCGTATGTGAGGATCTATGAAAGCTGACAGATTGTGCTGAGAAGCAGATGCGTTCTCCCGCCACAAAGCAAAGGAAAAATAGAGGAGACCCTGAAGGATTCCAGTGATGGTGACCCTTAGCTGACTACTAAGCACTACACTGGAAAGGGACTGTCCATTTATAACCATACGCCGGATGTGCCTTCCCAGGTACACTACTGTGATACCACTGGATGTCATCATCACAATAAAGGAGGTATAAAAGCGAGATTTCAGGAGGAAAATCCTAATGATATATATATCTAGAGGCTGGTGCAGAAAGTCCTCTGGAGGTATGAAAAGAGATGCATGTGTCCCAGTAGTTGTCATATTGAGTTCAGTGTTGTTAAGAACTAAAAACATCAAACTAAAATCCAGTAAGTTGCAAATGTTTTCTAAAAGCACAACAGAGTAGATGATTGGTTTGATATTTTTCTTAATCCAAGTAAAGAGGGCTCTTTGTCCAGGAACAATCTGTGTATAGTAGAAAAAGTTCAGCCAGGCAAAGGAGGAAACACTGACGGACAAACAGCCAAGTGAGATCACTAGACAAATCTGAGCAATGTTGTTTTCCTTAATCTCCTCAGAAAAAAATAATCCAAGGACTGTCAGTAGGTAAATAGCAGTGCTGACAATCAATGAGCTCAAAAGAAGCTTCAGAGGTTGCTTGATCCTTTCTCCCTGGAGCGGACACACCACGCAGAAGATGTAAAATCCATTGCATGTAAAGTTAATTACCCCAAGAGGCACATTAATCAAAGTCCAGGTTAGGTAATTCATCTTTTTGTCATGTGCTCTATTTTTTTAATGTGTAGATCTTTTACTCTTTCTTTTCGGTGGAGACCCACACCAGCTGGAAAGATAGTGGAAAGATGCTATTTTGTGCAGAGTTAAAGTTCTGCAGCTTTTTGCATATCATGCAAATAGGTTTTGATACTTTCAAATGACCTTTGAAAAACCATCCTTTTTGGATGCATTTATCATTCCATGTGTATTGTTATCTTTATCACCACCATTTCAGCATGCATGATTTAGCAAAGGATTCATGTTCAGTATAAGCAATGATTGTTAAAATTGAATTCTGCTGCTTTTATTTTCTCCTGCTTTAGTAGATGGGCAAATAATGCGACAAACAAATTAATCTGACATCAAAAACTATATATTCTCAAGTTCTTTAAATTTATATAATTGCTATGCAAGTTATGCAAATATGATATTAAACACAAACCATGCGGAAATCACAGATGTTCTCTTTACCTTGAATGCAGTGCTACTTGCTTTATAAATGATGGTGATTTAAAATGAGGTAGAATAGATAACAATGATAGCAGTACAATCTCCATATTTTATAGATAGAAAAGATGTATTTGTTCTACTTTAAATAAAATGTTGATTTTTGTCCTCCAATAATGTAATTTGAAAAAACCTAAAACATGATGCAGCCACCTTAAGGTTTCACAGACGAAAAGGAAGTTGTCACAATCCACTGGAATTTGTGTTCAAAATTCTTATTTCTGTTAATATCTAAAATCTATATAATCGCTTTTTTAATTTTTTTTTAGTATGTGTAGAGTTTTTGTTATTTCTTGTGTTCTGCTCAGAAAGTATTCGAATTGGTTTGGATAGTATTTATTTTCCTTTGGTTAGTACAAGAGTTTGTATTCTGGTTGAACTCCGTCTGTATTTTTTCTCGTTTTTCTGACCCTTTGTCAGACACACCTTTAAAGTATGACGCTGACAAAGAAAATAAGGGTGATCCTCACTGAATTAACACTGAACAGACATAAAATGAAATTAAGAGGAATGAAAGAAGGCCCATGGTCAGGGTGGCTCCAATGGGGGCAAGATAATTCCTATTTGGATCCCATAGTTTTACAAAGGATAAATTAAATATTTGTCTGACTCTTATTAGCACACAGTATACAAGAACTTTAGAATTTCCATCACGGCATCAACATGAGAGGCCCAGTGGTGATCCGGCATACCTACCACTTTAAAAATATAGTAGTTATGCCATGTTACATGCAGATAAGCAGAGATGAGTGAGGCAGATATGAGTTCTTGTAGATTAATTGCAATATGAGGCAAACATCCAAAACGCAAAAATACTGAGAACCAAAAAAACAGCAAACATCAGGTAAAACTCATGTGGAAAGCCAAAGGTGAGGAAGCAACTAACAATCAACAAGGAACCACCACTGAATATCAGCATAGGGAGAGTATATATGGGATACAGAACAGAGACTGAGGTAATCAGATGATATGGAGCAGGTGTGGATGTAAGTGAGTAGAAGGGAGCTAGGGGAAAAAGGACAGTCACAAGGGGTAACAGAGAGAGAAAGTAAAGACCAGCTTAAATATAACACAAATTGTAAAATAAATCAAAGATAAAAAAAACAGAATTAATAGTAAAAAATGAAAACTAAAAACTCAAAGTCCCATAAGGGGAAAACCATGACAGTTGGAGCCTGAAGACTGCCAAACTGGTTGAGGAGCAGACCCAAAAAAGGCGAAAGGCGAAGGAAGGCAGGAGCTTCCAGAAAACAAAGCCCCTGTGTCATAGAGGTAAACAGGAGTACAGAGCAGAAGATCACAGATCCGAAGAGAGGCCGAGGGGAAATCCAAGTCGAAGTCAGGAGACAGATCCACAAGCAGAAACCAACAGGAGCCCGAAGACAAATCAGGCAAACAAATCCGAAACAGGAACAGCAGGCTCAAAGGTCCGAAAGCAGAACTGGTTAGAATCAGGAAATCAGAACAACAACAACAGGTACACTAGAGAATTCTCACCAAAGGCTTGAATAATATGACACTGATGACTGAGAGCAGAGCAGATGAACAGTGATGAGAAACTGGGTGGAGCTCGGCAGTAGACTGGAATGAACCATTAAGCCAGTCATCAGTGCCAGGATCATGACAACTAAATCATAGGGAATTTCAATTTCAAAATGAAAGCCCCTAAAAATCTCTATATTCAGTCACTTCAAACTAAGTTGCTGTCAATCTTACTTCTAAACTATTAGTTTTCAGCGAATACCTCCTCTTCTGAAGCAAAGTAGAACACCCCTAAAGTTTCATCCACATATAATTTGGAATTTCAAAACTAAAGCCCCTGTAATAAAGACACTGAATCATTTTGATCAAAGTTGCCATCCCTATTGCGGTTAAACTATCTGTTTACAGTGAATGCTTCCATTTTGAAATGATAGTAGAACATCTCTAAAGTAGATGTGACTCATGGCGTTACAGATCCTATTTGGAATTTCAAAATCAAAGCTCCACAAAACCGGCAGTGTTGTTCTGTTTGTGCTACGTTGCAGTCAACCATGATGCTACACTTTAGTTTTCAGTAAATGCTATCAATTCAGAATGACAGCTGAACACATCCAGATGTGACTGAACTAAATTGCTGTTTGTTTGTTTGTTTTCAGTGAATGCTTGCATTTTGTAAGGATAAAATAACCCCTCCAGAGGTTTTATCCACAACTGAAGTTGAATTTCAGCTTTAGAATCTCTATGTTTTTTCATTCTTTTGTAAGTTGCTCCCAATCTTGCTGCTGAAATGTATGCTTTCAGTGAATGTTTTTAATTAAGACTGATAGAAAACCTCCAGATGTGCCTCAACAAGTTCCAACAACATCTGTTTTGGATTTTCAAAATGAAACCACAAGAAAATATGAGTTTATAGTTCTCTTTATCAAGTTTGCAAGGGTAAATTCAACATTGTCACGCTATGTAAATATTCTCATACACACAGAAATAAACTCAATCGCTGAAAACAAAACAGTGAACCCAGCCATCCAACTTCTTCCGCTTATCCCATCAGGGTCTCGTTGGAGCTGGTGCCTTTCTACAGCAAAAGGTGGTGAAGCCCCCCTGACAGATTGTCTGTCGCTTACAACCATGCACACTTACACACACAAACACACCTAAGGACAATTTATAATTAAGCTAGCCAATTAATTTATAATTAAGAAGCCAATTAAGCTAGCTGTCATGTTAAGCTAGTTGTTATGAGAGAACCCATGCATGGAAAGGGAGAACATGCAAACTCTGTGCAGAAAGATACCAGGAATCAAACCCTCAGGACTTTCTTTGCAACAGTGCTACACATTGTTCCACCATGTAGCCACAGTGAATCCAATATCAAGTGAATTAAATTATTAGGAACATTTACGATGTTTCTTTAAATTAATCTTTGGTTCCAACCAAAAAAAAACCCCTGAAAATTCCCATCTAGACTCCCTCAAGACTTCCAGGACAGCTTCCTTTAACCCTCTACTCACTGCTCATGGAAGCACAACATGTATCCCACTGTATCTGAAAAAAAAAAAAGTAACCTGAAATATATATTACAGGAACAGGGAGTTCACTTTTGGTGTGTTTATATTATCTTTATTTTGTGAGTTTGGGTTATCAGATGATAACAAAACTGTGTTCCAAAGAGAGATTTTACCTGATTTGTAAAAGACTCACATTTGCAGTCAACCCCAGCAAAGACTGCTAAAAATCTAAATCAACTCAACCACAGAAGGCAACTAACTCAATGATATGTAATATAACAGAAAGCTGTCATGTTTAGAAAAGATTGACTCTGAATCAGACAAATAGTGTAAGTGAGACTTATTGACCAAGTGCAGAAGCGTTCTAGGACTTTGGTCGGTCAAGTGCCAAGCTGGAAGGGAGAAAGACCCGAAGCCCTCCTCTAATTTTCCACTCCTTAAGGAAGGCTATAATTAGCGGTGATGGGGAGCAGCTGCCCGTCACACCCTGCATAGTAGAGAGAGAGAGAAAACCCGGGTCTGTACCCAGAACTGAAAGTATGACAAAAGTATTACTTTATACATTGATTTGTAACTGTACATATTTTTTTAGATATTTTTTTTTTTCAAACACTCACATCACTTACCATATAATTTATAAATGTAATTAACTTTTCCTTTTCTGGATACTGGACCGCACAGAGGTGGGTAATCCCAGTCCAGAAAGAAAAAACATGTTGTTTTCCTTCATCCTATTCACATAACCAGGTGATTAGCTCCCTGTCTGTGTTGCAGAGGCGCTAATGCAGTGCTAGTTTTAAGACTTTAAGACCTCAAAGCATCCGATGCAGGACCAGCAGATTCCGAAACAGCTTCTTCCCCACCACCATCAGACAGCTGAACTGTTGAAAAAACCCTAAATCATTTCACAGACTCTGCATCACACTGACACCAAACCAAAACACTGCATAATTGCGCCATATATATTAAATGCTCTGAACTCCTATATAAATGCGTACTTTTGCACCATGTTTTTTTTTTCCCTTACCGTTTACATTGATCACTGATGCACCTTAAGACATGAAAATGTCATGAAAGTTTTACAAAACAAAATAAAATAAAACTTGTCTAAGTCTAAAGCCCACTTGGTCAATTGCTATGGTTACTGAGTCAATCTCAGAGTGAGGCAGCATTATGAAACCTCAATGGGATCAAAATAAGTCTGACTTGGCCAGCAAAATTTTATTTTAAAACCAAGCCAAGTTTATGAAACAGCTCCCTGTTGTTATTAAGTTTGTAACTGACTGACAATTAAAAAAAGTACAAAAAATCTGTACACTAAAATCATTTTAATTTTAAAAAACTTCTAACAGAACACCAGATATGACTGGGAATAGAATAAATCTTAAAGTCACAACATGAAATGCCACATGAAAACAGGAAAAAAGGAAACACACATGAGCAATATAGACACGCCCCTACACTCATACACTTATTTTGGTGCATACACAAAACCTCTTTCACATACCTAAATCTACTGTCTGTTCATCTTTTCAAAATTCAAATAAAACACACTTTGAATATTGTCTCTGGTTTTGCATTTCATTTTGCATCAGTGCAATAACCTAAAACACAGGTGTCTGACAGAACAAAAACTGAAATGGATCCTTTACATTTGAATTTAAGTAAATCGCAAATTGCTCTGTTTACTGTAAAAAAAAAAAAAGAAAAAAAATTAACATATTGACTGCAGCAATAGCACGAAGCGTCGAAGAGTTGAAGTAAATGATCCAAATCATGCAAAAACACAGTAATGGTCACAGGAAACATTTAACTTGCAAAAAAAAGTGTTACTTCAAATGTATGAAATACAGCCATACAAACTTGTATACATCTCTGTGTTAAGCCCTTATTTCAGCAGCCAAAATAAAGATTTTTATAAACTTTCCCATCAGCAAAATTAAATTATCATAATATGATTAAGTAAATAAAATACGTTATTTACTTAATTAATTGAATGGAAAAGTTACTGGAAAAGGCACTTTTTTGCTAACCACCTTGATTAAAACATTAAACCATTCTTTCTTCTCTATCTAAGAATCTGTTGTTGTGTTCTAAAAATAGATTTCTTAAAATTTAATCATAAATCAGCATACAGAGGAGGCTTAAAACTTGCTGGATGGACACAGAGTGTGACTATTGTTCGAAGATGATTTGTAAGGAGTGTTGAACAGGAGACAATTAATTTGTGGAACAGAAGCGCCATCTTGTGGTACAAAACTAAATGATTTTGTTGAAGCCCACTCACCTATACTATACTATACTATACTATACTATACTATACTATACTATACTATACTATACTATACTATACTATACTATACTATACTATACTATACTATATTATGGGAATAACTACATTCACTAAATTACTGAAAGATTAAGGGGTAATTAGTTGATGTTTTAGTTTATTAAGATAAATGAAAAAGGATGAGATTTGTACATGATCCATTCTTTTTTATAAGGGGATACATACATATTGCAAAACAATTCACACCTCTCAAAGTTAAACATTCAACATACAACGGACCAAAATAAAACTTTTCATTGCTACTGTACACCATCTGCCTCTTAAAAATGTAAACACTTATCAAAAGCTTGCAGGTTAAGTTTTTACATGTGATTAAGAAAGAAAAAGTATCCGAAAAAAAAAAAAAAAAATCCAGAGAATAATCAAAACTGAATGAAAAAAAAATGAAAAAAAAAAACAAAAAATCCACTAACAGCTACACTGTATTAATAATAATAATAATAATAATAATAATAATAATAATAATAATAATAATAATAATAATAATAATACATTGTATCTAACAGCGCCTTTGTGGATACTCAAGGTCACTTTACAGAGTATAAAAATTAAATTAAGAAAATACAAATACAGGAACATAAAAAAGTTATGGGGAGAGAAAAGAGCAAAGTATTTACACATAAGCAAGCTGGAACAGATGGTTTTTGATTCTGGTTTTGAATAAGAAGAGAAAGTCAATACTGTCAGGAGGTAGTGAGTTCCAGAGCTGGGATGCAGAGCATTGCATAGAGTGGAAAACTGCAGTGGAAACTGGAAACCTCTTCCTCTTCTCGCGATGGAGCAGTGTAAGACCACCCCCACAGCCGGAGCCACCAGGAAGAGAGTGGTAAACAAACCCAGGTGGAGTGGAGGCATTGAGCTGGGAGAAGTCATTAGGTTGTTGCCAGGTCTCCGTAAGACAGAAAAAGTCCAGCATACAGTCATTGAGGGGATCCTGAATGAGTTGACCCTAGTTTGTAAGAGAGAGGACATTCAGGAGACCACAGTTGACGGTGTAATTGTTATGGCGGTAGTTGTTTGGTCTGTTAAAGCCGGGCTTGCTGCCTTAGCCAAGCTAGTTAGTGAACTGAAGTCACTAGCCCGACTGGAATATCGGCGAGAGGTGGACCAGAATGACATTATAGGATTGGAGTCATTGATGTGGAAATTCTGCAAGATTCACGTAAGATGTATCTCCGGCGGGAAAGGAGCGCAATCTCCAGGTGTAGCTGGAGAACTGGCAGAGGAGGCGCAGACAGAAACCCACGGAGCCAGAGGAGATCAGCCGCCATGTACATGTCGATGTAGAGTGGAGATGACAGTCCAGAGGAGGATACACCAGATATAAAACTAGGAGGTCGACAGTATGAATGACAGCAGGTGGCTAACCAACAGCAGCAACAACGTTGAGTCAAAAAGACAGGTGTATCATGTTTTGTTGATTGATGATAGAGCCCTATGTTTGTGTTTAATGAGCAAGGACAGGTGGCAACAACTCATATAGGGTTTCATTTGCAATAGTTATTCAACAATTGGACAATATCCAAAACAAACTAATTCTGACATTTTTGAAAATTGGGATGCATCCGAAACAGGAGGAGCACAGATAGCCATCCCTGTGACATCTATGAACACAACACAATCCTGTCATAAAGATACTTCAAAACTTTGCATGATGCTATTGATATCTTTTGTAAAGCACTATGCTTGTATTGTATCTTAAATGTGCTTATAGTCACTGCCCAAACTAGATAAAGGAAAGATACAGACTGGTACAGCTATAGTGACTCATGAAGCAAATCCTCTGCAACTCCATAGAGCTACTTATAATGTGGATTACATGTTCCTACTTGAGCTGTTTTATAATCCAAATACTGTCTGTAATCTTCAATGGTATAGTTACACTCATTTCAAGGTTCTAACATATAGTTCCAGGATGTTTTTTTTCAATCCCACTAACTTTTTCTTTTTTTACTTAAACTTACCAGAATATGTGTTATCTTCTCATCAGATATCTTGTTATACAGGTGCTGGTCATAAAATTAGAATATCATGAAAAAGTAGATTGATTTCAGTAATTCCATTTAAAAAGTGAAACTTGTATATTATATTCATACATTACATACAAACTCATATATTTCAGATGTTTATTTTGTTTAATTTTGATGATTACAAATGACAACAAATGAAAATCTCAAATTCATCATATCAGAAAATTAGAATATTACTGAAGACCAATAAAAACAAAGGATTTATAGAAATGTTGGCCAACTGAAAAGTATGAACATGAAAAGTATGAGCATGTACAGCACTCAGTATTTAGTTGGGCCTCCTTTGGCCTGTATTACTGCAGCAATGCGGCGTGGCATGGAGTCGATCAGTCTGTGGCACTGCTCAGGTGTTATGATAGCCCAGGTTGCTCTAATAGTGGCTTTTAGCTCTTCTGAATTGTTGGGTCTGGTGTATTGCATCTTCTTCTTCACAATACCCCATAGATTTTCTATGGGGTTAAGGTCAGGAGAGTTTGCTGGCCAATTAAGAACAGGGATACCATGGTCCTTCAACCAGGTACTGGTAGCTTTGGCACTGTGTGCAGGTGCCAAGTCCTGTTGGAAAATGAAATCTGCATCTCCAAAAAGTTGGTCAGCTGCAGGAAGCATGAAGTGCTCTAAAACTTCCTGGTATGTGGCTGCGTTGACCCTGGACCTCAGAAAACACAATGGACCAACACCAGCAGATGACATGGCACCCCAAACCATCACTGACTGTGGAAACTTTACACTGGACTTCAAGCAACGTGGATGAAGTGCCTCTCTTCTTTTCCTCCAGACTCTGGGACCTTGATTTCCAAAGGAAATGCAAAATTTACTTTCATCAGAGAACATGACTTTGGACCACTCACCAGCAGTCCAGTCCTGTTTCTCTTTAGCCCAGGCAAGACGCTTCTGACGCTGTCTGTGGTTCAAGAGTGGCTTGACACAAGGAATGCGACAGCAGAAACCCATGTCTTTCATACGTCTGTGTGTGGTGGTTCTTGAAGCACTCACTCCAGCTGCAGTCCACTCTTTGTGAATCTCCCCCACATTTTTGAATGGGTTTTGTTTCACAATCCTCTCCAGGGTGCGGTTATCTCTCTTGCTTGTACACTTTTTTCGACCACATCTTTTCCTTCCCTTCGCCTCTCTATTAATGTGCTTGGACACTGAGCTCTGTGAACAGCCAGCCTCTTTAGCGATGACCTTTTGTGTCTTGCCCTCCTTGTGCAAGGTGTCGATGGTCGTCTTTTGGACAACTGTCAAGTCAGCAGTCTTCCCCATGATTGTGTAGCCTATAGAACTAGACTGAAAGACCATTTAAAGGCTTTTGCAGGTGGTTTGAGTTAATTAGCTGATTAGAGTGAGGCACCAGGGGCCATCAATTTTGAACCTTTTCACAATATTCTAATTTTCTCATATGATGAATTTGAGATTTTCATTTGTTGTCATTTGTAATCATCAAAATTAAACAAAATAAACATCTGAAATATATGAGTTTGTATGTAATGTATGAATATAATATACAAGTTTCACTTTTTAAATGGAATTACTGAAATCAATCTACTTTTTCATGATATTCTAATTTTATGACCAGCACCTGTAGATTGTACTCTGATTTAAAAGTTATTGGTGCAGCGCATACCATACCATACCAACTTTATTTATGAAGCACTTTATACACCGAACAGGACCAAAGTGCTGTACACAATCATAAAATACAATAAAATTATAAAATAGAGAAAAAACGAGTGTAAAATACATATTAGTATACAAAAAGAATAAAACAAAGTAAAACCTCTCAAATTGTGCCAAAAGCCAAGGAAAAAAGATGAGTCTTAAGAAGGGACTTAAAAACAGCAAGAGAAGAGGCCTGTCTTATGCTCAGAGGCAGATCATTCCACAGCTTAGAAAAAGCACGGTCCCCTCTGAGCTTGCATTTTGTCTTTGGGACCCTCAGAAGCAACTGATCAGATGACCTGAGGGAACGGGAGGGTGTATAAGAATGTAACAGCTCAGACAGATAAGAAGGAGCAAGGCCATTAAGAGTTTTAAAAACAAATAAAAGAATTTTAAAATTAATCCTAAAATGTACTGGCAGCCAGTGTAAGGAAGCTAAAACAGGGGAAATATGTTCGAATTTTCGTGTACCTGTTAAAAGACGTGCAGCAGCATTTTGAACCCTCTGAAGATGAGAAATATACAAGTCACTGACCCCTGTATAAAGTGAGTTACAGTAATCCAGCCGTGTGGTCACAGCGCATGATTATTACTGTCTTGTAGTTTGGGTGGAGACCTTGCTGGGGTGAAATGGCAGTAGGTGCTGCATTCAGTTACAATGTGTTGACGTCATTTTACATTTTATTTTATATCATATATTTGATTGTCCCTACCTCATTATAGGTATGCAGAGAATGCAACCCCGACTACGGTATACTGAAACCTGCTTTTCTTCCCTGAATTTTAATGAAACATACCAGACTTTCATTTATGGCTTTTTCTTTAGTTTCTAATTAAGAGGCACTCTAAACAGTTTGTTTTAAGAAACTATCTGGAGAGGTGGATTGTGGATTTTTTTATTTTTTATTTAACCAGATATACAAAAATATTCTTCTACATCAAGGTGTTGTAACCTTCTTTGCAGGTTTAAACAGCTTTCTTGGCCAGTGGGAAAAGGGTATTATGGGTCAGCCCCGACCTGCAGGGAAATCTGCAACTCTCTGGGAGAGAAACACCACAAACCCAGTATACTAATGCTCAATCTTAATACCTCAAACTAAAGCTCTTACCGCCTGTTCCTAACTCCTACCCATATGGGGTAGGAAAGGAGCAGACCTCTGAGCAGGGGCGGTGCTAGCCCATTTTGGTGCCCTGGGCGAACTACCCCTCAAGCGCCTCAACCTTACACAAACTTTGAAAGAAAATTCCAAAATTAACTGAGATTCTAACATAGTTTACAGTACTGTGAGAGTATTGTGAGTGAGTTACTTAAGGAGCGAGTTACTTCAGGACAACAACACATACGTACAAGATTCGCATTTCAACTACTCTTAAAAATACAATTTACCCAAAAAATTATTTTTCACTTGTGTACTTTTTGTCCGTGTTCTTCACCACTTAGTGATATTGTGAAACACGGATTATTTAATGGGTTTGAATAAATTACACATATTTCTAATGTTTTCAATATAACAAATATCAAGGAATCGCTTGGTATCAAATGGCTGTTGCTAAACTTCCACCTAGTTTTAGACCAACCTGTTGCCGTTCTCTTCTTCGCCTTCCTTGCTCATAAACAACGTGAACTTAGTTAAACACGGCTGTATTAATATATTAATGTCAGCATCAGAATGATGGCATTAAGCAGCCTAAAAATACTTAAGGATACTTTATGAAATGCAGTTCCCATGTAGAAAAAATTTTACACATTTCAGACATTTCTAGGATAAATTTTTTTTATCTACATATATGACAGCCGTGCTATATACAAAAAAAAATAAACTTGTAACTTGTATAGTTTCACAACTTGAGCAATAAAACCACAGAACAATATGACATCTTAATTCAATTATAATTTCAATGAATTGGACTATATCCAATCTAACTTATCTAAAACATCACAACAAAACTCTAGTGCCATATCCGAATTACATTTTGATTTCTAATCATAGAGACACTTATTTCTGCCTTGACATATTTAAATGACAGTAAAAGTTTACCAAAAGATACCTTCTAGTAATAAAAAAAAATACAATTAAAGCCGCCTCCATATCCTTAGAAATGTATTTAACGAACAAAATAAAATCTGTCTCTATGGACTTCACAAAAGTTATTGAACATGCTTTATTTGACCTAAAGTGATATATTAAAGAAGTGTCAAAGTATATATATATATATAAAAAAAAAAACTATGCTATTTCTGTAACAGAAAATCAATCTGCAGATTTAAGGACAGTTTTCCTCCCATATTATTCATCTATCAGTCCTAAATTTGACCGATTTAAGGATTTTGTTAATTTGATATTTGCCTTTAGAATAAAATAAACACCAACAATTTCCTATTTTTGACACGATCTGTTTAACTGTATATACTCCTGCACATTTTCGAGAATACGGTTAGTTTTCCTTCTAGTAGTTTTATCTAACTTTAATGCGTACCACCCTTCATCCAGTTTTTTTATGCTTTGATAAGCAGAACTTTCAGCTGTTCTGGTGTATTAATCAAACTTATTAGTTTTTAGTTTCTTGTCTGGGTATCTTGAATCTTCTCTTTTTTTATTTCTCCTTGTGAGATCAAGATGCTCTCTAATCTATACTCCTGTAATCTTCAGTTTTTTTGCCTATTTTAGAAATTCTATTTTATGTTTACACTTCACCTATTGAATGATAATATTTGGACTATTGTTAGACTTCTGAGGTAAGAGTAGGGATGGGGAATCTAAAACCGGTTCCTGTTCAGAACCTGTTCAGTGTGTTCCAATTCCATGGCACCGTTTGGCACCGTTTGGCAGCTTAGCGGTTCTCTTAACGGTTCCAGGCAGCACCAGAGTTCCTCTGGAATCGTGAAAATCTTATCAATTCCTAACCCTAGGTAAGAGTGGTAGGCAGATATACATGTATATCTTTTTTTCTGTAGAAAAATTGAATACTCTTCTTTTCAAGTGAATGCAGATTACCTCTTGTTGCATCTTCTCCTCGCTTGTCACTTGCTGTAATCTAGATATCACTAGGTCTTTTATATTGCTCCTAATCTTCCAATTTTTTTTTTCAAACCCCTTAACCTTCTTGTCCTTATCTTTGATCACAGCTTCTATTTACCTCACTTCTTTGATTAAATCCTACAGGTCTGTCTGTTACTTCACCACCTTATTTAGTTCCTCTGACATGAAGTTCAAATACTTTTTCACTTCATTCATATCTTTTACCAACTTCTTAGTTACCATTTTCTCAAATTTTTTGTTTTTTTTTAATTAAAGATAAAGATTTTGCTTACAAGATTGCAGATAATCTAGTATTACAGATGATTAAGCATACACCATAGAAAGTGTTCAAAACTTCACAAAGGATAGAAATATTCCCATTAGTTAAAGCTTCAGTTACCCAAAAGAGTAAAGAGCTAAATATAAACTTTGTGTGATCATAAGTTCATAATATTTGATGATATTCCAAATTTCTTTAGAGCTGATCATCATTGATCATCACCATGGATCGATTGTCTTTCATAGTGTAAACCCTTTTAATTCTGTAGCAAAGTATTTTTTTTATTTTTGTTAAATTGCTTGAGAAGCTTTATTTTTTAGCTTCATACCTAGGCAAAAGCATGCTATCAGTTGGCAAAAACAAAATGTTCTAAAACATCTTATTTGATTTGTTATTCTTTTTATTACAGACAAAAAATATAATCACATCTGCAAAATTATACTGCGACTTAGTTGTCCAGTCACTTATAAGAAAAATTGTGCAGATTAGTATAAAATGTTTTCATATTTGAAGTCCTTTAAATTAATTATCAAATTTATTACTCAATACCAAACATCTTTTATTTCATTACAGAACTTTTAGATGTAGTTACAATTCCAATAACAGGAAAATTATCTAAATTCTTCAATGTTTTATATCTTAAAAAAAGAAACTGCATTGTTTCTTTACCTAATGACTAATGACTTTGATTGTGCAGTACCTAATTCAGTTACTTTTTGGGATAAGTTTCTAGTAATTATAAGTATATTTTTTTTTTTTTTTTGAGTAATGTTCCTAACACCGCTAACACTCCATTGCCCAATTATGGTTGATGTTTGACATGGTTTGAACTTCCTCCTTCACTCTGTCCAGTTGGCTCCTGCTCCAGCGCTGTGCTCATAAACCCATTTGGTATGTGGAGTCATAGTTCAGGTGTTGTTTGAGCTCAGCTGTTCTCAACCATAAAAAAACAAACAAAACTTGCTTCTATGGTGACATAATAACAACTTTTCCAAAGTAAATGAAAAAAATAAAACCATCAGCACAAAAACCTATTCACAAGTGCAACATTCAACCAGGAAAAAAAAATCCAAGAAAAAGCAAAGACTCCAACCCACATATTTTTGTTTTCTGTTGTGTTGTTTTTCTGTTGTTTTATATGGGCTCCTTTAATGAGTTATAATAGATGTTAATGGCTCTAGTCAGGAAATGTATTGTGACGTAACACAGGCCTACATAATCGCCTGACTAAAATTGCTCAACATTCTTCAAGAGAGTTGACCTTTATGTTCTACATTTTATAAACAGTGATTTTTTCTTTGTGACATTAGTCTGTTCTGTCTGCAGTTGACATGTATGTCTTTTACCGGAATTCTGAGCTATACAGAGTAAAAAGGATTTGCGAGGACGGCAGCACAAAAATATGAAGTATTTATTTCAAAAGTGGGATGAATAAGCTTAGATTAGACATCTGGGGAAAGCTTGAAAAATTAGGACTTGGTCTGAAGTCCTAATTTCTCAACATGTATTTCAGATGAAGGGAAGCTAAAACGAATGAGGATGATGGGAGGAAGGGAGGGCTGCATGGTGGCAAAGTTTGTAGCATAGTTGCCTTGCAGCAATGAATGTGTGTGAATCCCGCCTCAGGATCTTTCTGTATAGAGTTTAAATGTTCCATGCATGTGTGGGTTATATTTATTTAATAATTTTCATTAATTCATTCTAATTTTAATGAAGATGCCAATTAAAAGGTGGGATTCAGACATATTTGTTGGGGTTCCAGTTTGTAGGGCTTGTTTTGTTCTCTTGCAGTTCCACTGTGCACCCACCAGATGGTGCCATTGTCCTCTGCTGCTCTGCAGGGCTTCTTGTTCTTCTCACATTACCCCAGGCTCACACCGACTCCGGTCTTACCGTTGCGGTGCGGTGGGTGCGGCGCCGCAGTGATTCCAAGTCATTAAAAAGACGTAAACCTCTCTCACCGGCTGCTGAGCTGTCCGGCTGCGGTTACCGAGACACTCCGGCGCTGCAGAAAATTCCGCAAGAAAGCTATCCTTGCGGCGTGCCGGAGCCCTCCGCAACAAGCTCTCGCAAAAATCCTTTATTTGGGCCGTGTTATCGCGTGAAGTTACGTGAACTCAAGTGAACTTCTGTTAAATCTCCGGACCTGTTGCCGGAGCCGCAGAGCCGCACCGCACCGTAGTCAAAAGGCCGGTGTGAGAGGGGGTGTGCGGGAGTTGCGGTCTCCGTCGGCTCGGTAACTGCACCGGAGCCAGTGTGAGCAAGGGGTCACACCTGCAGCCTATTGGGTCATCACTTCCTGAGGAGTATTTAAGGAACAGACTGTCTTCACTTCCTCACCAGAGTGTTTGCCAGTATTGGGTGCTCTAGCCCCTCAGAGTTTGCAGAGTCTACTTTGAGTCCCAGTTTCTTCTGAGCTTTCTCAGTGCTAACATAGTTTTTGTCTTTAATTCTCCAGTAGGATATCACTGATCCACTGGATAAGCCAGGCCCTTCAAGTCTTGGAAGGGACTCTCGTCACACTGAGAATAGGAGACAGATCTCCTCATCTGAACGCCGTGCACTTCAGGAACTTTGTGTCAGTCTGCTCAGCTGCTCCTCAGGATCACCATAGTCTGTCTGTCTGCCCTCCAATGAACTAAACCTTCAACAGATCAAGCCTCCACAAACGGGAACTCTGGAACCCTCCCAAACTACCACAGTGTTTTTCCTAGTCTCTGTACAGTAAACCTTTCAATAAACTGTTTAACTTTTTCCCGTCTCTGTGAGTTCTTCTGCAAGTTGGTTTAAAAACATTAGACCCATCATGACAGAATTTAGGGGTCAAATTGTGACCAGGGGTTTCCCTTGTGGTCCAACATAGCTGGGTTGCAAGTTTATCTGTCTAAAACAAAACCTGATGTCAAAATGCATTTGAAACGTAATTCAGTTTTCGAATAATAACAAATATTGTCCTAGGACAGTTTAAATAAAAAAAAAAAATCTAAATGTAACAACATACTGTATATACACATCACATAAAACATGTTTGTGTTATTCAATCTTAAATACCCATTACACTTTCTTTGCTATTCTGATTGTGTATTAACCTATAGTTGCCTTTCAGTTTTCCCACTTTACCGATATTTGTTTCCTCATTTTAAAAAGTTTTATAAATTTTGCCAGGGAAATGCTTTTTCAATAAAGTTTACAGCTTTGAAGGGACTTTGGACTACAAGCCAAACCCTGCCTACTCTCTGATAGTAAATATGTTTAAATAGCAGCACTTCATTCTTATCTTCACTTTGCCCAGAGGGACCTGCTTGCAACATGGGTGACTCCTTCATCATTGCCATAGACTTTGGCACTACTTATAGCGGGTATGCCTTTAGTATAACTGAACGAAATGAAAACATTGAGCCACGTTTGAAGTATTGGGGTGAAGAAGTTGGACTGGAAACCCCAAAGACTCCTACCTGCATCCTGTTTGATGAACAAGAAAACTTTATAAGCTTTGGTTATAAAGCTAAACAATCTTATGTCTTAAAGAAGAATAAAGAAGAGAGAAAGTTGTTGTTCTTTGATTGCTTCAAGATGTCCCTCTATGGCAAAGTGAGTAAACTTAACACATTGTTAAAAACTAATGCAATATACAGTTTTATTAACAGTTCCTGTCTAGGTACAACAATAACATAGGTGGTAATGTTCTCCAGAAACCTACCAAGGATCTGAAGATCACAGCAGCCAATGGAAAATCAATGAATGCACTAAAAGTTTTTACAGAAGCATTGAGATTCCTGAAGGATGATGCACTGAATTTCATCAATATAACCACAGCGAAAAAGTTTCTCTCCTCTGAATTTACCTGGGTGCTTACTGTTCCTGCCATCTGGGATCCTTCAGCCAAACAGTTCATGAGGGAAGCTGCAACTAAGGTTACTGTTAAAACTGATACAAAATTAAAAGCCTTAGCCCTACAACTTTTGTGTCTAATCATTAAGAAATTTGGTTTCCTTCTTGGTTTCAGGCTGGAATTGTAACCAAAGATACTGAGAATAAACTGGTCATTGCACTGGAACCAGAAGCTGCTTCACTCTGTTGTAAAAAGTTGCCAGCTGAAGGTTTCATTTCAGTAAACCAAAAGGAAAATCCAACATTTGCTGATTCTCCAGGAACTCGATACATTGTTGTTGACTGTGGAGGTATGATATTATGTTTTTTGAAATGTTAACCTTTAATTTATACATTTTATAGTCAGTAAATCAAAATTACTGCAAATTTTTTTTGGTGTGATTTGGCTATGAATTCAGTTTGAAGTGTTGTAAATAATCACATTTAAATCAATAATTTTCAGTGGCTAAACAACATAAAATTAGAAAACCACAAACCACTGCTAAATAGAAGTGCTGCAATAACAGTAAACAGAGAGAAGCAGCAATCAAACATGCTGCAAATTATAGGCATGCTGCAAATACTTAGAAAGCTTAAACAAAAACACAAAAGGGTAAAAAAAACATTAAGAATATATATATATGTGTATATATAGTCTTAATGTATTGAAAACCTCATGCCCTGTGCCCAGTAATTATCTATTTATTTATATTGTAGGTAATGTCTGATACTGTAAATTCCCTTGATTTCTCAGTGTCTCTGTATGTAGAAAATAAAATTAAAGCAACTTGGCTTTTGCACCAACAAATATTCTATGTAGCATTTTTGATTAAAATTATTCAGTTCTTCAGTCAAGTTATTCATGTTGGATAGACAGCAGCCTTAAGCTTTATTCAAGCAAGAGTAGCAATACTTTACAGTAATATTACTCAAGAAAAACTACCGTCTTGTGTCCTCAATAAAGTAATAATATTGATAACTCTGGTAAAACTGATAAAAACAAAATTTTCCCCAAAAGATTACTCAAATAAATGTAACTTATTTCTAGCCACATCTGTCAATAATAAATCACTAATTTGACCAATGTGTCACTAATATATCCTAATATTTAAAATAATAATGTATGGCAAATACAAAGGGACACAAAATCTGAATAGAATTAATCTTTATAATTGCAGTTCTTTAGCTTAAATAAACTCATTTTAAAGCAAATGTGTCACTAATATATCCTAATATTTAAAATAATAATGTATGGCAAATACAACGGGACACAAAATCTGAATAGAATTAATCTTTATAGTTGCAGTTCTTTTGCTCAAATAAACTCCTTTTAAAGCAAATAAAACATACACATATTTCTAATTGAGCCTGTCTACGCAAAAGTAAAGTACCAAATAAAAGAAAGACAAAGGTTTTACTGGTTTGTTGCTTTCTCCAGAGTGGCACAGCGACTGCAGGGTGTACGAGTCTTAGCGGCTTTTATCTCTCTCTATGCAGGAGAGGGGGAAAAGCAGCCTTCAGCCTGGGTTGTAGCAAAAATGGGCAAGGCAGGCTGTTCTATGTAATATGGAGACGGTTCAGCAAGAAAGGAAAGAGGCTTGTTTCAGGGGCTCATGTCAAATAACAGAGGTGGTTTCCTCTTGATTGGCATCTCAACCAGAGAGACAATTGAGGGAACTGTAGATGATCAATGCGGTCTCCAAGCTGACAAGCTTTTTCTTTAGAGGAATGATAAAAAGGAGAGGTCTATAGGCTTTGGCCAGCAACGTGCAGCACAACATGGCGGAGCTCATCAGAGTTGTTTATTTCTTGGAGCAGCTACCTTTGCAAAAGAGACCAGATGTTCAGTTTGACCACCTCTCATATGATGGTAAAGCTGAAAAGCTTGCTGGAAGCTATAGTATAAATTTAGTTCTGATTATGACAAGCTGTTTTCACATCTTTTAAGATGCTTAATTTTAGCAACAGAAATGTTCTGTCTTTTGGATTTAGATGATGAAACTTTGTAGTACGGTGATAGTTTTTTTTATAAAGTTATACAGGCTTATCCTTGCTGATGTTCAGGAAAGGTGTAGAGGTGGGTGCTTCTAGGGTTTTCTCAAGTGGTCATTTGGTAATAGATGGGGACATCCTGTATATCAGGAAATAATTACAGCTAATTACTTTGATGTGGCTGATCATCAAAGATTGGTCACACAAAGGCAAATGCATAGGCCTGATAAGGCACACAGGTAAAAGTGCATTGCAGTTGGTCTGGCGAGCCAGACAGATTGATACAGTCGCTTTTCTCTAACCTTAGCAGTCAAGATTGCAGCTGCAATGATCTAATGATATCCTGTGTTTTTGTCCTGAAAATGCAGTTTATACTGTAAACATTTCAGCAACTTGTTACTGTGAGAGCTTATCTTTTTAAGAAATATGTTTTTGAATCACATTGTTAACTGATAAATTCTAAACTGTCACTGCTTTAGTTCATCTCCTTAGGGCAGTCCCTGTCTATGTTCCTCATGGGGAGTGTTTTGGTTCCTAGGTGGAAAATTGCCATAGAAACTGTTACATTTTCCTTTTTTTTTTCTTTTTATATCAACTATTACTTGCTTTAGTTTTAATTCTAAATCTGTTTAAAGTTGTTGAATTCATGCTAACTGAAGATTTCTAACCATCTCAAGACATCAATATATTAAAATATAATACAACATAATAAAACAAGTTAATCAAATGAATAACAAAAAAAGAATTGCAAAGCTTTCAAAATTATACTAACAAGTTTCCACATCAGAGGCTTAGCATCTTGCTCTTAGTCAAGAAGCTAAAGAGGTTACTTGCCTGAGAAGCTTACTGAGGAATCTGGTCTGTCCTAGACATAGTTATTGGCTCAGCTGACTGTGATTAACTGTATGTGCTCTTTTTCATGCCTTTAGATATAAAAACAGGCTCAGCTCTGCTTAGTTGTTTCTTTTAAAGACAAAGCAACATGTTGAGCTAGTTTTCTGTTGCCATTTCTAACATACAAAGTATTATTGCATTAGTACTTTGATGTTTCCTTTGTGTGTCTGCATCTGTTTTCTTAAACCCCCAGTCTTCCTCTGCAGAAGTCCCATACCAGTGAGGATGGTTTTGCAGTAGGCTTCTCTCAGTTAAAAAGGAATTTTTCACCTTACACTGTCGCTGTATGCATGCTTGGTGTGCAGGATTGCCGTCGAGTTATTTTGGTGTTTGTCTGCCTGAACTCGACCAGGCTTGACACAGAGGACGCAGGAAACAACTCAGATCAACTTAGTCATTTCTTTTATTTGACTTTTGTCATTTTCTGTTGAATCATACGCAGGTTGATAACCTCAACAAAGAAAAGAAAAACAAACAGAAATTAGTTCCACCATGAACCATAGTCACACATTGCAAACATGTTTAGTTCTCCATATTAGACTTAGTATAATATGGATTAAATTAAACATTCTTTCTCTCATTTATTTTCTCTCATTTTCTCATCTAATTTCTTAAATTAAATTAAACATTCTGAAATACATACATACCAGTAGTGTCTCTGTGCTCCACTGACTCAAACCACACCCAGGGCAAACAAACAAAAGGCCCCTCAGGTGCTCAACCAAGGTTAATAACCCTAGAGCAGTGGTCTCCAACCCTGGTCCTCAAGATCTACTGTCCTACATTCATTTGATTCAACACAGCTGAATAAAATGAATGGCTTGAAAAGGTCATCAATCATTTGATTCAGCTGTGTTGAAGCAGGGATGCATCTAAAATCTGTAGGACAGTAGATCTTGAGGACCAGGGTTGGAGACCACTGCCCTAGAGCTTCTTGCTCTCAACTCTCTCTCTGAACACCATGTGAACACTTAGGCTCTCTACTGCCCTTTGACACACTCCATGTACAAAGTAGTCACATCCCAGAGTGAAAAATATTAAAAGAAAAACATGAAAAATAAACAGCATACAACACATAACCCAACACCTCCCACTTCAGCTCCTGGTTAATGAACCCAAGGAGGTCACACTATTCTCTCTTAATGTTGCTCCTCAATAGGAAGCAGAACCACCAGGCATCTGACACCCCTGTGAACGATGGTGGAGAGGATTCTGGATGAGAGTTTTTCTGTGTTTTTTCTTTGCTTGTGCAGTGTCCCTCCTTTACTCATTGGAACAGGGTAGCTTGGAAAAGTCCTCACATTCACATCCCTCACGACTCCTCTTTGGTCAGGATTTACAATGACAACTCTGCAAAGGTTGTATCGGCCTCTTAAAGCGTTTTGATCTGCCAGCCACACAACATCTTCCACCGTGACATTCCGTTGCTTTGTGTGCCATTTGCTTCCAATGAATAGGTTGGGACCAGCCAGCTCACACCACTTTCTCCAGAACCTGCTGACTACTTGCTGGATACTTTGGAGTCTTTTATACGAGTAGCCCTCAAATTGAAAATCTCCTGGATCTCCCTTTGGGCTGGCCCAACCAAATAAGAGGGAGTTTGGGCTGACATACTCCACATGGTCTTTACGACTTTGAACTCTGGCAGCTATGGGTTGTTCATTTACCAAATTTGCTGCCATGAAGAGAAATATTTAAAACACTCCCCATGTAAAGACTACATCACCACCAAGGTTATTTAAGGCTCTTTTGACTAACCAGACTGCTGTTTCTGCTCCGTTCCTGTGGGGGGAGTCGGCTGGGTGGATCTTCCACTACCATTCTGTTCCATTCCCTGTAGCTTCAACCTCAAGCTCAGCTTTGTTCAGTTTATATAGGAAACTTTGGAGCTCCTTCAGTGCAGGTTTGGCCCCCACAAAATTTGTCCCAGCATCAGACCACAGCTTCCTTGGGTGTCCTCTGAGGGATGTGAATATCTGATAAGCCAAAAGAAACCCTTCTGATGACTGGTCACTGACAACATCGGTGTGAACAGCTCTTGAAGCCATACAGCAGAATACGATGCCTCAGACTTTCAGTTTAGTCCTCTTCTTTATCTCGTCTCTGACCTCATATGGTCCAAACAAATCAACACTCGTAAATTCAAATGGATTTGAGAGGCTCACTCTTTCTGGTGGCAGTTCACTCATAACTTGCTAAAATTGCTTGGCTTTGAGCTTCCTGCAGATGACACAACTGTCAACCACTTTCTTTGCAAGTCTGCGACCTTTAAACACTCAGGCCTTCTTCCTCATCCTGAAAAATGTTCCTGCCACACCTTCATGATTTGCATTGTGGGCCTCTCTTGCTATCAACACAGATATCCACGCCTCATATGGTATTATGGGCACTGCAGATTTATGTTCAGTGAATATCTGCACCCTACCTCCACAGACTAACAATCCAGATTCTTCATCTTTGTATACCACCAGTCTGTAACTGTAACTGGAAAGGTCCCACCTTCTTGAGCTTCAAGGAAGAGATGTCTAAGTGCATCTTCCTGCTCTCTCACTGTTAGCATAGGTAATTCACCTTTCAGTTGTCCTCTGCCTTCCACTTTAATTTTCAGCCACTTCTTAGCAGCTCGCTGGACCCAGGCAACACCGTTTACTAACTTGTGCAAGTGACTGAATCTCCTAACCTCCACCAGACTCTTCAGCTGAGAGTCAGCAGGTGTTTTTTCTGGGCCAATTGTGTGATTTGTTTTGGTTTTGTCCATGTTGGGATCTTTGAAGCTTCCCTGAGTGGTTGGAAGATGTTGCTCACTTTTTGCTTGACTTCTGGTCACTGCTGCTATGAACGCTTTTCTCTTGAGCTTGTTTACACTTTCCCTGGCATGAGCAGCAACTTCTCCAGCTGACTTCTTAGGCCACTCCTCCACTGGCCACTTCAAAACTCTGGCTCGTTTTGCCACACAGATCCTTCCTTCAGATCTCTTGCTGTGCTTCCTCTAGTCATTATATCGGCAATGTTCAGTTCCCCAGGAATCCACCACCAGTCTTCAATTCTCTTCAATTCTTTGGATCTCACCCACACGGTTTGCAAAGAAGGTCTGGTACCCATAGCTGTCCTTTTGAATGGCGCCCAAGACTGTTTGGCTGTCCACTAGATGGAACCACTTCTCCACTTTCAGTCTCCCCTGCCTCTCAAAATACTTCCTGAGCCTGGCTGCAAAAACAGTTCCACAGATCTCGGCCTTTGCCGCTTCTCCCTTTTGATCCAGTGGGGTCAGCTTGGCCTTTGCTTCCACAAAGCAGACGTCAACTTCTCTCTCTGTATCCCACCTCAGGTACATCACTGCTCCATAGGTTTTATCACTCCCATCTGAGAAGGTTATTCCCAACGGTTTCCCTCTCCAGTCAGCTGGTGTGATGCTTCTGTGGAATTTAATACGCCCAAGCTCTACAAATTTCTTCAAATATCTTAATGGCTTCTTCTCTTAGACCTTCTGAAAGCGGTTTATCCCAGGTCTTTCGAGTCATCTTTCCACCTCCAGCTTCTTGGAAGGCCTTCCTTACAAGGATTGCTCCCTTCTGTTTGACTGGTGGGACTAGCCCAATTGGGTCATAAAGCCTAGCTACCTGACTAAGCAGCTCTTTCCTGCTCAGTGGGTCAGGTGTCTCCAGTCTCACATTCTCCTTCGTAAGATGCTCGCCCAGTCTAACCTTTCTTTTCCTCTTGAAAAAGTTGATTGATGTCATCATGTAAAGCATGTCCTCTTCCGCCTGATACCCAACACCCAGGGCCTTGTTGTCTTCAACCCTCATCTGGTTTGGAAGGATGATTGTTGCTGCACTTTGTGCTGCTGCCTCCGGATTCCCCCTGCAGCAACCTGCCTCCCACTTTGGCCTGACCACACCCAAGGCTTGAGAAAGACACCTCCTGCCTTCAAGATGTCCTCCACTCCTTTTGTGATTTTGATCAGTTCCTCCAGACTGTTGTGGGATGTTAGGATGTCATCCACATGGCTATCCTCTTCCAGAATCCTGCACTCCTCCTTCAGGTGAGCAAAGATGGATTATCTTGCCGTCTCACGCATAGCGAGCTGTGCTATGCACCCAGCTGGTCTGTCCCCTATGTTGACCCGTGTGATGGCATATTCTTTTATACAGTATCTTCCTCTGGCTTGTCCCATCAGAGAAATCGGTGTAGATGCATTTCACGTTCCTCCAGCCACACTGAATAATACATCTTTTTGATGTCACCTAGGGCTGCATACACACCTCTTCTGAACCTCAGCAGGACAGCTCTAATTGGGTTTAGAACGTCTGGCCCCTTTAAAAGACGGTCATTCATGCTCACGCCTTTGAATTTTTGGCTACTATTCCACATCAATCGACTGGGGTCATTACTGAGTGAGGGTTAGGTGCCACCAAGTGGCTTACATACCACACCGGCCCCTTCCAGTTTCCTTTCATCTTCTCAGTGAGTTCCATGGTTGCATGACGTTCAACCATCTCATGTACTTGCGCTGTGTATGCAGCTTTCCATTCAAGCTCTCTTTCCAATTGCCTTTCTGTTCTTAAAAATGTGGCTTCCACTGCACTCCTGTTGTTGGGGAGAGAGACAGGGTCTTCAACCCATGGATACCTTGCATCCCAGTGTGGTGAGTTCACGTGAGTATGCTCCTTCTTGATGTACGGGAGACCTCTTTTAATGATCTAAAGTTCTTTTTCCTCTGCCAGGGTCATTTCTTTCCCTCCCGGTTAGCAATTTCCACATCTGCATCCCGCACATCTCGGTTTACAGGCTGCCCCAATACTCTCCCATCTCCACCATTCAAGAAACTCACTGTTAGTGGCTCTTGTAAAATTTACATTAGCCTGATGCTCCTTTTTTAGGAGGGAATCCTCTGCTTCGGATGTGTCTCTGAGAATCTCCTTATATTTGACAGCAGCTCTTCTAATGGACCGAGCGAAGTTGGTTCTTGACCCATGGGCTGCCACTTCTGCATCTTCAAAGAGATCAGGATGTGCTCCTCCCACTGTCTTCCCGGGTGGACTCTCCCACAAGACGAGGTCCCCAACCACTCTCTTCCTTTGAGGAGCAAGCCTTCCCTCTCTGTGGCTGATAAGAAGCTCAACATCTTTTGGTCTTCTTAGCTCCTCCAGCTCAACCTCTGTGAAGAATTATTTTAATCTCTCAGGTTCTATTACTTTGTGCACCTTGGCAATATCATCCATATCATCTTGCATGCACCTAGCTTTTTCACGGCCGCCTTTTTTGTCCTGAAGTTTCAATCCTCTAAACTTCTTACAGAAGAAGATCTTGTCATCATCACACTCCACACACTTCCCCCATTTCTTTCTTTGTCATCTTGGTAGAAGCACAACTTTTCTCAGGTTTCCTTCCTGGGCAGTAGTCTGGTCTCTCTCTCTTCTCCACAGTTTTAAGCTGCTCAAGTCTCTCCAGGACGCCTTCCTGCTTTTTTTAGGAACTTCAGGAGCACATCAAAGTGGTTCCCTGGGGTGACATTATTGCTTGACTCTAGCATGAAGATTAACCAGTCTCTTTTCACAAAATCTGGTAATTTACTCTCTATTGTCTTGATGACCAACGGGTTCCTCATTGCACCAGAGCTCCCCAGCTCTGTCAGATCTGCTAGGGCTTTTTCCACAGTCTGAATTACTTCAATGACTTTCCTTGGTTGATTTCCCTTAACAGGAGCCATTTTCTCTAATTCTTCTAGGATTTCTAGGACAATTGTTGCCTTATTGCCGAACCTGTTCTCCATGACTCTGAAGATCTCATCAGCAGTAGTGTAGATTGACAGTCTGAGATCCTTTATTATTTTGTCTTCAACGCTGCTGAGGAGTTGAATTTTCTTGACCTCTGCTGACCCAGATGGCTCTCCTTGTCTCTGAAGATTCTCCCAATCCTTTCCCCATCTGTTATAATCTCTCTTGTTTCCACTGAAGGTAGGAAGAGCTGTCGGTTTAATCCTAACCGTAGGTGCTGCTTGTATTGGACCTCCAGCCACCACATTTACAGGTTGCGCAGCACTTGCTTCCTCTGCAATTCTCTGTGCAGTGGCATATTCAGCTTTCCTCAGTTAAATTCTACGGCTGATTCTTTTAAAATGTCTGATCCTGCCATCAAGATCTCTTTTCTCTAACCCAGGGATCCATCGCTCCCAATTTGACATGGCCTTGATGACCTCCTTCATCCTCTTCTCCAGGAGACTTAGATGCACATCGTACCCCTCCAGGTGAGTACTCTGAAAAGATAGGTTTCCTGCTACATCAGCACTTTCCTCTGCCACCAGGATTGCAGATTGCTGATTTCGTCTTGACCATACTTTGACCACAGGTTCTTCTGGATGATTCCACACACCTGATTAAACCTTGTTTCAGCCTCACCCACAGTCTTTTCTATATCACTTTCCAGCTGCTATTCAAGGCCCGCCTCTTCTTCTTTTGTCGCCTCAGCCAGCAATCCAATCCTGTATTCATTGTTTGCTTCAAAAATATTTCTTAGACAGACTGAAAGCTTATTGAATTCCTTCTGTAGCTCTTCTTCTACCATGCCATCTGCTCCTTTTCTAATAAAGTTGGCTTGCCTGGCGAAGCTGCTTTTTGCAGTGGTCCTCTCTCTTTTGAGCTGTTTGACCATCTTCTTAAGGATCTTCTGCCATTTTAGACCTTGTTGACACTCACAGCTTGCACCCTTGCGTCTACAGCTTTACTCTGGACCCGTTTATGTCCTTGTCCAGGCTGCCCGACTGGTTATCAACTGTCGAGTTATTTTGGGGTTTGTCTGCCTGAACTCGACCAGGCATGGCACAGAGGACGCAGGAAACAACTCAGATCAACTTAGTCATTTCTTTTATTTGACTTTTGTCATTTTCTGTTGAATCATAAGCAGGTTGATAACCTCAACAAAGAAAAGAAAAACAAACAGAAATTAGTTCCACCATGTACCATAGTCACACATGCAAACATGTTTAGTTCTCTATATTAGACTTAGTATAATATGGATTAAATTAAATTAAACATTATTTTCTCTCATTTTCTCATCTTATTTCTTAAATTAAATTAAGCATTCCGATCAGTATCATCAATCTTATTTCATGATTTACTAGAACATAAGTGGGACAATGAAGTGAAATACATACCAGTAGCGTCTCTGTGCTCCACTGACTCAAACCACACCCAGGGCAAACAAACAAAAGGCCCCTCAGGTGCTCAACCAACGTTAATCACCCTAGAGCTTCTGCCTCTCTACTCTCTCTCTGAACACCATGTGAACACTTGGGCTCTCTACTGCCCTCTGACACACTCCATGCACAAAGTAGACATCATCACATCCCAGAGTGAAAAATATTAAAAGAAAAACATGAAGAATAAACAGCATACAACACATAACCCAAAAGTCAATGATGCTATACAAGAAAATATTCTCTAACATATTCAATGTTATTGAACTATGTTTCCTTAATTGGACATAGTATGTGTAAAAGCAAAAAGCTATAGTTAAAAGAAATATTACCTTCAAAACAGCAACAATAGAAAGATGCACTTTAGCTAAAGATGTCAGTTTATGGAACAATCTTTACTGTGAGATAAAACAGTCTTAATGGTTTTCTGCATTTAATAGAAATACATTTGAAAGACATTCTTATTATATTTTTTTCTGTTTCAGTGGTTGAAAAAGGTGATGTTTAGTTGTGTAATTTTCCTTTCCATTAAAGACTTAAAATATGTGTGTTTCAGGAGGAACTATTGACATGACTGTACATGAAGTGCTGGAAGGAGGTGGCCTGAAGGAGCTACACAAAGCCTCTGGAAACAACCTGGGAGGCCAAACTGTGGACCGAAAATTTAAAGAGTTCCTCAGGGAAATATTTTCAGATGGAGTCTGGGATGAATATGAAAGAGAACACCCCAGTGAAGTTCAGAAAATGATATATGATTTTACACTTTTCAAAAAACAAGATGCAGATGCAGAGATTAGCTGTCCTTATAAACTTGGGGATATTGCTCAAAAAAGGAAAGAAATAGAACAGTTATTTGAAGGAGTGCAAGGAGTCTCCTGGGATGAAGGATGTATTGTCATCTATAAACAGAAAATGCATTATTTTTTCTCTGAAAGTCTAGAGGGTATTACTAAGAGTATCAAAGAAATGTTTACCAAAGTTCAAGCCATTGATTATATTCTGTTAGTTGGGGGCTACGCGGAAAGCAGGGTTCTGCGGAGACATATCAATGAGGAATTTAATGATGACTGTAAAATTCTGTGTCCATCAAGACCACAAGAAGCAATCCTGATAGGAGCTGTAGAGTTTGGAAGAAATCCTGCACTTGTGAAATCTCGTAAAAGTGCCTTCACATACGGAGTTTGTATTATTGAGAGCTTTGATAAATTAATCCACAGGAAGGAAAAGAAGTTCACCAATGAAGAGGGTGAATGGTGTAATGATATCTTCATGACACTGGTGACAGCTGATGACGATGTTGGTTGGGATGAAATTAGAACTGAGATTCTGTGTCCGCTTGAACCAGACCAGACAGTTATAAACTTCACCTTTTATCAGACAGAGAAAAAACAAGTCAAATATGTGGATGAAGTAGGAGTGGAAGAAATTGGATCATTTGATATCCAGTCACCCGATACAACACTGGGAATGAAACGTGAGATAGAACTGAAAATAAAGTTTGGCTTCACAGAGATTACAGCCACAGCCACTGACAAAGAGACAGGCTCAAATCAAACAGTCAAGTTAAACTTTATAACAAAACCATGAAGATGCTTCTTAGACATTTCTCCTGCATTTAACAATAAAAAAAAATAAAAAAATTCAGAAAAGAATGCTAATAAGTGATTGATTTATTGAACGTCTGTATCTCCTTTGAAGGGTTAAAGAATGTGTAAAACCCTGTAAAAGGCCTTGAAAGTAATGAGATACAAAAGGAATTGCATTTTCCAATATTAGATCTATTTTTTATATCTTGTTTCATAGACAAACTCAAATCTATCTTTTAGCCCTGAAAGGAGCTCGTCTGGCAGACTCACTTTAACTTTTTTTTCATTTGGGACAACTACAGTAGTTGGTGATGCTCCTAAACATTCGAGCATCTATGACAGCAAAGATTTTCAAACCTTTAATCTTAGAATCCTATTGATTTCAAGGAAAAACACATCCAGTGATGTTCTGTCTTTCTCTTATTATCACTATGTAAAACATGCGCTAATGTAAACTTTCTTTTGAAAATTTACATTAGCACACACTAATACACGCACCCCCCACACACACATCAAGGCTGCACTTTAAAAAATGAAAAAGTCTAGAGAGCTGTACTTAACAAAACTTCTTTTTGTATACACTTGTGTGTTCTACTGTCCAAGTAGAAGTCTAAGTATATAGATTTATGAGTGCATGAAATTATCTGTTTTAATTGTTTCCACTATTTGTTTAGTAAGTGGGTCTTACTTACACAATAGATTGACATAAAGTAGTTTTCTGTTAAACATATGAGCTGTAGATGCAGTGATTTTACAAAGTAAGTTGTTCTGTGAGGATATTTGAAGACTTTATTAAGTAAACTATTATGAATTTCTGTCTTTCAATTTATGACCAAGAATTGCTCTGATCATGTGCTTTTAAGTCACCACACATTTCCAAAATTCCTGTTATAATACTGCAGTACAATATTTTATTGTAATATCTATTGCTTTTAGCCTTAGCCTCTTGTAATTCCTTTATTGTAATAGATTGTCTGTGCTTCTAATCTTCATTAATGTATCAATCACCCTGTTATTATCATACCGAATTAATAAAAAAAATATCTAATCATTTTTATTTTAATTTCCAAAGCACGGATTGCTGCTCATCTCTTAATGCATCATTATAGTGGGAGCATTATATGAAATGCATCTATGCAATAGAGTCTGCAATTGTATTATTTAATCAAAATTCTGTGTAGTTTGTGTTAGATGTACACTGTGACCGAGCATGTTCAACCCATTGCCCTCTTCACAAACTTATCAAAAAATGTTTGTTCTCTTTTATGATTATCAGATTTTATTACCTCTCAAGATAATCATATAATCTGTCACATAACAGCTTTCATATCTTTTATATGAGGTTGCAGTAATATACTTGTGATAAGAAAAAATATTTCCAAAAAGTTGTTTCCCTTAACAGAGGGGTAAACAAAGTCCAAACATAATCTTTCCTCTGACTCAAAATCCAAAAGTGAAGGGTTCCTGACTGCGGTCTCCGCAAATATCTACAAAAAGGCAAGAGCTGTTTTGCTGTGCCAATTGTCTTTGTAAGAAGTTATTGAGAATAATGGAAGATTTGTTGGCACTGGGGAGTTGGATATTCTTTATGGATTTGGTTTGGGATATAGTCCATCTGTCAGATTGTTGTATTCCTTTCTATAACTTGCATAGAGACAAAAAGACTGGTCCCCATCTTATTTTATTGTTACGCAAGACAAGGAGGTCTACTGTCCTCATTTTTCACCATTACTATTGAGCATCCGGCCATCTACCCCACATTTGAGAAAAACTTTAAATCCCTTTCCTACCACGGAGTAATACACACATTATTTCATTGAAGTGAGGTATTCCCTGATGTATTGCATGTCTGCACCAAAAAGTGAATTAAAATATATGAGAAGAAGTAAAATGTTAAGTAGAGCAAACTTTTTACAAACAAATGTGGAGAAATGTGTTGTAGGAAAACGTCAAGATCCTGCAAAGATTTCTTAGCTACAGTATATTCACCAGACTTTTATTCTCATTACAAGGATTTTAAAACACAAATTAGTCTTTCAATTCTAAATGGCAGGTTAGCAAAGTCTGACATGCTAACTTCATTACCTATGGGGAAAAGCTCACTTTTGGTAAGGTTGGTAAGTGGAAGACATTCTTAAAACTCAGATATCGAGGTTGAGTACAGCTGTTAGAATTGCAGCCTGATCGGGGGGATTTCTGTGGAAATCCCTGATCACGTCTTTGTCCATAATGAAACGGGCTGGAGCCAAAGACCGCTCCTAAGGCCCCTAATCATCCCAATCGACCAAATATTGGAGTCCCCTGCCCCTCCGTCTGGACCTTAAAGGCACACTATGCAACATTTTTCAGTTAATTAATGTGTTCCATAACGTTTTGGATGATTAA
This sequence comes from Cyprinodon tularosa, assembly GCF_016077235.1. NCBI lineage: Eukaryota > Metazoa > Chordata > Actinopteri > Cyprinodontiformes > Cyprinodontidae > Cyprinodon > Cyprinodon tularosa. The sequence goes on from NW_024039375.1 coordinate 368,473, forward strand.
ATGAGTCATTTCAGGTTGAACAAAGGTATTCTCGGCCGCCCTGGTGGTCTGTGGGGGAAATACTGCACTTGCAATTGCAGGAGCACCGACCCACACCCACAGGCTCAGAAGTCTCGCGAGAGTCAGTCTTGCTTTACGGCGAGAACTGCTACACCCCCCAGTTAAAAGCATTCTCGTTGCTAGCACAGTGGCGATCTTTGTGCAGTTATGCTACTGCTGCTTCATTTTTGCTGCTTGTACCAGTTAGTTCTGACGCATGGCTGAAGCAGCTTTGCTGCTCTGGCTGCGCGGTGCAAAAGTGTGTCTGACGCGCGTTGGGCGGAGCTTCACTATCCTTTCTCTGCCTTGCAGCTATATTTGCTGTGATCAGTGGGAATAAAGTAGTTTTAATATGTGTTTAAATGAGAAAATACACCTGAAAACGTGATCAATGCCGTCAGTTCATTCAGATTATTATCCTGCCTTCAATATTTTTTCTGTCGGAGCCGCTCAGACCCCCACATACCAGCGGTGCGCCGACAGAAGGAATCCCTTCATCGGCAGCCTCTGGCCGGGTCGCCTCCTCGCAGTTCACCGCGGCAGCTGGTAGGTGTTTTTCATCTAAATAATCCAAACTGCATATTCTGCCGGCAGATTTCTGCATTTTAAGTTAATTTAGGCGTCAATAAACTGTTTAAGAGGAGAGATCATAGCCTCTGATCATCAGCGCTGTGTCTCTCTCCCTGCGTCAGATGATTAAACGCGCCTGACGCACTGCTTCAGCTGCTCAGACGCGCTGGGCCTGCTGCTCAAAACGCGCCGCGGGACCTTTTGCTGCGCCTTGACGCGCGTCAACCATTGACTTTGCATGTAAACTCGCTGCTTCTGTCGCGCCAGCTGCGGTGTGAACGCAGCATTAGTCATTCGTTGCGTTCGCCTGTCTGCTAAGCTCAAAACAACCGCGCCTGGCTTGACGGAGAAACCAGGAGAACAGCTGAGCATATTTACGACAGTGCACTTTTACTTTCGCCCTCTGGGGGGAGCCTCGCTGGAAAATCAACACCGGTTGCATAGTGTACCTTTAAGAGACGGTTGACAGTGTAGGCTGGGCCCCCATCAATAAGACGGATGGGAGGGGAGGCGCCCTAGAGGTGGGTACAAACCTGGAGGTTACAACAGGTTTAATTTGTGACAAGTGAAACGTGGGGTGTATCCGAAATGAACAAGGAAGGTGGAGGCGGACGGCTACCGGGTTAACCACCTTGGAGATAGAGAAAGGCCCGATAAAACGGGGAGCCAGCATTTTACTGTCCAATTTCAATGGCAGGTCCTTTGTGGGCACCCTTTGGCCCACTAGATAAGTGGGCGCGGGAACTCTCCTATGGTTGGCAGCCCTGGCCTGGCTAACCAGGGATTTAGTGATGGCCCTTCTAGCCCTTCTCCAGACATGCTGGCACCTGTGGGCCGAAAGACTGTCTGAGGGAACCTTGGATTCCTTCTCCTGAATGGTGAACACTGGTGGATGGAAACCAAAAACAACGAAAAAAAGAGACAACCGAGTGGTGCTGGAGGGAGTTTCAAATGTAGCGAAGTATGTAGCGAAGTAAAACTACTTAGGTTAAAATTTAATCAAGTAAAAGTAAAATTACATATTTCAAAAACTACTCCGAAAATTACAAATTACTCATAAAAAGTACTCAATTACAGTAACGTGAGTAAATGTAATTCGTTACTTTCCACCCCTGTGTATCAGTGGGAGCATTATATGAAATGCATCTATGCAATAGAGTCTGAAATTGTATTATTTAATCAAAATTCTGTGTAGTTTGTGTTAGATGTACACTGTGACCGAGCATGTTCAGCCCATTGCCCTCTTCACAAACTTATCAAAAAATGTTTGTTCTCTTTTATGATTACCAGATTTTATTACCTCTCAAGATAATCATATAATCTGTCACATAACAGCTTTCATATCTTTTATATGAGGTTGTGATAAGAAAAAATATTTCCCAAAAGTTGTTTCCCTTAACAGAGGGCTGAACAAAGTCCAAACATAATCTTTCTTCTGACTCCTAAATCCGAAAGTTATGAGTTCCTGACTGCTGTCTCTGCAAATATCTACAAAACGGCAAGAGGTGAGGTCAAAGTATGTTTTATTTTACATAAGATTTACTCAATCCCTCTCTCCAGTTTCATAAATTTATTTTACAAAACCCTGAAAGTACATCAAAGCTGCTAGTGACCTGGATCCTTATCAAAAAAAAAAAGGCAAATATACTCTACCTTGTAGCAGTTTAAAGTCAATAATCAAGCTTACAAAGGCAGACAAGGATATTTTGGTTAGGAATATTGAGACTTTCTTGAAAGCTGTGCCAATTTTCTTTATAATAAATTATTGAGAATAATGGAAGATTTGTTGGCACTGGGGAGTTGGACGTATAGTTCATTTGTCAGATTGTTGTATTCTTTCTATGACTTGCATAGAGACAAAAAGACTGGTCCCCATCTTATTTTATTGTTGTGCAAGACAAGGAGGTCTGCTGTCCTCATTTTTCGCCATTACTATTGAGCATCCGGCCATCCACCCGACATTTCAGAAAAAAACTTTAGGTTCCTTTCCTACTATGGAGTAATACACACATTATTTCATTGAAGTGAGGTATTCCCTGATGTATTTCATGTCTGCACCTCCTTCCAATCAGTGCATTTAAAAAAAAGTTAATTCAAATATATGAGTAAATAAGTAAATAAATAAGTAAAATGTTGAGGAAAACATACTTTTTACAAAAAAATGTTGAGAAATATGTTGTAGGAAATTGTCAAGATCCTGAAAAGATTTCTTAGCTGCAGTATTCACCACACTTTTATTCTCATTACAAGGATTTTAAAACACAAATGAGATAATAATCACATTACTTGCTGCAGAATTGCTTCTAAAGTAAATTGCAAATTTTCTACAGTAAAACATAACAGCTTTCATATCATTTATATGAGGTTGCAGTAATACACTTGTGATAAGAAAAACTATTTCCCAAAAGTTGTTTCCTTTAACAGAGGGATGAACAAAGTCCAAGCATACTGTAATCTTTCCTCTAACTCCAAAATCCAAAAGTGAAGAGTTCCTGACTGCTCTCTCTGCAAATATCTACAAAATGGCAAGGGGTGAGGTCAAAGTATGTTTTATTTTACAAAAGATTGCCCCATCCCAAAACACAGCTCAACAGAGGTAGGTCTTGCAATGACAGAGAAAGTTTTTGCAGCTTAAAAATTTGGGTTTTCAGTGAATCAATCAGATTTTTGTGATGCATCAGAAAAAGATGCACAGGTCACCTAAGCGTACTCCTCTCAATGTGGAGAAAGGCATCTACTCTGTGCCTCTCCAAGATGATCAAGCTCTAAGGGAGTGCCCAACCACCCTGAGGAGAAAGTTAATTTCAGCTGAATGTATCCAGGATCTCATTCTTTCAGTCATGATCCAGATTTCATGACCATGAATGAGGGAAGGTAGACCATCTAGTAAGTCAAGAGCTTTGCCTTTTCACTCAGCTCTCTTCACCACAACAGAACAGTGCTGCTTCTGTATTATTAATCTCGCACTCAGGTCGTACCTCACTCATGACCAGGACCCTAAGATACAGGAACTGTCCTCCAATCTAAAGGGACAAGCCACCTTTTTCTAGTTGAGAATCATGGCCTCTTGAGGGGCTAATTCTCATCCCGGTTTTTTCACACCCAGCTACAAATCACCCCAGGGTATTGTTTAGGTCATAAGCCTGGGTCACACCAGTAGTGTACGGGTTATTAATATCCAATCCAACTGGTTGGTGTTGTGTTGTTTATATGTTGTTGTTTTTTTTGCAAAATTTAGATTGTTTGAATCCTATTTATTTAAATAATAAATAGAATTGCACGTATTTTACAAACTTGTGTCAGCATTTATAATGACGGATGACACTGTCATGGACCAGAAACAAATATATCGTAAGTCTGCACTGAATGTGTACTGTAACTACTGACACTCAGTATCTTTGTGTAATATGAATGGTTTCTCACATATTTATAAACAAAGGTGTCAAGTGATCAACTCGCTTTATAGATTTACAAGTCAATGGATTTATGTATTTTTATTTTTTTTCCAAAGTAAGTTGTTTTGTGTGGATGTCTGAAGACATTTTTTAGTAAAGTCTTATCAATTTCTGTCGTTGAATTTATGACAAGGAATTGCTTTGATCATGTTGTCAGAGTTTACCTAACCATTATAGATATATTAAATTATTGGATCTGGAGGTTTTAGTTAATTAATAGCTCATTTAAATCAAGGGTAAAACTAATCAATTATTATCAGTTGAATGATTATAACTGTAATTTACTGACCAGGGTTTTAGTCTCTTACATAAAGGGTTTGACTGCTAAATCTGTCTGTTAAAAATTCAGTTGTCTTTCAACAATTTATTGATTTAGACTATGGCTCTTAGCAAAGTTATTAATCATCAACCAAATAAACGTGTCTATTTATTTGGATGCTACTGAAAGAGTGAATCCAGCCTGAGTGATACAATTGTTCACTGCCGTAAAATAAACACAAGAGACCACAGGTTAAAATAAAATGGTACCTTTATTAGCTACAACCACACAGTATTATAACTTATAACTAAGCATATATCAAACACTACTGAAAATAAGCAAAAATAAACAAATCAAAGTGGAAGGGGGTTTAAAAGTCCTTTCAAAGTCTGAGGGATGATTTATTTATTTTTTCTTAATGCGTTTGAAAGTTTCCTTTAAAAATGGTGGCAGATAAAATGTGAATAAACCCTGAGGCAGAGATGTTACACAGCCAAAACAGTGTAGTTTAATTCAATTTTATGGTGAAAAATGAATAATTACTCAGGATTACATTAAACAGCCATGAAGCTGAAAGACAAATGGTTTAGCTTAGCTGGCTCCAGGGGGTCTGGTCCAGACTTTTAAGTGGCTGCAACCTTTCTCTGTTTTGCTTGAGAACATGTAAAGCATTGATCAGGTCTTTTGTTTACTGTTCCTGGTGAGTCGGCAGTGCTACTACAAGCCCTGACGATCTCATTCTTAGTACACCATCCTTAATGTTGGCTAATTCAATGGTAAGAGACGATATAAAGAAATGACATGCCGGTTGGATGCCAAACAAGGTCTGCGTCAGGTGTTGGGGAACCAAAGCACCTTGATGTTAAAGGGGCTACTGGAAAAAACATGAAGGAAATGCATGAGATGTGAGAACAGGGCTCTATTAGAAAGTTACTAGTTAAGTACCCCTAACCAGATAGGCTATATGCTTTCCCCCTTTCTTGACCTTTGCAGGAGGAGACAACTTTGATCTTTGAACCTAGTATGTGAATCCACAGTGGTCAGAAGGCTTAGAGTTGGCCGTCACCCTCAAGAAAAACTCAAGAAAGTTACAAAACCATTCATTGGGGATTTTGCACATCCACAATGAATGGTTTTGTAACTTCCTTTAGTTTGATCATCATATACCGTATTTTCACGACTATAAGGCGCATATAAACGTCTTTTTTTTCCCTCAAAATGTGCGGTGCGCCCTATAGTGCGGTGCGCCCCATGTGTGTCGTTACTGCGGACGTTTGAGACCACCATGAGAACGTTAAAGAGGGAAGTGTGGGCGTGGATTGTGTATAAAAGAACAGGTATGTGCTTTATGCAGAACTCCTCATCTCCTCATTGAGGAGATGATGAAAGAGTGGCTGAGGGAGGTGAATTTTAAGGAGACCCGGTGGTTTTTTCCACTCATCACCCTCTCTGTTAGTCTTTGACTCCATGCGTGCCCATCTCACAGCCGATGTGAAAAACGCCACAAACGCGCTGCTGCTGCTCGAGATGGAAAAAATTAAGTTTTGCTGCTCAACGCGCCGCATCAACCAATCAGAGAAGCTGATCTGGGAGCTGACAGCGAGACAGACACATCGCTGATGATACAAAGCGCTGTGATCGCTCCTCTGAAATAGTTTATTAATGCCTAAATTAACTTAAAATGCTGAAATCTGCCGACAGAATATGTTCGCTTTTATTATCCTGGTGCCTGCAGTTGTCGTGGAAGTTCAGGTTAACGGCAGTTTACAGTAATTTGCAGGCTTCGCCGAAAACTCCCATAAATTGTCAGAAATTGACGTGGACTTTCTTAGGCAGTGTTCCCCCCATGCCTCCCCCCCATGGAATTCTAGGGGAGGCTTTAACATGTAAATGAAAATGCTGTGAGCTATACAAATACAAATCAGGGTTGCAGGGGGAGTTTTACCCCAAGTGAAATTTTTCTAAAAGGTAAGAAAATCTCTGATACAAAGAGATCAGGCTCAGTATAGACTCTTACATTTTAGCTTGAATTGATTTATTTAATTAAAGTATAGAGACCAAAACAGATCTTTAGCTGACAAGGCAATACATTTAGAGCAGTAATTATAAAAAAAAAAAAAATGCATTTAAGATAAAACATAAAATGTTGTCTGTCAATATGCTCAATTCACAATTACTTAAGTGGAAAAGTTTCAAGAAACGAGTCTGAGATGATTCACTTTATAACATGGCGCATTATCCTGCTGGAAGTAGCCATCAGAAGATTGGTACACTGTGGTCATAAGGACATAAGGTCAGCAACAATGCTGAGGTAGGATGCCTCATTTATTTGATGCTAAATTGGTATTAAGTGGCCCAAAGTGTGGCAATAAATATCCCCCAAATAGATGGTACAAATAGATCAGGCTCAGTATGACCTAATTATAGACTCTTACATTTTAGCTTGAATTGATTTATTTAATTAAAGTACGCTAGATTACTGTGTATGCCATTAGCAATGGCAGATGTTATGTAAAAAATACACAAAATAATTTATTTCAAAAATTAGTTTTAATCAGAATCAGTTGGTAAAATGTGAATCAGAATCAGCAAGGTAAAATCTGCATTCCTTGCACAGTGCTCCTTGGGATTTTTAAAGCTTGGGAAATCTTTTTGTTTCCAAATCCAGCTTTAAACTTCTCCACAACAGTGTCTCGGACCTGTCTGGTGTGTTTCTTGTTCTTCATGATGCTCTCTGCACTTTAAACAGACCTCTGAGGCGATCACAGAGCAGGTGCATTTATCGGGAGACTTGATTGCACACAGGTGGATTCTATTTAGTATCATTTAGTAACAAACTTTTAAACAATTTTCCCAACATTTATGGAGAACAGCAAAGTTGCTCTTTTGTAGTTTTTATTATTTTCACCTATAAACATAGAAAAAGTCAGCAGCCTTTTGAAATGTTCTGTAGTATGGTATAAATCAAGATTCTCCAGAACATATCTCCAAAGCCTGCTATTTTCTGTAACACAAGTTGTGCTACCCACAGTAATTGCTGATAAAAAGTCTAAAGACTGTTTTAGAGTTTTCATATTTCTTTATGCTATTACTAGTTTTAAATCTGTGGTAAACCATTGTTTTACAGCAACTACTCTCTCACATATACAATGTTGCATCTTCTAATATGTTTCCTGAAAGGCTGTTTAGGACAGGAAGCTACAAAAAGTTAAATGAAGTTAAATGTTAAACTCAATATTAAACTCAATGTAAACCCCTAGCTATTATTATTTTATGTTTATTTTATTTATTTGTTTATTTATTTATATGTTTGTTTCCCTTGTTTTATTTTTATTTATTTTTTACATAATATGTCTCATTTTTTTTAAGTTATAATGTCACCAACTGCTGTGTATCTTTGTTTGATGTTTGAATTACTCTGTATTGTTACAGGGAATTGCCAATAAAGCAAAAAAAACAAAAAAAAAAACATTATAGGCTCAGCTGTTCTCGCGAGTCCTTCCGTATAACAATGACCTCGTATGTGATTGGAGGAGCTATACTCAGAAGAACTTTATCTCCAGTTCCTTTGTTTGGATTTTGCTGGTACGTGATCAATGGCTGGACGACGTCTTGCGTTCAACTCGCCTTCAACTCCTCTTGGACGCGATGGCGACTCTGCGGTCGAACAACTGTGCGGGAGAGACGAACTCAAAGTAGAGAAGCTAGCGGTAAATATATGTTCGATTACTGCCTGCTAAGCTAAAAGCAGCCTAGCCTAAAGCTACGGCTAATAGTAGCCTTGCAAGAACAAGCTTTATTAAAGTGTATTTTTTGTGATTTACAGGAAGCAGTACGCCGTCTTCACAACTCAGAGACAAATTGCAGGCGCTATGAACCGGAGCAAGGGTAAGAGTTAAAGAATATGCCTTCATTCTGCGGTAAAAGGAAATAGATACGGATGGATACCGATCATAACTACATTTTGTTTTCACAGACTAATCTCGCCTCATAGTGAGGCGGTGACCTCCTATTATTCATACCACTCTCATTTAATTGTTTTCCAGTGTTAAGGAAGAAAATATTCTAAAATAGTTAACTTTGGAAAAAGTTTGGCTTCTCTCTTCCTCTGGTACCCGGGCCTCCTGGCGAGCTGCGTGTGGCCCCAAGGAAAACCAGCAATGCGTGTGGACGTCATAGAATCACAGAATTTAATCCAACAAGAAACAGCTTATGAATTAACAACAAAATTGCAGAACAACAGAAACATACATTCAATTACCTGAGGTAAAGAAAATAGAAAAGAAAGGCAAATACGTGTCTTTGGAGAGAGCTGGTGCAAAAAAGCAAAATAGTGGCAGCTATCTGAATTTTTGCCCGTGTGCACAAATTTTTATAATGTAGGTAAGTCCTTCCCTTTAGTATAAGGGCCTCCGCTTGACCAATTGGAAGCTACCTTGGACACTCAGAAAAACTTAGAACTTCACCTAATTTACTGCCGGGCCTCCAGGAAAGATAACGTTTCACAGAATCGCTGTGGAATGCGGGGCCTCTTCCTGCCATAAATTCTCAGGAGCAAACTTAAATTCAGTAATTTGGTTCAAGGAAAGGTTATCTTCACAAACTCAATTTTGCTCTACTGCACCATCTCACCCCAAAAGATTGAATCCTGCCTTAAACCAAAAATAACACATAGAATCAACAGAACATGAGATACAATTCCTTTTTCTCACATATGAAACATAATATTCAATCCTAAGTATACAAGCTAACATATTCAATTACCCCATTAAGCATAGATCCTGAGCAATTTTCTAATACTAAACAAAACATTTTCATTCAAACAATTTCCATTTGATTCTGATATTGTCACAGATAGTACAATTTTCAAATACATTCATCATCTACTAAACTAGTTAATTCTAATATTAGATAATACAATTTTAATTTAAAAAACATGCTATTAATACTTAGAAAAATGTCTTAAAAACTAAATGTTAGTGTTTTAACATTCTACATTGTATTCAGTTTCACACCATCCCAGATGTTTATTCTAGAAGACTTTTGATCTTCTGTAAACCAAGCAGACCTCTCTCCTCGAGGCTCAAATGATATTCGCCCCCCAGGAGATACTCATTTTATGGCCTCCTGTACTTTGAATACTTACCCATCAATAGTTTAGTTTTAAATCATTAACACAACCTTGTTCAAAATTAAGAAATGTGGTCAAAATGAGAGTGTTCAACATACCTTTTACACATGCCATAAGATTAACTGTATTAAAAACTAAAAATAATCATTTTTCTTTAACACCAGCTGCCTGTAAGACGTATTATGAGACGGTACGCAGGAGCTTCAGGTATACGCAGCCAGAGAACACGTTGCGCGCGGAATGCCAAGCATTCAGAAAAGAAAGAGGGTAAGACTTTATTTGGTGACTATTTTTCAGGTGCATTGATAGATGTGTTGTGTCCATACGCAGTGCATCCCATCGCATAGTGCTGATTCATTGCTTTTTTTTTTTTTTTTTTTACAGCTGCTGGAATCGAGGCAGAGTGTGCTAGCTGATGAGGAAGTGGAACTCTGGAATGGCCGCCGCCAGTTCGTAGGCCGGATCTCTCTGAACTCTGTGTTAAGCTGCAGTCCCGGTTAGAAGCGATGCCGAAGTACAGGGCCATGCACAGTAGGCGTCTGCAAATCGGACCTGCCTCGGAGGGAATGCTGCCAGTTACCTCCAACCCCGAGGAGGCACGGAGTTGTAATTTTTGGATACGCATGTGTGGGCAGATCCTCACTTTGTATATAGTTGTGTTTGTTGTAATAAAGCTCTTTCTTTGCATAAACAGCTTCCTGGCAAATGTTCATTTCCTGTATAAATTCATTCATGTCCTTGATGGTAGCCTAATAATTGTGTAGTTGTGTAGGATAACATAAATACACAGCATATGAATAAATAAATATATGAATAAATAAATAAATAAATATATATATATATATATATATATATAAATAAATATATATATATATATATATATATATATATATATATATATAAATAAATATATATATTTATATAAATATATATATATTTACATATATATTTATGTAAATATGAAGCTCTAGCGGAAGTTCAATTGAAGAAACTCTGACTTACCTCCATCAATCAGAAGCCGATCCGTCTCTGAAGCGAGCCAATCAGCTTCGAACTACTCCACCATGAAGCCAAATCAGCGTCCTGCTTCCACTTTATAAACTCCCTCAAATCTCACCACAGCCGCTATCCTGCAATCGCAATGTCGGATTTCGATTCAGACGACAATCCACCCACCTCCATCCCCTTCTCCGCCATCGCAGCTGAATCGTCCTCCATGACACGACTTCACCTCAACCTCATCAGAGAGTTTTAATCCCAGTTGTCACCATCCCTCGTCTCATCGCATTGGTCCGGCAGAAGACCACCATGTTGAGCCCGGTTCTGCCAGAGGTTTCTTCCCAAGGGGAGTTTTTCCTCTCCACTGTCGCTTCATGCTTGCTCATCATGGACAGTTCACGGTACCTGCATCACCAAGCAGGACCTCTATATCCCGAGTCTGAGTGAAGCCCCGGCTTCAGCTCCCTCAGTCTTCTAGTCCCACAATTCTGCCCAGCAGATCACCTTGTGAACCAGCTCGGATTAAACCACCACCAGTTTCAGGCCCGGGGGAACATCCCTATTCACATTCATCTACTCATGCATGTTAAAGCATAATTCAGCATGAATGTTCCTGCCGAGGTCTGAGCGCCAAAGACTATACTTTCTTATCAATAAATTCTTCTAATTATCTTTTCTCTCTGTGTGAGTTTTTCAGATTGAAATATATATATGCCAACCAATCACGAGCGATTTTACTTGTTTAAAAAGAAGTGGTTCCGTCCAATACTCAGTAAGAAAATTTCAGCCTGGCCTGGCCACGTGTGGTTTTGCTGCCAATCACGAGCGATTTTACTTGTTTGAGAATAGTGGTTTTAGCCAATACTGAGTAGGTTATTCAAGCCAGACCTGGCCAGCCACGCGGGTTCGCTGCATTCATATGCTAATTAGGGCCATTAGTACAGCTGATCGCTCTCCACATACGTCAGAGTCCGTTCCCGACAATTTGTGGCACTGACAAACGGCGACAAGCGCGGGTTGCAAATTGTCGGAAACTGACGAAAATCAGGGAGATCTGCGGGAGTTTATGGGCACGAAAATCTCACTTTTCATGCAGTGACTGTTATTGGGAAAGTGAAGCCAGTCCAAGCTGTCTTCCCAGCAAAAATATTTGAAAACCCTATCTCCAAGTTCCCAGAAACACTAAGTAATGTGGGGGTGAAGGAACAAAACACCTCAGATAGTGACTGGGATCCCCCAGTTAAGTCAGACCATTTGTCCCTCTGAGATATATAGTTAAACAAATCTTAAGGGAGGAACCTCTTTTTCATGTTCAGATAATGATATTGGCTGTATTTAGAATATACAGTACAGACCAACATTTTGGACACACCTTCTCATTCAAATCATTTTCTTTATTTTCATGTTTATGAAAATTGAAGATTCACACTGAAGGCATCAAAGTAGCCACCTTTTGCTGTGATTGCTGCTTCACACAGTCTTAGCATTCTCTTGATGAGCTTCCAGAGGTAGTCACCTTAAATGGTCTTCCAACAGTTCCCAGATATGCTTAACACTTGTTAACCCTTTTGCCTTCACTCTGCGGTCCAGCTCACTCCAAACCATCTCGATTGGGTTCAGGCCTGGTGATTGTGGAGGCCAGGTCATCTGGCATAGCACTCTTTCAATCTCCTTCTTGGTAAAATAGCTCTTACACAGCCTGGAAATGTGTTTGGGGTCATTGTCCTGTTGAAAAATAAATGATGGTCCAACTAAACACAAACCAGATGGAATAGCATGCTGATGCAAGATGCTGTTGTAGCCTTGCTGGTTCAGTATGCCTTCAATTTTGAATAAATCCCCAACAGTGTCACCTGCAAGGCATCCCCACACATCACACCTCCTCCCCCTTGCATCACGGTTGGAACCAGGCATGTAGACGCCATCCGTTCACCTTTTCTGCGTCGCACAAAGACATGATGGTTGGAAGCAAAGATCTCAAATTTGGACTCATCAGACCAAAGCCCAGATTTCCACTGGTCTAATGTCCATTCCTTGTATTCTTTAACCCAAGCTTGTTGCCTGTCCTTAGCAGTGGTTTCCTAGCAGTTCTTTTACCATGAAGGTCTAATTCACACAGTATCCTCTTAACCGTTGTTCTAGAGATGTATCTGCTGCTAAAACTGTGTGCTATTGACCTGGTCTCTAATCTGAGCTGCTGTTAACCTGCGATTTCTGAGTCTTGTGACTGAATTTATCCTCCGCAGCAAAGGTGACTCTTGGTCTTCCTTTCCTGGGGCTATCCATATGTGAGCCAGTGTCTTTGTAGCACTTGATGATCAGTTGAGTCCCCATCATCCAAATGGGTTCCATCAACATCGGACTGCATCAGCCGGTTGATTGTGCGGACATCACTGTTCTACATCACATCAGGTACATCTGGGCATTGACCACTTCCATGCATAGCAGCAGCACTGTCACAGTCAGATTCATAGTCCTCAACACTCTCACAGGGCAAGAAGCTAACAGGGAGTAACAGGTTTCTGTGGACAAATTTCTCTCTATCCATTAGAACATACTTAACTTTGGCGGGTGTTAACGTACAGCACACACAGAGAGATGGAGAGTGAGGATGAGTCCAGCAGCAAAACAGCGTTTTCCACATGGAAATACCGGTGTTACGTCAAGCTGCGTTTCCCCACCACATAACGGTTTCCTCTGCATCTCCGCACAGCGCAGGCGGCACGAGTCACCGCGCAAGCGACAGGAAACGCGCATGCTCGCTAAAGGCGCGCAACAGTCGCCCTGTGCTCGCGCCACAGGAGAACTATGGAGAGCGTGAACGATCAAATGATAGCCTATATGAAGAAAGGGAGAAATCTGGATGGATGGATGGATGGATGGATGGATGGATGGATGGATGGATGGATGGATGGATGGATGGATGGATGGATACTCTGACTTTTCAACCTACTGTATTTTTTATTTTAAACATTATTTGATGGCCCTTGTGGCAGGGATGGAGATCCATATTTTATGTCACACACAGAGTATACATCTAGATGGATAGACAGATGTTACAGTATCTATAACAACCCAAACACACAGGATTTCAGAATTAGACATCCCCAGTTATTAATTTCATATACTCACCAGATCTGAATGCCCTGTTAAAAAACTTCACATTGCGTTCCCCCCTGATGTAATTTACATTGAGTTACAAGAAATGCAAGACTCTCTGCAGCTTCTTGTCTTTGTTGTCTGCTCTATTCAGCTGGCTTTGGAAACACACGGCGAGAAGGTGGGGGCTGGATGGTGAGGTTTACGGGGGCGAGAAACGCAAAAGTAACGCAATAGTTACTTTTACTAGTAACTAGTTACTTTTATTGTGGAGTAACTCAGTTAGTAACTCAGAGAAGTAACTAGTAACTATAACTAATTACTTTTTCAAAGTAACGTGCCCAACACTGGGGATATCAGGCACCCAAGCAAGGTTACTCTGCCGACTTGTGAGGGACCTGTTGGAGCGACCCCCGGTTCAAACAGACTGCAAGTAACACACACACACACACACACACAGTACATTATAGAGACTATATTAGTTTTCTGATAATTTTTTATGTTTTACCCCGGTGAGTTCCTGGTCTCATGTTTGAATCGATATTCCTTTTTCATCAAATAACAAATATCCAGTAACTAAAACTCTCAATAACAGTTTGGTCAGGTTTGAATTAGCTTTCTCTGATATACGGTATCATAGCAAAATTTTCTCTTTCTCTTATCTATAGATACTTTTCTTTAATGATGTGCTGTGTTAGAGATCTCTGAGGATTATCTAATATAAAACAGGCCTGTTTCCTCACCTTATAATATATAACCTCCGGAGAGTTTTTTATTATTATATATATATATATATATATATATATATATATATATATATATATATATATATATATACATATATATATTTATATCACCTAAGGCGTCTAAGAAAATTTGTAATGGTTTCCACTCTGGTGTTTTCCAATCCACTCCGTCTGTTTAACCATGAATGGTGGATGAGCAGGGAGACTGTAGATTTTTGTATTGCTCAAATAATTTGGTAACAAATTGGCAATATTTACCTTTTCTTCTCCAAATTAAATGCTGTAATAACAGGACTGTCACATATTCTGCGCGTTTGTGATGGTTACTACACTGCTATCCCAGCATTGCTTAAGACACTGTAGGTGATTCTAATCTGACCCCTTTCGTACCCCCACTTTGTCATACCTGATTTATATAACCATCCATCCATCCATCTTCCTCCGCTTATCCGGGGTCGGGTCGCGGGGGCAGCAGCTTAAGAAGGGAGGCCCAGACTTCCCTCTCCCCAGCCACTTCTTCTAGCTCTTCAGGAGGAACCCCAAGGCGTTCCCAGGCCAGCCGAGAAACATAGTCTCTCCAGCGTGTCCTGGGTCTTCCCCGGGGCCTCCCCCCGGTGGGACGTGCCCGGAACACCTCACCAGGGAGGCATCCAGGAGGCATCCTAAACAGATGCCCAAGCCACCTCAACTGGCTCCTCTCGACGTGGAGGAGCAGCGGCTCTACTCCGAGTCCCTCCCGGATGACCGGGCTTCTCACCCTATCTCTAAGGGAGAGCCCAGCCACCCTACGGAGGAAACCCATTTCGGCCGCTTGTATCCGCGATCTCGTTCTTTCGGTCATGACCCAGAGTTCATGACCATAGATGAGGGTAGGAACGTAGATCGACCGGTAAATCGAGAGCTTCGCTTTTTGACTCAGCTCTCTCTTCACCACGACGGACTGGTACAGCGCCCGCTTCACGGCAGACGCTGCACCAATCCGCCTGTCGATCTCCCGCTCCCTTCTTCCCTCATTCGTGAACAAGATCCCAAGATACTTAAACTCCTCCACTTGGGGCAGGACACCCCCCCTGACCCGGAGAAGGCACTCTACCCTTTTCCGGCTCAAGACCATGGCCTCGGATTTGGAGGCACTGATCCCCATCCCAGCCTTTCACACTCGGCTGCGAACCGATCCAGCGAGAGCTGCAGATCACGACCTGATGAAGCCAATAGGACCACATCATCTGCAAAAAGCAGAGACGCAATCCTAAGGCCACCAAAACGTATCCCCTCAACACCTTGGCTGCACCTAGAAATTCTGTCCATGAAGGTAATGAACAGAATCAGTGACAAAGGGCAGCCCTGGCGGAGTCCAACTCTCACCGGAAACGAGCCTGACTTACTGCCGGCAATGCGGACCAGACTCTAACACCGGTCATACAGGGACCTGACAGCCTGTATCAAAGGGCCCGGCACCCCATACCCCCGGAGAACCCCCCACAGGGGCCCCCGAGGGACACGGTCGAACGCCTTCTCCAAGTCCACAAAGCACATGTAGACTGGTTGGGCGAACTGCCATGCACCCTCCAGGACCCTGCTGAGGGTGTAGAGCTGGTCCAGCGTTCCACGACCAGGACAGAAACCACACTGCTCTTCCTGAATCCGAGGTTCGACTATCCGACGGACCCTCCTCTCCAGCACCCCCGAATAGACCTTGCCGGGGAGGCTTAAGAGTGTGACTCCCCTGTAATTGGAGCACACCCTCCGGTCCCCCTTTTTGAATAGGGGGACCACCACCCCAGTCTGCCAATCCAGGGGGACTGCCCCCGATGTCCATGCAATGTTGAAGAGTCGCGTCAGCCAACACAACCCTACAACATCCAGGACATTGAGAAACTCCGGGCGGATCTCATCCACCCCCGGGGCCCTGCCACTGAGGAGCTTTTTAACCACACTGTTAAAAAAGTAAATGGCAATTGTTGTTCTAACACACAATTGTATTGTAATCCGACTCAGAAATATAAATTTGACATCTAACAAATAAATACATGTTTACCCAACTTAAATTCTCAGAAGTTGGTTTAACAAGGAGTTTTAAATCGCCTGTACAAGATTTTTTTGAGTTCCCTCAACTGTAAACTCATGGGCATGCGCACTGCTCATGTTCATGGACACGCCCACTACGGTACGGGGTTTCCTATCCCTTTCTTCAAGTGCACAGCCTTTTTCCCTCACGTTTGAGAAGATTGGCGGACATTGTGGTTTTATGCATCTGGAGAACCACGGAGGAACGACCCTGGGACCTTACCAGTTTTCTGAATCTTTTCTTTTCCCGGTGAGTGCTGCAAAGTACAGACAGTTAGCGGTTAGCTCCGTGAGTTAGCATTCCCTTGTGGTGTATTGCCACCGAGTTGAAGCATGAGTTCACATGTTTTTCACGTTCTGACAAAAGGAAAAGCCGCGCATGTGCGTGTGTATTGCGCGCGTGCGTGTTTATGTCGCGCATGTGCGGGTGAGTGTTTATGCGTAGAGAAAAGAGTGTGCCTGTTATTTTCATTGTACAAATGAAAAGAGACATTAAGTTGAGTGTAATAACTTATGAAATTTCTAAATTGTTTTATGTAGTGCAGTGTTGTTGCACTCAGGCACAGAATATTACAAGATTACATTATTTTACTTTCTTAATCCGATGTGGGTATTTACTGTTCAGCTGTAAGTGGTTTTATAATCATTTACATGTGGATTTTTTGCTTTCATGATTTTATTTGCTTTACAAGAAAAACAGTGACATTAACATTTTATGTTAACCCTGTAATGCAGCAGTTAATTTGTAATGAGTTAGAAAAGTTACATTACACACTGAAATTTATCATACTTGGAGAGATATAAACTGTGCAGTTAAGAACAAGAAGTGAATGGATTTAACTAAGCCCTGTTGTGCTATGCAGGCTGGGTTTATTGGATACCCTGGATTCTGGATTCTCTCCTTAAATGGAGATGGCGTGCCAACCGTGTGAACATCTGTATTTGGACTGAAGAGGAGGATTTGGACTGAAGAGGAGGATTTGGACTAAAGGGGACTTTCTTTTCTTGCATTCATCATCCTGTCGGAGTGGTAGGACTAAAAAGAAAAACTCAGAGATAAAAAGGGAAAAACCTTTTTCTTTTTCCGTTGGGAAACAAGACATTTTATTTCATTTTATTTTTTTTAAAGGGTGCACCCAATTTAAAGAGACTACAATTGAAAAAACAAACTGAAGGCCGGCCAAATTTGTAAAACTGTTATTTTTTCATATATGTTAATACACTTACTTCACAAAAAAATATCTGTGTGTTTTCCTCTTACTCAATCAGTGTCTTATTGTTTTTTTCCATCATCATCACTCCCTCTTACGAATCTAGAACATTCTGGTCCAGTGTCAGGTTACTTTGCTCTGTGCAGTTAAGATTATGTTGTTGAACATGGTTTTATACTGTATCTATTGATGCAATGTTTGACTTGAAGCAATAAAAATGTTGTATTAACATAATTTTTTGTGTGTTGAATGATTGGTAGTGAAGATGATTGGTAGGACTAAAAAAACTGAGTTGATAGAACTCAACTTACAGATAACACTACAAAATCTGAGTTTGTAGAACTCAAAATCTATATGTCAAACTCATAAAACAAAGTTGATAGAACTCAGAACTTAAAGGTGAAACTCAAAAACCTAAGTTGGTAGAACTCAAAATTTCTATGTAACACTCCAAAAACCTAAGTTGGCAGAACTCAAAAATCTTTGTAAACTCAACCACAGTGAATTTAAGTAAGGAAAACTCAAAAAACCAAATGCATCACATTTCCTAGAAAATTTAAGTTCTGTCAACCTCTATTTTTTTTTCAGTGCACCTCGGCGACCTCGCCCACAGAGATTGGAGAGCCCAGCCCAGAGTCCCCAGGCCCAGCTTCCTCAATGGAAGACATGTTGGTGGGATTGAGGAAGTCTTCGAAGTATTCCGCCCACCGACCCACAACGTCCCGAGGCGAGGTCAGCAGCACACCATCCCCACTATAAACAGTGTTGGTGCTGCACCGCTTCCCCCTCCTGAGACGCCGGATGGCGGACCAGAATCGCTTCGGAGCCGTGCGGAAGTCTTTCTCCATGGCCTCTCCAAACTCCTCCCACACCCGAGTTTTTGCCTCAGCAACCATCCGAGCCGCATGCCGCTTCGCCCGCCGGTACCCATCAGCTGATTCCGGAGTCCCACAGGCCAAAAAGGCCCGATAGGCCTCCTTCTTCAACCTGACAGCATCCCTCACCGGAGGTGTCCACCAACGGGTTCGAGGGTTGCCGCCACGACAGGCACCGACAACCTTGCGGCCGCAGCTCAGATAAGCCGCCTTGACAATGGAGGAACGGAACATGGTCCACTCGGACTCAATGTCCCCCACCTCCCCCGGGATGTGTTCGAAGTTCTGCCGGAGATGGGAGTTAAAGCTCCGCCTAACAGGGGACTCGGCCAGACGTTCCCAGCAGACCCTCACAACACGTTTGGGCCTGCCAGGTCTGACCGGCATCCTCCCCCACCACCGGAGCCAACTCACCACCAGGTAGTGGTCAGTGGAAAGCTCAGCACCTCTCTTCACCCGAGTGTCCAAGACATACGGCCGCAAGTCCGATGAAACGATGACAAAGTCGATCATCGAACTGCGGCCTAGGGTGTCCTGGTGCCATGTGCACATATGGACACCCTTATGCTTGAACATGGTGTTCGTTATGGACAATCCATGACGAGCACAGAAGTCCAACAACAGAACACCACTCGAGTTCAGATCAGGGCGGCCATTCCTCCCAACCACACCACTCCAGGTCTCACTGTCATTGCCCACGTGAGCGTTGAAGTCTCCCAGCAGAACAAGGGAGTCCCCAGGAGGGGCACCCTCCAGTACCCCCTCTAAGGACTCCAAGAAGGGTGGGTAATCTGAACTGTTGTTCGGCCCGTAAGCACAGACAACAGTCAGAACCCGTCCCCCCACCCGTAGGCGGAGGGAGGCTACCCTCTCGTTCACCGGGGTAAACCCCAACGTACAGGTGCCGAGATGGGGGGCAACAAGTATGCCCACTCCTGCCCGGCGCCTCTCACCGTGGGCAACTCCAGAGTGGAAGTATGTCCAGCCCCTCTCAAGGAGACTGGTTCCAGAACCAGAACCATGCGTTGAGGTGAGACCGACTATTTCTAGCCGGAACCTCTCAGCCTCACACACTAGCTCCGGCTCTTTCCCCACCAGCGAGGTGACATTCCACGTCCCGAGAGCCAGCTTCTGCAGCCGAGGATCGGACCGCCAGGGTCCCCTCCCCCGGCCGCCACCCAACACACAATACACAGATTTATATAACGGTTTATATAATCACATAAAATTTACTAATGATATTTAAATCAATACGATATTGCTATCATTAAATATTTCAGTTTAGTCATTCAAGCTATCTCAGTCTAGCTTTTTATTATTCTTTTTTTTTCTTAAATCTTCATCATTCCTTTTAAGCTGATTTATGAGGCTGAACTATTTACTTAGCTGTCTGCCCAAAACCTGTGAACTGCACGGCTGCTAAAGAGCCTGCTGCATGCCCCCACCTTTTGCTAAAATAAGGTCTTTTGTTTTCCGAACTGGACAAATGGAGCTTTTAAACTTTACTTTTTTCCTTCTTTTTCTGGTAACCTAAAATATTTTTTCCATCCCTTTTTGTGTTTTGACCCATGGGGGACCATGCGTCAAAAGGGAGGACTAGGAAATGGATGGATAAAAATTGATTAACAGTAAATTTTTCTCAAATAGCAACAAGGTTTTGTAAAGATTGCTTAATTTGTGCAAGTCACAACATTTCTAAAGGATAGAAAATGATGGGCCAGGGAGCTCACAAAAACAGTTGATGCTCCATTTCAACATCTAATGATAGATTTTATTGAACTAACTCCATGTGAAGGAAAGAAATGTTGCTTGGTGATTTAGATATATTTTCAAGATGGATTGAAGCCTAACATTTTGTACATGAAATATTACAACACATTTAATGTTAACCTAATGAGGCATTGTGTCTATCATCCACAGAACGGAGGAGCTGCTGAAAGAGAAATTAGATCTGTGAAGAAACGGATCTGAATTGGGTCCAGGCACTACAAATTGCTTTGATGCGCATGCGCCGGCGTAAAAAAAAAATAAAAAAATCTAACCTGAATCATTTTGAAATTCTCTTTGCAGGACTGTCAGAGACTCATACAACATCTACACTTACATATGGTGATAAAATGCTTAATTACTTAATTTCACTTACAGCCCGGCTAAAGGAAGTGGAGACCAGATACAGAGAGGACTCCCTGCACCAGTTACTAACACATTCCATGATTTACAGCCAGGAGATTTTGTCTTTATAAGAAATTGCAGGAGGAAGATTGGAGATCCTGGGGGTGGATGGGTCCATTCCAGTTGTTGCTGACCACCTGCACAGCAGTAAACGTCGCAGAGAGAAACACCTGAGTCGACGCCTCCGACTCCAAGAAGTTCATCGGCAGAGTACAGGACCAGGCTAAAGAAACAGACGAATACAGCTCAACTGGAGAGCTACATCAAACACTTCCATCAGGAACCTTCATCAAGCACTTTGGGTTTTTCTAAGCTGCCACCTATATCAACCTACTCAGTAGGAGCCATCCTAGCTGAGGCAGCATTAAGAAGCATGCCTGCAAGAAGCCTGCAGATACCACAGTGGCTAAAAGCTGCTATAATGTGCTGGATTTTCCTCCTGGGGTGTTTGCTCCTTACACTCTTCTTCTGATGGCCGTTCTGCAGTAGCAGCTATCCAAGATCCACAGGCAGTGAGACCGGGGAACTGGGTGTTCATCAGTCATCAGAGAGACAAGCTGGGTGAGTCCAATGTGGAAATGAACATTCCAAGTGCTCCTGACCATGCCTACAGCTGTGAAGATTGCAGAAAGACCATCCTGGATTCACCTCAGCCACTGCAAGTTACAGAGAGTGTTAAACACCTGAGGCTGGAACAGTGGGGAAGTCCGACTACAAAGGGGTTTGGTTTTTTAGGGCCACTCGTCTCAACGTCGGTGAAGAAATCAACTGATCCCTGTTCTTTAGAAGTCCTGGGTAAAATTAACATCTCTGCCAAAGTAGCAAAGATGGGGTTCCCATGGAGATGGGGCTTCTTTTGCGTTGTTGCTGTTACGTGCAGTATCTGTTTCAGTCCAGAGGTGTACCAGATGAATATAAACTAGTTGATTAGGTTGCTACAGGATTTGAATCAACAATTTGCTGGTGGTTAATTATAAAAAAAAAAAATGAATTAATTATATACATTATAATGTTCAGAAATTAGGTAACTAGACTCAAAGTGGTTTTGAAGCTGTACATGGACAACTGGATGTCTATGTTTGGACAGTATAAAATCCTGGTATCATCTGTCTTTTTATCTGGTGCTGTTTTTGCTGCCATATTGAACCTTGGTGGATGTTGCTGCAATCCCTGCATAATAGCTTTGATCCAAAGATTAATAACTACAACTATAACCCCATTACAGCAAGATGTGCACACCCTAATGTACAATGAAGAATCTGATTCTACCAAACCCCTGTTGGAGGATGAATCTGTTGAAGCACCGATGTTCGTCCTGATCATTCTTATTGTTTTTGCTATTATTTTACTCATTTATATTTCTATGTATTTTATATTATTTACAGTTTTTTACTCTGTTGTAGTTTTGGTTTGTAATTGTTCCATTTAAGGAACAAAAGGGAGAATTTATGGAATGGTATTTTTCTTTAACCTGTTTGTCAGTGATGTTAAAGTCTGTTTTTTCTCTTTTCCTCAATAAAAATGATTACTTAGAAGCCTTGCTGAGATGAAAGGAAAGGAAGGACATTTGAAAGGAAGTTTCCCCCTACTGTAGGTCAGATAAGGGGGGAAAAAAGTCAAGATTCTCACGTCCTGGTGTGAACAGAAAACAATTGTCATCTCTGTCCTTTGATGAGCTAAAGTGTTTTCTCTTGGGAAATGTTAAGGTGTGGGTTGTCCCCTTTTTATGCAGGGGTTGGCATGCTGCAGCCTCAGAACATCACTGAGCTGCATTTAGGCTGGTTGTATGTTCTCCTTTGCAAAGTGAAATTAAAGCCTTTTCTTCCTATAATATCAACTCTCAGCGCTCATATATATTTTTTTAACTTGACAAGGGGAAGGCGTGTGCCATCTTGGAGAAATGGTCAGTCACAATTAGAACATCCACAGACTTGTTCCCTTGCTCAGCAGTCCAAAAGTCTATGCAGACTATTTCCATAGGTTTAGTAGTGACTGTTTTGAAGTGGTGCACCGCTGTGTGGTTCAGGTGTCTTCCCTACAATGCACCGCTGACAGGACAAAACATAGTTCATGACATCACAGCTCATGCTACTCCAGAAAAACCTTTGCCTCCCCCGAGACAAGGTACGGTGTTCGCCTTGGTGACCTGGTGCGTCATGGAGACCATGGAGAACTTTCTGCTTCATTGAATCAGGTACTATGAACTGAAGAATTTTCTTGTTCATGTGAGGATCTTTCCTTGCCTTGTACACCATACCATTTTGTATGGTGAGTCTGTTCCAGTGTTTCAGCAGCTTAATCACGCTTTGTGATCCATTTGCCCTTTCACGTTTGGTAGGTCTTTTATGTGTCCTTACAAAGTACATGGCTCTGCTTATTGTGTCATCAGCTTCCTGCCAATTGACAAGTTGGCTCTATGGGAAGGCAGATGATTGGTTTTCATCCAGCAGAAAATTGGGGTCAACGGCAATTCCCATCATATGGCTCACACCTCCGCTGGCCTGAACATTGAGGATGGCAGCAACCTCCGCTAAGACTGAGCCTTTTGTGTTCAGAGGAACTGTGTCTTGAGCTGACTCATTTGGCATCTCACCACCATCGTTTACAACAGCTTGACAGTTGTTGGACACTCTGAAGACATCCTGCACAAGTCTGTCATTCACACTGTTGACCTGGTCCAACAGCGAGGTATATGGCTCATTTACAAGGCGGTAACCAACACATGACTGGAGGAACGGCTCAAGGTGTCTGCAACAATGTTCTTTGGGCCCAGGATGTATTTTAGGTCAAAGTCATATGTAGCAAGCTTTGCCACCCACCGCTGTTCACATGCATCCAGTCTGGACTTAGTTAGGATATTTGTCAATGGATTATTATCAGTCCATATGGTGAAGTGTCTGCCTTTCAACTAATGGCTGAATTTCTCACATACTGCCCATTTTAAGGCAAGAAATTCAAGCCGGTGAGCAGGGTAGTTCAGCTGGGAGCGTGAAAGGGTTCTACTTGCAAAGGCAACTGGCCTTGCCACTGTTCCACCAGATGGCAGTTGTGACAGAGCTGCTCCGATCCCATCAAAGGATGCATCAACAGCCAGAAAGAATGGGGCCTTAAAATCTGGGTGGGCTAGAGTAAGACTTGTTATGAGGTCATGCTTCAGTGTCTCAAAAGCAGACTGGCACGCATCTGTCCAAACAGCAGGTGTCAGTCTCACAGGACCTCTCTTTTTGACATGTTTACAACCCCTTTTGTATTTGTTTTGAGCATCTAGTCCAGCTGTGAGCTTAAACAGTGGTTTTGCCTTTGCAGAACATGGCTTAAGGAAGCTTTGATAGTACATCACCATGCCTAGATATGATCTGATTTTGCTAGGACAAGGTGTTTTCCCATCTGAATCCATGAGGTCAGTGACTTGGATGTCATTTATGGCTTTCACTTTCTCAGGGTCTGTTTGAACACCATTGTCACTGATGACATGCCCAAGAAACTTCACAGTCCATCTTAGGAAGAATCACTTCTTAGGTACGAGTTTAAGGTTGTGTTTCTTGAGGTGGGAGAAAACTATGTGTAGACGATGGAGTGCAGTTTCCTCTGTAGGTGCAAACACCATCAAATCATCAAGGTAGCACAACAGGCTTGTGAAATTCTCATCACCGAATATGGACATCATCATCCTCATGAAAGTAGCTGCACTGTTGCACAGAACTTGAGGGAGACAGTTGTATTCGCAAAGTCCAAATGGGGAAGAGAATGCTGTATATTTTTTGTCATCAAGGTGCACAGGGACATTATAAAAGCCTAATGTCAGGTCCATCGTTGAGAAGAACGCATGACCACCAAGAGCATCAGCTTGACGCGGTAGTGGGTAAGCATCCTTCACAGTTCTTGCATTTAGCCATCTAAAGTCGGTGCAGACTCTGAGGACACCATTTGGTTTCTATACTAGAATGAGTTTGGATGCATATTCACTGTTTGACTTCTGGATAATACCTCTCTCTTCCATCTCATTCAGAGTCATTTTCAATTTCTCGTACTGGCTCGGTGGTATGCGTCTGTAGGGTAAACGGAAAGGCTTGTCATCAACAATATGGATGTGGTGAACGAACCCCTTAGCTTCTCCACAATCCATCTTGTGACGGGAGAAGATTGACTCATGCTGCACAATGAGGTCAAGGAGCTTGCTTTTCCACTTGTTGACAGAAAATTTTTATCTCTCTTCTATCACATATCATTTTCTCTTATTTACTCACTATACAAGTTTTCAAGGCCGCACCATTCTCTGCAGGATGGTGTTTGTAGACCAGACATAGCTTCTTCCCATAACAAACCAGATTCTTTCTCAAGGTTTATTCATAACATGTTAGTGTTTAACCAAAGTGTCTGTAATTTGTTTTGACTTTGACTACTTTTGCATTGTTGTAAGTAAGGGGGAACAAATGCTGCTCTAGCAGAACAGGGCAGAATGCTGTGCCATTAGGGCGGTACGATGACTGTTCTCTCTTGGCAAAGATATGAATGTCAGGACTCCTTTTCTTTGTGTTGGTGTCTGTGTTTGTCTTCCTTCATCCACCAGGAGGCGCCTGGTTCTGGTCCGCCTCCTCACACACCTGTTGATGGTTTCATCGTTAAACGGAGTGTTCTTAAGCTGCTGACTGCCTCTACCTTGACGCCAGAGTGTTTGCCAGTTTAAGGAAGTCATCCTGCAAACTGGATTTCTCGGACCTTCTCTCCCTGGAAGGAACAACTGAGCTTCAAACTGAGCTGGGGTTCACACAGGAGGTTTGGATCCACTTTCCCCAAGAAATCGTTTGAGCTTCTCACTGAGAAAGGGATTAATCTCCACTTCGACCCGTTCAAGTACCGCAGGAAATCTGAGTGGCAGTCAGTTTCTCTGTTCACTTACTAACAACCACATTCTGGTTAAACCCTGCTCCGCCCTCCACTAAATCAGAGAAACACTGGAACTACAGCACACAGACAGGACTCAAGGATTCAACTACTTCTCTGGAAACATGAGTCAGCAACCAAACCCTCTTCTCCAAGTTCACGAGTCAAATTCCCCACTGAGCCTGAACTATCCGCTGTGTCTTCTCCTCACTTTTCAGTTCCGGTTGAGCAGTGTTCAGAGCAACACTTCTCCCTCTGTTTTACCTCTTCAATAGAACCTGTTAAATCGATCTCCCCAAAGAGGAGTAATAACTCTGCCAACAAGGATTTGTTTTGCCCCAGCTTTAGACCGTGTTGGCTCAACAATCACTGTTTTGCCTGCCGACATCAGTGCTGACTCAGGTAATTTGCTCGAGACAATGTGTTCACTTTGTGGTTTCAGGGTCACACAACTCTTGACTTTCGCTGTCCCTACTTTATCTGGAATAAAATCACCCCTCCAACGTTATATGTTTGATAGCAGTGAAAGAAATTTGCAGTGGTTAGGTGTTTGGCCAGTGTTGGGTGAGGAAACTAGTTTCCAGTAACTGTCAGTGTCTTTAAGTTGGGTTAGAATGTGTTTGATGGCATTGCTCCTGAGAATAAGCTGTTCTGTTTGGCGTGGAATAACCATTGTTGGAATTATCATCCTACATCCATAAACTATTAACTCAAGGTCATACATGTCTTAGGGGAAAACCTGATGTCCACCACAGCCTATAATGACATAATCTTCAGCCGTGCCTTTTGTTATGTTATTAAAGTGACTGAAGAGAGGACTCACTTATTGTACAAGCCATTGAGCCACTGTCTAACAGTGCTTTGAGAGTAGGGCCGTTCTGTACAGACACAGTTGTGTAGAACAGGCTGTTAGTTTCTGCCATTCTTTGGGAACCTTGGAATATCAGTTTCTTGGATTAGGTCAATGCACTACTGTACAACTCATAAAGGGATGCATTATCTTTGATTTCTGGAAACTCATTACTGATGGGACGTTTATTGAGTTCATCTGCACTGTCCTCCCTTTTGTGCAGATCAATCTGTTTTCCTGATGTTCTAGGGCGGCTCTTTTAGTTGGGCAGTTGTGGCGTGAATGTCCTAGATTATAACATTTGAAACAAAGCCCATTTTCTCAGGCAATGTGACAAGGCACTGTGGTCATGAGCTTTGCAAATAATGCATGGTTTAATAGTGAATCAATTTTGTCCACAGTTCGCCTAGTTGGAGCTCGCCTTCTTACACGTGATTGATTTGGGGCTCCATGCAGCAGAACCTTCTCTAACATGGTCATTACATCTGTCAGGGAGACAGGAAGTTCTGTGTCTGTGGGTATTCCTGACTGTTATGTGTAGGGACCTAGTCATGTTTCAGTTCTGCTTTGTGCTCTTTAATGTCCACTGTCCATGGTACTCATTCAGCACCTCTAGGACTTCACACGCTGACCACTTATCAATAGTTTTGGACATGAAAGTGAGAGTTAGGTCTTTACAGGGACAATTTCTAATAAACATACGTGTAATCTCCATCTCAGGGTTTTCAAATGATTTGCCCTGCTCCTTCAGGCAGTCAGAGGCAAAGTCAGCTGCTTTATTTAGTCTTAGCCAGTAGTCATATGGGTCTTCCTGGTCTTTGGGTAAAGTCGAGTAAAAGTCAGCTAAGGGGACAGCAGAGTATTTAGTAGAGCTGAAATGTTTTCTGAGAAGACTATAAATCATGTCAGGGTGAGCAGTAATGTTAATGTTGCTGTTTCTAATCCCAAACTTAACTTCATCCTTAGCCTTTCCCCTCAGATACATAAGGATTTCATCAACCTTTTCTTCAATTTTAAAATCACTTTTCCTAATAAACCTTATCATCTGATCTTCCCAGTCATGCACTGTAATGGAGTCTGAACAATTACCTGCAAAACATGGAGGTTCTTTGACTTTTCTCTCTGTGACAACCTGAACTTGGGATACATCAGATACACAACCGGGCTGATCCACAGTACTCACTACAGCTTATGTGGTTGTAGAACTGGGAGCAACTGTGATATGTGGCTGCATGTGTGAAATGATACTGTCAGCCAGCTGATGTCCTTTCTCTTGGATAACAGATTTCATCTGGGCAGTTACACACTCAGAACTGTCACTAGTAGGGTTTGGTGTAGATGTGTTGGCATAATTATCAACAGGGTTATGGATCCTAGCACTAGGAATTTCATCTAATAAAGGTATAAGACCACTTGGAGTAGGACTATCAACAGGAAAAGGAATGGAAGCGAGCACACCTCTTCACCTACCAATATTTTTGGGTGTGCTAAACCAAAAGTGGTTACTTTGATAAGACATTGTTCAGGAGTTTGATAAATAAAAAGATATTCAGAATCCAAAACACAATAGAAAATAAAATCCCCGACTTGGAATAAATAAATAAATAAAATCGAAACAACAAAAGAAAACTAGCAACTTGTGAGTTACTGTAATGGCATATAAAAATTCTAAGTGTACAGTAATATTTTCTAATGCTACTGTGTCAGCTGTGAAGGTGAACTCATACACAATCTGAACTGATGTCTTCAAAAACCGATGTGGAAGACAGGACGGTCACAGGTTCGATGAACTTGATTGAAGTCCAAGGTCACGGCACCAATGTTACAGCTCCTCTGTTAGCCATACTGTCATGCACAGATCAGATGCCAGACAGTTGTTGTTTTTTTTTTTTTTTTAGATTTACTGTAATGAATGGTAGAGAAAAACAAATACTCTGGTTTGCCTTCCCTCTGGTTCACCAACAGCACAGCTGTGGGCCGAACAGATTCTGTCTTACATACACAATGGATCTACATAAATTCACAGGACCTATTCTTATTATATTTGATCGTATAGTTTTCTTTTTTTTCTTATACAATATATATTTAAAATGAGTTCAATACATTTTGTTTTTGCTCTTTTCTATATAAATCAAACAATTTAGAAAAACAAATACAGAAGGCAACTAAAATTAATTATTAAATAGCTTAAAAGCAAATCAAAAATAAAGTAAAAATCATAAAAACAACTAACAAGTAAACTTAGAGACACTGTAAACATAACTGACAACTGACAAACATAACTGACAACCGTATCAAACAAAGTGGTAAACATAACTGACAACGGACAACATAAATAACTAACATTTAATGTAATATATTTACATGTAATGAATGGTAGAGAAAAACAAATACTCTGGTTAGCCTCCCCTCTGGTTCACCAACAGCTGTAATGCAATAAAAAGTCCAGTAATCCCTTGGATACCCAACTCCAACACTACAAAGAAGATAGCCAGACCTCAGCACTTACCACAGCTGGTGGCCAAACAGATTCTGTGGAATTCACTGCATGAAAAGTGAGATTTTTCCCTGTAAACTCCCGCAGATCTCCTTGATTTTCGTCAGTTTCCAACAATTTGCAACCCACGCTTGTCGCCGTTTGTCAGTGCCACAAATTGTTGGAAACGGACTCTGACTTATGTGGAGAGCGATCAGCTGTGCTAATGGCCCTAATTAGCATATGAATGTAGGGAACCCGTGCGGCTGGCCAGGTCTGGCTTGAATAACGTACTCAAGATATCCAAAAATTACAACTCCGTGAACTGTCCGTTTGCCTCCTCGAGGTTGGAGGTAACTGGCAGCATTCCCTCCGAGGCAGGTCCGATGTGCAGACGCCTACTGTGCGTGGCCCTGTACTTCGGCATCGCTTCTAACTGGGACTGCAGCTTAACACAGAGTTCAGAGAGATCCGGCCTACGAAATGGCAGCGGCCATTCCAGAGTTCCACTTCCTCATGAGCTAGCACACTCTGCCTCGATTCCAGCAGCTGTAAAAAAAAAAACAAAAAACAATAAATCAGCACTATGCGATGGGATGCACTGCGTATGGACACAACACATCTATCAATGCACCTGAAAAATAGTCACCAAATAAAGTCTTACTCTCTTTCTTTTCTGAATGCTTGGCAGCTTCCGTGCGCAACGTGTTCTCTGGCTGCGTATATCTGAAGCTCCTGCGTACCATCTCATAATACGTCTTACAGGCAGCTGGAAAACAATTAAATCATGAGGAAAACAATTATGAGAGTGGTATGAATAATAGGAGGTCACCGCCTCATTATGAGGCGAGATTAGTCTGTGAAAACAAAATGTACAGTTATGATCAGTAGCCATACGTATCTATTTCCTTTTACTGCTGAATGAAAGCATATTCTTTAACGCTTAGCCTTTCTCCGGTTAATAGCGCCTGCAATTTGTCTCCGAATTGTGAAGACGGCGTACTGCTTCCTGTGAATCACAAAAAATACACTTTAATAAAGCTTGTTCTTGTAGGGCTACCATTAGCCGTAGCTTTAGCTTTTAGCCTAGCTAGCAGTAATCAAACATATATTTACCGCTAGCTTCTCTTCTTTGAGTATGCTCTCCCACACAGTTGTTCGACTGCAGAGTCGCCATCGCGTCCAAGAGGAGTTGAAGGCGAGTTGAACGCCAGCCATTGATCACGTACCAGCAAAATCCAAACAAAGGAACTGGAGATAAAGTTCTTCTGAGTATAGCTCCTCCAATCACATACGAGGTCATTGTTATACGGAAGGACTCGCGAGTACAGCTGCGTCTATCATTTTTTTTTATTTTTTTTGCTTTATTGGCAATTCCGTGTAACAATACAGAGTAATTCAAACATCAAACAAAGATACACAGCAGTTGGTGACATTACAACTTTAAAAAAAATGATACATAGAATGTATGTTGGGTTTTAATCCAGAGAAATGTGAGTTTAAAAGATTAAGAGGAAATAATCAACACAGAGACAGGGTTTTGTAATAACAATCTTTGCAGAAGTGGAGAAAAGCTGCTGGCTCGGAAACCAGCACCTTCTCACACAGATCCCTTCATGGCAAAGCCTTTTATTAACAGTTTACAACATCATAGGGTGTGCCTTAAACAGAAGACCCAGTAATGATTATCTGGGAGGATGCAGGTAATAAGATAGTGTTAATTGACCATCTGGCTGGATGGAAGTCACACAACCGTGTGATTCTGCCTCATGACCTACTGGAGGTCATAAAAGTTTATGACCCTTTTGGTTGATTCACAGGATAGAAATGTAGCATCTTCTTTCTTTCAATGTTTCATATATCCACACAATAATTTTATAATTATCACTCTAACATTTCCCTCCTCTTATACATAAAAACATCAGCATATAGCACTTCTAAAAAGATTTTCACTACAGACATCATGAATGCATTGCAGATAGGGAATTCAGTAATCAAAGTTTAATATGCAAAACACAACAATATTAAAAGGAAAATTCAAGCAAAAAGGTAAAAAAGAATGTAAAAACTTTAAAAATAATCTGTCCCTTGAGTAGGCAAAAACTCTCCAATAGAGAAAAAAAAATCCCTACCCGACCCCTCCCGAGGAGGCGATCATTATCCCTGTAAAAGATTACACAGCTTCATCATCATCATTATCTTCATCTGCATCTCGGCGGAGTTGAGCATAAGTGATAGCTGAATATTGGATTAGAGTGGTTCCTATCATTTTCTGAATCATTGATTGCAGGCATGGTATTAAGCAGCAAATAAAAAGGAAAAATATGATTAACAATCCTACAAATGGTAAAGCTATCTTCATCAGTACCTGCCACCATGATCCCATGGTGAACCAAACTGTCCATGGTGCTGGAACTGCACCGGAAGTGTGACGGTTAACATACCTCTTTAGATCTTTCAACTCCTCCAGAGCAATCTGTATTTTTTCATCATTAGTGTCATTAGTTATATAAGTACAACATGTCGGGCCAATAATAGTACACACACACCCTTGGGAGGCTGTCAGCAGATCCATTACCATTCTGTGTTGAATGAGGGTCTCTGCTTAACATAGCTGAATTCCTGTTTTATTGCTAGTCCTAAATCCTCAGTGGCATTTATTACTCTCATCAGGGTATATCTGTTGATTTCAACAAGGTCTCGAACCTCTCCAATTCCCACCCATGGAAAAATACCTTGCAGGACTTTAGGTCCCCACCCCCATATCCTGAATTCCATGGGGACTCCTGTGTCTGTGGTCACACCCCAGTGTGATGCTGGGAAATTGATTCCTGTGTCTTTCTCAGCTTCCCTTTTTTGTAGGTGGGAATGATAGGGGTGTTGCTCAACTTTTTCCATGACCATGGTGTGATCTGACACTAGTGCCAGAGTGCAACGACCCCCCCATCCAGCAGGCAAAGCTGGGTGAGCTTTATGGCCGCAGACATAGTACCAATCTGCCAAGGTGCGAGTTTTGGATGACCGTATGGATGACTTTCTGTGGATCCATCAAAAATCATCCTGCTATTCCTTTGTTTCAGACAGTCAGTTTGAGTCCCTAGAAACACCACTCCAACAGTCACCACCAGGCAGCAGAATGTCATTAGTTTTTCCATCTTCATCAGCTCTTCCAATGAAACACCCATTAACTAGGACTCTAAAAGACTGGGTTAGGTTGTTTTCTTCACCAGCGTTGAGACGAGTGGTCCTAAAAAAAAAACCAAACCCCTTTGAAGCTGGACTTCACCACAGATCCCTCACCTTAGTTATGGGGTTCCTGTGAAGGTAATTGGGCGTCTTGCTGTGGAAAGTTTTTAATTAGCTTACAATGACTCTGGTGGATCCAAGTGTCTCTTTCCTGGATTTTCACGGCAGTGGGGGTTGTTAGTTGCACTATGTAGGGTCCTTCCCACCTCGGAGCTTTCCAAGTTTTCCTTTTGATGATTTTAATCAGCACTCGGTCTCCAGGCTTCAGGCCTTCCTGTGGGGAAACAAAAGCACTAGGCAGATTACATGTTTTCCGACCAGTTTTGTCGCTGAAAAGCTTCAGCATCCACTTAATTAGCGGGTCAATGTCATCTTGTTCTTTTTCTGCCCATGGCTGTCCTTCCCATAAAGGTAGAACAAAAGGTCTCCCATTCACTATTTCAAAAGGGGTCAAACCATCAGATGTTGGAATAATCCTCATGAGTAATTTTACCAAGTGCAAACACTCTGACCATGGCTTTCCTGTTTCTGCCACGAATTTTCTCAATCTATTCTTAATTTCTCCATTAAATCTCTCCACTAATCCTGCACTCTGTGGATGGTAGGAACAGTGATGTTTCAAAGTTATGTTTAAATGTTTGGACATTAGTGATACCACTTCGTTCACAAAATGTGCTCCATTATCACTTTGTAAGATTTTTGGGATACCATGCTCAGGTATGATATGTTTACACAAAGCTTTTGCTACTGTCAGTGCATTGGCATGTTTTGTGGGAACAATTTCTACCCATTTAGAAAAATTGTCCACTAGGACTAGGCAGTACTTGTATTGTCCACTTGGGGTCAGCTCAATGTAGTCCATGCTAATTACTTCAAACGGAGCTGTACCTCTTGGTGGTTGTCCTCGCTTAGGTCTCTGATTTCCTTGTGGATTGTATTTACAACATGTGAGACATGCTCTGCAGTAATTTCTAAAGTACCGTATTTTCACGACCATAAGGCGCACCGGACTAAAAGGCGCACTCTCAGTTATGTGTCCCATTTCTGTATTTAACACACACATAAGGCGCACCGGACTATAGGGCGCGTTTTTTATATACAGGTACATGTCCTCTACTACCTTTAAATACCTCTACTGCGTATTTAAAAATACAGCGGGGGCAAAACTGAGTATGATTGTGCTTTATTCATGTATTTATTACAAAGTATTAATCAAACCTGGCAGCTGGCCGTGAGACAGACCAACATCGCAGATGACACAGCGCTGTGATCACTCCTAAATTAACTTAAAATCCTGAAACCTGCCGACGGAATATGTTCGCTTTTATTGCCGGTATCCTGGTGCCTGCAGTTAAAATTATTTAGATGAAAAACACCTGCCAGCAGCCGCGGTGAGGCTGCTGTTGAAGGGATTTACTGTCGGTGCACCGCTGGTATGTGGGGGTCTGAGCGCCTCCGACAGAAATAGATAATC
Source organism: Cyprinodon tularosa (assembly GCF_016077235.1). Classification (NCBI taxonomy): domain Eukaryota; kingdom Metazoa; phylum Chordata; class Actinopteri; order Cyprinodontiformes; family Cyprinodontidae; genus Cyprinodon; species Cyprinodon tularosa. Next base: position 402,026 of record NW_024039375.1, read on the forward strand.
TGGATGAACTGACTGCAATTATTAAGTTTTCAGGTGGACTTTCTCACTTAAAAACATATTAAAACTACTTTATTCCCACTGATCACAGCAAATATAGCTGCAAGATTTAGATTATTTAGATGAAAAAACACCTGCCAGCCACCGCGCTGAAGAGGAGGAGACGCGCCCAGAGGCAGCTGTTGAATTAAGCTTTCAGGTAGAAAAATAGAGCGGGAGCAAAACTGAGTATGATTGTGCTTTATTCATGTATTTATTACAAAGTATTAATCAAACCCATCAAAGTCATCATCCTCTGTTTCTGAATTAAACAGCTGCGCTAAATCAGACATGCCAGTTTCCCCATCTGCGCTGTCAGAGTCACCTTCCGTGCAGCGCAGCTCCTCAGAAATAATGCCGGCTTTTGCAAAAGCTTGAACAACAGAGCAAGCAGACACGTAGTAGTCCAAGCATCTACAATCCATCCGCAAACGGTGGCGTAACTTGCCCGGCGCTGCCTTCCCATTATCCTGAAACTGTGGTCTCCGTCTGTCATCCATCGCTCCCACGCCGCTCGCAGCCTTACTTTGAACGGGCGCTTCACACCGATGTCGAGCGGTGGAAGTTCCTTTGTCAGACCCCCGGGATAACGGCGAGCACAGCGTTCATTTGATTCACCTTTTTTCACATTGGCTGTGAGATGGGCACGCAGCGATGGTGATGCATGGAAAAAACCACCTAGTCTTCTCAGATACACCTGCCTCAGCCACGCATCCACCCAGCCTTTTTCATCTAATATCATATGTCATCAGAGCGCTGTCTGTCTCGCTGTCAGCTCCCAGATCAGCTTCTCTGATTGGTTGATGCGGCGCGTCCAGCAGCAAAACTTCAATTTTTCCATCTGAGCAGCAGCAGCGGGTTGGCGGCGCTTCAGATGCTTAAACGCTCACGACGTGCTGCACCAAAACGCGCTGCAGGACCTTTTGCTGCACCTATACGCGCGTCAACCATTGACTTTGCATGTAAACTCGCTGCTTCTGCTGCACCTGCTGGGTCCGGTTCACATCGATGTTGAGCGGTTGAACAGCGAGCACAGCATTCATTTGTTTCCCCATGTTTTTCACATCAGCTGTGAGATGGGCACGCATGGAGTTACATATTAACAGCGATGGTGAGGGGTGGAAAAAAAAAACACCTGGTCTCCTTACATTCAGCCACTCTTTCATCATCTCCTCAATGAGGTGGTCTCAAAAGTCGCAGTTACAACACACATAGGGCGCACCGCACCATAGGGCGCACCGCACATTTTGAGGGGAAAAAAAGACGTTTAAGTGCGCCTTATAGGCGTGAAAATACGGTAATTATTTAAACCTGAAGTGGGATAAAATACTTTTTTTACTATACTCATCATCCCTCCCGTGGAGACATGGCCCTGACCATGACTCATCACCGCAGCTGTTTTAAACAGGCTTCGTGGCTAAACTGGTCTATCCCCTATCATAACTAGGCCATCAGACTTTGTAACCGCTCCTTCCCTTTTCCATTGTTCTTTTTCAGGTGTAGGAGCGTTTTTCTGCATATCTATAAGAATTTCTGTAGGAATTATTGTGCATTCGTTTGACACATCTGCATTAGTCAGAAAAAATTGTGCTCTAGCAGCTGCTTTTGCTGCAGCATCTGCCTTCCTGTTTCCTCTGCTTATCACATCTTCGCTATCGGTATTTGCATATGGCTATGGCCCGTGGCAACATCACAGCTTTTAACAAGGTTCTTAACAAATCTGCATGCTCAACCTTTTTCCCTGCACTGGTAACCATGCCCTACGCTCCCATTGTGCAGCAAAATTATGGACTGTGGAAAAAGCATACTGACTGTCTGTAAAAATATTTACATCTTGGCCTTTTGACATTTCACATGCTTTCGTTAATGCAACAATTTCTGCAGCTTGCGCAGAATATGATGATTTTAAAGCAGCACTGTAAAGAGTTTCTTGATCATTTACAATTGCAAAACCAACAAAATTTTTTCCTCCTTCTGATTTGGAAGCTGACCCATCCACATACAAATTTTTATAATCCTCCTGCGGTTCATCTTTTAAATCTGAACGCGGTTTGCCACTCATAGTTCTTCTTTCAACACATTGGTGAGGGTCACCATCTTCCGGTGTGGGCAGCAAGGTTGATGGATTTAAAGAATTACATCTCTGAAGCGTGAGGTGAGGCTGAGACAGCAAAGTGCTCATAATATTTAGATGTCTGGCTGGAGACATAAAAGTCATTTTTGCTGATGTGACCAACAGTTCCAACAGATATCGTGTGGCTGGTGGACCTCCCTTCCAAGCATGAGTCTGTTCGGTGTGAATCCTGTTACCATGTGTCGTGAACTACGGTAGGCCGCAGCCAGCAGGGGCAACTGTTCATCCCAGTTCCTCTGGTTTTCGTCCACATAACATCAAAGCATCTGCAGCAAGGTCCTATTGAACCGTTCAACCTGCCCATTAGAGAACGGATGGTAAGGTGTAGTTCTGGTCTTGGTTATTTGCAGGAGCTTACACACATTTCGAAATAGCGAACTAAATTACGCCCTTGATCTGTGTGTAGTTCTAGGGGGGCCCCAAACCTGGCAATGAAGTCGTAGACAAGTTTCTTTGCAGTCGTTTCCGCACCTTGGTCAGGAATAGGAAAGGCTTCAACCCATCTTGTGAACTGGTCAATAATGACAAGAATATACTTGTTGCCAGAGCTTGACACAGGAAATGGTCCAAGAATACCAAGGTGCAAACGATCCAGTGGTGCTCCAACCTGGTAACTCTGCAGTTTTGCTCTTTTCTTCGGTCCCATAGATTTGCATGCACTGCAGTGTGGGCACATTTTAACAAAAAGGTGAACATCTCCACCCATGCCATACCAATGATAACTCTGGCGCACGCACTCCAGAGTTTTGGCTTCTCCCAAGTGACCAAAGTATGGAGGGTTATGGCAAGACTTCTTTCTGCATATTGTTGGAACTAATAGCAGCAAAGTTGGGCACTGGTTCCCAATTTTCTCCCAGGAGTAATAGAGGACTCCTTTTCTCAGTGTAACTTGGGGCCAACAAAGCCAGAATTTTCTCACTGCAGGACTTTCAAGCATCACCTCATCTCTGCTGGGGAGCGTCCCTGTTTCCTTCCATGTATGAAGGATGGCGGGGACAGGATCTGCTTTCTGGAGTGTAGCAAGTTGCTCAGGGCTAAGCGATTCTAGCCAGTTGACCTCTGGGCTCTCTGAGAAGGGTGCAGATGGCTGACCCTCCACTGACTGAGTACCATTGCAATTTATAAAGCTTTGAGGCTCTATGCAACCCACAGCTAGTGGCACAACATCATCCACGTCTTCTTCAAATTTCTCCCACCGCTCATGAATTCTCTGGCAGTACTTGCACCCTCTGCATGGCAGATCTGCCAGATTTACCCCTGCTTGGTAACAGTCACATTTTTCCATATTTTCTTTTGGCAGCCTTGACATGGCATCTGCATTAGCGTGCTGCTTACCAGCTCGATGCTCAATGTGGAAGTCGTACTGGCTCAATTCTTCAAGCCAGCGAGCTAGCTGTCCTTCAGGGCACTTGAACCGAAAGAGCCAGGTGAGACTGCCATGGTCGGTCCGAAGTAGGAACTTTCTTCCTAGAAGATAGTGGCGGAACTGACGTGTGAAACGCACAGCAGCGAGTAATTCACGACGTGTGACACAGTACCTTTGTTGAGCTGGGGTAAGCTGACAGCTGGCATAGGCCAAAACTCTCTCTTCTCCCAACTGGACCTGTGACAGGACAGCACCGACACTGTTGTTGGAGGCATCAGTATCGAGAATTAACTTGCCTTCAGGATGGGGATATCCCAGCACAGGTGCAGTGGTCAGTCTCTCCTTGAGCTTAGTAAAAGCAGCCTGATGTTCCTCTGTCCATACAAACTCACTCTCCTTTTTCAGAAGATGATGAAGGGGGTTTGCCAGTTCTGCAAAATTTGGGACAAATTTCCGATAGTACCGTATTTTCACGACTATAAGGCGCACTTAAACGTCTTTTTTTCCCCTCAAAATGTGCGGTGCGCCCTATGGTGCGGTGCGCCCTATGTGTGTTGTAACTGCGACTTTTGAGACCACCTCATTGAGGAGATGATGAAAGAGTGGCTGAATGTAAGGAGACCAGCTGTTTTTTTCCACTCATCACCATTAATATGTAACTCCATGCGTGCCCATCTCACAGCTGATGTGAAAAACATGGGGAAACAAATTAACCCTGTGCTTGCTGTTCAACCGCTCAACATCGGTGTGAACCGGACCCAGCAGGTGCAGCAGAAGCAGCGAGTTTACATGCAAAGTCAATGGTTGACGCGCGTATAGGTGCAGCAAAAGGTCCTGCAGCGCGTTTTGAGCCGCAGGTGCAGCACGTCGGGATCGTTTAAGCATCTGACGCACCGCCAACACGCTGCTGCTGCTCGAGATGGAAAAATTTAAGTTTTGCTGCTGGAAGCGCCGCATCAACGAATCAGAGAAGCTGATCTGTGAGCTGACAGCGAGACAGACACAGCGCTCTGATGAAAGAGGAGATGATGAAAGCGTGGCTGAGGGAGGTGTAGCCTATGTGAGGAGACCAGGTGTTTTTTTCCACGCATCATCATCGCTGCGTGCCCATCTCACAGCCGATGTGAAAAAAAAGGTGAATCAATGAACGCTGTGCTCACCGTTATCCCGGGGGGTCTGACTGTTAGAGTGATAACTATCCTGTGTTTCAACCAGAAGGGTCATAAACTTTTATGACCTCCTGTAGGTCATGAGGCAGAATCACACGGCTGTGTGACTTCCATCCAGCCAGTTGGTCAATTCACACTATCTTGTTACCTGCATCCTCCCAGACAATGATTACTGGCTCTTCTGTTTTAGGCCCGCCTGTTTGATGTTGTAAACTGTTAATAAAAGGCTTTGCCATGAAGGGATCGGTGTGAGAAGGTGATGGCTTTCCAAGCCAGCACTTTCTCTCCACCCGGCACACACTGACGTCACAAAACCCTGTCTCTGTGTTGATCATTTTCCTTTTAATCTTTTAAACTCACATTTCTCTGGATTAAAACCCAACACTGACAAAGGAACTTCAACCGCCCAACATCGGTGTGAAGCGCCCGTTCAAAGTAAGGCTGCGAGCGGCGTGGGAGCGATGGATGGCCGACGGAGACCACAGTTTCAGGATAAGTGGAAGGCAGCGCCGGGCAAGTTACGCCACCGTTTGCGGATGGATTGCAGATGCTTGGACTAGTGTCTGCTGGCTCTGTTGTTTAAGCTTTTGCAAAAGCCGGCATTATTTCTGAGGAGCTGCGCTGCATGGAAAGTGACTCTGACAGCGAAGAAGAAGGGGAAACTGGCATGTCGGATTTAGCGCAGCTGTTTAATTCAGAAACAGAGGATGATGACTTTGATGGGTTTGATTAATACTCTGTAATAAATACTTGAATAAAGCACAGTCATACTCAGTTTTGCTCCCGCTCTATTTTTCTACCTGAAAACTTAATTCAACAGCAGCCTCTGGGCCGCGTCGCATCCGGGCTCACCTCGGCAGGTGTTTTTTCATCTAAATAATCTAAATCTTTTTAAGTGAGAAAGTCCACCTGAAAATTTAATCATTGCAGTCAGTTCATCCAGATTATTATCCTGCCTATGTTTTAAGTTAATTTATGCGTCAATAAACGAAGAAGGGGAAACTGGCATATCGGATTTAGCGCAGCTGTTTAATTCAGAAACAGAGGATGAGGACTTTGAGGGGTTTGATTAATACTCTGTAATAAATACTTGAATAAAGCACAATCATACTCAGTTTTGCTCCCGCTCTATTTTTCTACCTGAAAACTTAATTCAACAGCAGCCTCTGGGCCGCGTCGCATCCGGGCTTACCTCGGCAGGTGTTTTTTCATCTAAATAATCTAAATCTTTTTAAGTGAGAAAGTCCACCTGAAAATTTAATCATTGCAGTCAGTTCATCCAGATTATTATCCTGCCTATGTTTTAAGTTAATTTATGCGTCAATAAACGAAGAAGGGGAAACTGGCATGTCGGATTTAGCGCAGCTGTTTAATTCAGAAACAGAGGATGAGGACTTTGAGGGGTTTGATTAATACTTTGTAATAAATACTTGAATAAAGCACAATCATACTCAGTTTTGCTCCCGCTCTATTTTTCTACCTGAAAACTTAAAGCTACAGTGTGTAATTTTCAGCGACATCTAACGTCCAGACTGCAGACTGCAGCAACATGAACGTCTCCCCCCCACCGCTTCTCCCCCCAACAGTACGGCGAGCGTTACGGGACAAAATGTCTTCCACGACGTCGGAATCACCTACCTTCTCAAGTGATGAGGTTTGTTTACATAGATAATTTTACAGATAGTATTTCATTAGTCTGTGTAGGGTATAGATTCCATGTAGACTTAAGATAATAAATATACCCGTTATTTTTTCTACGTCGTTGTGACGTTTTGGTGAGCTGCTTTGCATGGTGATATAAACAGACGAAGTAATTGTAGTCATTAGTTTAACAGCGATATTGTGTTCGCTGGAAGAATATATATTCCCCGTTTACAGAGTCCAAGTCATGTTTGTGGCACGGGGGTTACAAGGCGATGAAGAGGGAGAGGAAGAGGGCGAGGGCATGCAGCTAGGGCCAGGCGAGAGAGGGGAGCCAGCGGGGTGACTAGAGCAGAGGAGGAAAGGCTTGAAGATCTCCAAAGGAGCCGGAGAGAAGTAACCGAGGTATATATCCAGAAAATTATTTTACAGAAAATTACTGAATCATTACCTGTGAAACGTCAGGGACGTTGCTGAATAAGTATACTGGAGAGTAACAGCATCATCACGCAGCATGTTATTGTTTTAGACAGGTCTGAGCATCCTGTACTCCAAAAACTGCAGTGATATTAGACAATTGTGTGTGTAGGATTAATTACCTGTCCAAGAGAAAACTGGCAACTTGAGCGTCACTTTGAAAACCTTTTTCTTCCATCAGTAACTTCCATCGTGTAAATGCCGTGCCAATGTTGATCCGTGTTTTTTGTCGTTTCTTGTCACGCTTGCGTTTATTCTCGTCGTGTTTCCGCTTCTTAGATGACGGGGGTTTGGTGTCCGCCGCTTTTCGTTGTGATACAGAGTAGGCATGATCCTCCATTCGTCTGATGTTTGGCCACACAGTGCCAAACAGTTTGCAAAGTCACTCACGCCTGCCGCCTTGTTCACCTTTCTTGTTACTGAGGCGCAGTATACCTGCTTCTTCTTCTTCTTTGGTTTCAGGCAGACTAAACGCTTCTCAGGCATAATACTGCCATCTACTGTTCAGTACCATCTCAGTTCATCTCTCTCAACTTGCCGTAGTTATTTTCGAGCGTAATGGGAGATCTCGCAATCGCTAGTTTGTTGGCTCTGCGCTGCCGTAGCGCAAAGATGTCTGCCTCCATGGCTGCGAGACCCGCTCCTATGTAATTATAAATAACGAATTCTAAGGAAACGCAAATATTATGGTTAAAAGGCTGAGCTCATAGATGATGATAAATAACATAGTTATGTATAATATATTAAATTTCTGACTTATATCCCTGTAATTATTACACACTGTAGCTTTAATTCAACAGCAGCCTCTGGGCCGCGGCGCATCCGGGCTCACCTCGGCAGGTGTTTTTTCATCTAAATAATCTAAATCTTTTTAAGTGAGAAAGTCCACCTGAAAATTTAATCATTGCAGTCAGTTCATCCAGATTATTATCCTGCCTATGTTTTAAGTTAATTTATGCGTCAATAAACTGTATCAGAGGAGTAATCACAGCCCTGTGTCATCAGTGATGTGTCTCTCACGGCCGGTTCCCAGGTTTGAATAATACTTTGTAATAAATACACCTTGCAGCTTTATTTGCTGTGATCAGTGGGAATAAAGTAGTTTTAATATGTTTTTAAGTGGGAAAATCCACCTGAGAGGACATGTACCTGTATATAAAAAAATGCGCCCTATAGTCCGGTGCGCCTTATGTGTGTGTTAAATACAGAAATGGCACACATAACTGAGACTGCGCCTTTTAGTCCGGTGCGCCTTATGGTCGTGAAAATACGGTAGTTGCATAGCCCCAGGAACGCCTGTAACTCTTGCAGATTTTCAGGGGATTTCCACAGCTGTACATCCTTGACAAGAGCTGGATTCGGTCTGATTCCTTCTCCTTTTTTTTTTTTTTTTTTTTTTTTCACAGTGTCCTGTCTGGCAAGGTGGCAATAAGAATAATTGTCTTGATGCCAAAAGGAGCCCAACAGATTTTACTTTCACAAGTGTAGCGGTATCGCAATTGCCTTACTGCTCCACTTGTTTCATGTATATAAATTGCTTTATTATAATTATGCAGGGAGTTTTACAGTTCATATGGACACTGCAATGTAAGTAGAGCAGAAAAACAGAAGAAGAAGAAGGAAAAAGAAAAAAACAGGACAAAAGATGAAAGAAAGAGGAGATAGGAAGGAGACAATGACAAAACATTTTCAGTCTGCTTCAACACCTGTAATGAGATGGAGAAAGAAAAAAAAAAAAAAAAAGAAAAAAGAACAGCACAACCAAAAAACATTGTACGAGATATACAATAAAGCAAACACCTTGAAACTATCGCTAAAGTAATATTATTAAGTCTGACATGTACTCTGTGTTACCTGAAGATATGAATGTGGGGTTTCTGTTTGGAAGTGAATCTCTAAGTACCTGAAGCCTAGCACCTGTAGTTGTTTGTGAGGGTGAACTTGTGCATGTAAAGTTTTAACCATAGAAAAAAAATGCTCAATAGTGGTTGTGGAGAGCCGGAGAGGCACACCCCCCAGAGCACTGAGTCCAGCGCCGGGAGACCCAAAGCCCCAGGCGCCCAAGGGGACCCCAGAAGCGAAGGCACCAAGGCAGGGCCAGCCCCGGAAACCAGACCCCACCAAGGCAGGAGGAGAGACAGCCACGAAGAAGCCCCCCAGCCACCGCCATGCCGGCGCCCCGGGGAGCCGCAGGGACGAGTCCGCGGGCCCCGCCGGCAGCCGGCCACCCCGAAGTAGGGCCGGGCACCGAACACCAGCCCCCCCACGGCGCCGACCGAAACGCCCCAGCCCCACAGAGCACCGAAACACGCCCCGCCCCCCCGCACCAAGCCCCGGCGACCGGCCGCAACACCCACCGCGACCGCACCACCCAGGAAAACACTCAGGCGGCCCCGCCCCCGGCCGGGGCCCATGCGCATCCGGCGCGAACCGGCCACGAGCGCCGCGGGACCCCCCCAAAACGCCCCCCCCCCGGCCAAAAGCGCAGCCCGACCCCACCAAGACCGATGCCAACAGCGCGCAACGAAACACACCGCGCACAGAATCAGCCCGAGAGCAGAAAAACCGCCCGGCGCAAAACCGCAAGAAGAGCAGACTGCAGCCGGCGCAACCACCCCCTCCAGCAGCCCGAGGGGCAGCACAAAGCCAGAGCGGAGCGAACCGCGCCGCCCCCCCCACCGGACGAAGCCAAAGCAGCCCGCACCAGGCCCTGAGCAGCTCCGCCGCCCCGGCCCCCCACCACGCGCCGGCCATAGCCACTCCAGGCCCCCACCCGCCCCGCAGCCCCACCCGCCGCGATCAGCGGGAACAGAGCAGCCCCGCCATGCCTCCAGGAGGGAAAACCCACCCGAATACCCAGCCAGCGCAGCCAGCCCGCCCAGACCGGACCCCCACACACCAGCGGCGCGCCGCCAGCAGGACCCCCACCCAGGAGGCCCGCCCGCCCCCCGAGAAAACAGACATGCCAAACCCCCCAAAGAAAAAAAAAAAGGAGCCCCCACAATGCGACAGCGGACACCGGACACCGACCCGCCCGCAACCGCTCCCCCCCACCGAGGAAGAGAAAAAAAAAAAAAAAAACATAAATAAATAGGTAAATAAATTAATTAATAATTACAATTAAAATAAATAGGCAAGAGGAGAAGTGCGAGCGGAAAAACCGGAGCCCAAAACAGGACCCAAGACCCGCACCCCACCATGCCGCACAGCTCCCCCCCCCCCCCGAACCGATACCACAGAACCGGCATAGGAAAGAAACACCGCCCAGGAACCGGCATCGTAGCGAAGGCATTCCTTCTCCACTCACAATATGGCCGAGAAACAGGACTTCTTCTTGAAGCAGGTGACATTTTGATGGCTTTAGCTTAAGCCCATGGCTCTGAAACCTTTGAAAAACCTGCTCGAGACGATCTAAGCTTTGGTCCACTCCGTTTCCAACAACAATGACATCATCCAGGTAAATAAGGAGGGTTTCCCATCGAAGGCCTCTAAGGACAACCCAGTCTCATGGGAAAATGTACCCCCACTACGTTGGTCCACACAAATGCAAAATTGTTTTACGTCCTAGTCACGTGACTTTCAAGATTCCAGCTGGGAGAAGAAAAAAAATATATATATGGCCGACTAATTTTTTTGTGGAAAGATTAATGACTTGAGTTTGTTTTTGCATTAAAATGAGTTTTGATTACATTTCTAGTGAGAAATGTATAGTTTGTTGCCAGAATATTTACTCAGGGAATGTACATATTCACTTGCTTGTTCGTTTCTTGCAAAGATTTTTCAAGATAATGTGAAACTGTAACATTTTGGTATAAACATGGCTGAGATTTCTCTAACTTTTAGTGGGAAAATCAATAATTTCAATCAGTTTCTGCATTTAAATGGGTTTTGATTACATTTATAGCGAGAGGTGTAGGGTTTATTTACATAATATTTACTTAGTGAACATACATAATCACCCGCTTGCTAGTTTTTGCTACGGGTTTTCGGATCTCGTCAGGATTATGTGAAATTTGCAACGTTTTGGCTGCTACCCATCGCCTAGCATTTAGCTGCCGCCCCGATTCAACATTGAATTCCCTTTTTGATTTAACTCCATCTGACGGATCAAACCCTCGCCACTGCGTGCGTTGCGTCTGAGGTTGATTTTCAGATCAATGCATTACGTCGTGGCATACGGAGAAACTAATAACAGAAAAATAAGGATAGGGTTTTAAAATCAGATTTTTTTTTTTTTTA